>NC_088402.1:6888071-6890571 GCF_034236695.1 Oncorhynchus nerka
TGCAGCTATTCCCTCCGCAAGGCTATTAAACAAGCTAAGCGTCAGTACAGAGACAAAGTGGAATCTCAATTCAATGGCTCAGACACAAGAGGCATGTGGCAGGGTCTACAGTCAATCACGGACTACAAGAAGAAACCCAGCCCAGTCACGGACCAGGATGTCTTGCTCCCAGGCAGACTAAATCACTTTTTTGCCCGCTTTGAGGACAATACAGTGCCACTGACACGGCCTGCAACGAAAACATGCGGTCTCCTCAGGAGGCTGAAGAAATTCGGCTTGTCACCAAAAGCACTCACAAACTTCTACAGATGCACAATCGAGAGCATCCTGGCGGGCTGTATCACCGCCTGGTACGGCAACTGCTCCGCCCTCAACCGTAAGGCTCTCCAGAGGGTAGTGAGGTCTGCACAACGCATCACCGGGGGCAAACTACCTGCCCTCCAGGACACCTACACCACCCGATGTTACAGGAAGGCCATAAAGATCATCAAGGACATCAACCACCCGAACCACTGCCTGTTCACCCCGCTATCATCCAGAAGGCGAGGTCAGTACAGGTGCATCAAAGCTGGGACTGAGAGACTGAAAAACAGCTTCTATCTCAAGGCTATCAGACTGTTAAACAGCCACCATTGAGTGGCTGCTGCCAACACACTGTCATTGACACTGACCCAACTCCAGCCACTTTAATAATGGGAATTGATGGGAAATGATGTAAATATATTACTAGCCACTTTAAACAATGCTACCTTATATAATGTTACTTACCCTACATTATTCATCTCATATGCATACGTATATACTGTACTCTACATCATCGACTGCATCCTTATGTAATACATGTATCACTAGCCACTTTAACTATGCCACTTTGTTTACTTTGTCTACATACTCATCTCATATGTATATACTGTACTCGATACCATCTACTGTATGCTGCTCTGTACCATCACTCACTCATATATCCTTATGTACATATTCTTTATCCCCTTACACTGTGTATAAGACAGTAGTTTTAGAATTGTTAGTTAGATTACTTGTTGGTTATCACTGCATTGTCGGAACTAGAAGCACAAGCATTTCGCTACACTTGCATTAACATCTGCTAACCATGTGTATGTGACAAATAAAATTTGATTTGATTTGATTTAGTTTGAATAGCAATGATCGAGAGTCTTAGTAGCGCAAGAAGGACAGTCGATATGTTGATAGAATTTCGGCAGCCTAGTCCTCAGATTTGTTTTGTTAAAATCCCCAGCTACAATAAATGCTGCCTCAGGATATGTGGTTTCCAGTTTGCGTAAAGTCCAGTGAATCTTGCTGCTGTGGTATTTCACCCAATAAATATGGGAGTTTATCAAAATTTTATTTGTTTCTATGGTCATAAATTCCACCTCATTTTGCGGGCAGTTGCTCCTTGCCTGTATTCTCCTGAGAGCCAGGTCTACCTTCAGCCTCTCTCACATAGCCTGTATTCTCCTGAGAGCCAGGTCTACCATCAGCCTCTCTCACATAGCCTGTATTCTCCTGAGAGCCAGGTCTACCTTCAGCCTCTCTCACATAGCCTGTATTCTCCTGAGAGCCAGGTCTGCCTTCAGCCTCTCTCACATAGCCTGTATTCTCCTGAGAGCCAGGTCTGCCTTCAGCCTCTCTCACATAGCCTGTATTCTCCTGAGAGCCAGGTCTGCCTTCAGCATAGCCTGTATTCTCAGCCAGGTCTGCCTCTCTCACATAGCCTGTATTCTCCTGAGAGCCAGGTCTGCCTTCAGCCTCTCTCACATAGCCTGTATTCTCCTGAGAGCCAGGTCTGCCTTCAGCCTCTCTCACATAGCCTGTATTCTCCTGAGAGCCAGGTCTACCATCAGCCTCTCTCACATAGCCTGTATTCTCCTGAGAGCCAGGTCTGCCTTCAGCCTCTCTCACATAGCCTGTATTCTCCTGAGAGCCAGGTCTACCTTCAGCCTCTCTCACCGAGTCTGTATTCTCCTGAGAGCCAGGTCTACCTTCAGCCTCTCTCACATAGCCTGTATTCTCCTGAGAGCCAGGTCTACCATCAGCCTCTCTTACATAGCCTGTATTCTCCTGAGAGCCAGGTCTGCCTTCAGCCTCTCTCACTGAGTCTGTACATAGTCAAAGTTTTCCTTAATTTTGTGTCAGTCACAGTGGTAAGGTATTCTGCCACAGTGTACCCTCTGTTTAAGGCCAAATTTCTTCAAATTATTTTTTTAAACCTTTATTTAACTAGGCAAGTCAGTTAAGAACAAATTCTTATTTTCAATGACGGCCTAGGAACAGTGGGTTAACTGGTCTAGGAACAGTGGGTTAACTGGTCTAGGAACAGTGGGTTAACTGGCCTAGGAACAGTGGGTTATTAACTGGTCTAGGAACAGTGGGTTAACTGGTCTAGGAACAGTGGGTTAACTGGTCTAGGAACAGTGGGTTAACTGGTCTAGGAACAGTGGGTTAACTGGCCTAGGAACAGTGGGTTATTAACTGGTCT
>NC_088402.1:6895571-6978071 GCF_034236695.1 Oncorhynchus nerka
ATAACCCATGCCTCCTATATTCTATAACCCAGACCTCCTATATTCTATAACCCATGCCTCCTATATTCTATAACCCTCCTATATTCTATAACCCAGAACCCCTATATTCTATAACCCTCCTATATTCTATAACCCTCCTATATTCTATAACCCTCCTATATTCTATATCCCAGGTCTCCTATATTCTATAACCCAGGCCTCCTATATTCTATAACCCAAACCTCCTATGTTCTATAACCCAGACCTCCTATATTCTATAACCCTCCTATATTCTATAACCCAGGCCTCCTATATTCTATAACCCATGCCTCCTATATTCTATAACCCTCCTATATTCTATAACCCAGGCCTCCTATATTCTATAACCCAGGCCTCCTATATTCTATAACCCTCCTATATTCTATAACCCTCCTATATTCTATAACCCTCCTATATTCTATAACCCAGACCTCCTATATTCTATAACCCAAACCTCCTATGTTCTATAACCCAGACCTCCTATGTTCTATAACCCTCCTATATTCTATAACCCAGACCTCCTATATTCTATATCCCTCCTATATTCTATAACCCAGACCTCCTATATTCTATATCCCAGACCTCCTATATTCTAGAACCCCCCCTATATTCTATAACCCTCCAATATTCTATAACCCAGACCTCCTATATTCTATAACCCTCCTATATTCTATAACCCAGACCTCCTATATTCTAGAACCCCCTATATTCTATAACCCTCCAATATTCTATAACCCAGGCCTCCTATATTCTATAACCCTCCTATATTCTAGAACCCCCCCTATATTCTATAACCCTCCAATATTCTATAACCCAGACCTCCTATATTATATAACCCTCCTATATTCTATAACCCAGGCCTCCTATATTCTATAACCCTCCAATATTCTATAACCCTCCAATATTCTATAACCCTCCTATATTCTATAACCCTCCTATATTCTATAACCCTCCTATATTCTATAACCCTCCAATATTCTATAACCCTCCTATATTCTATAACCCTCCAATATTCTATAACCCTCCTATATTCTATAACCCTCCAATATTCTATAACCCTCCAATATTCTATAACCCTCCTATATTCTATAACCCTCCTATATTCTATAACCCTCCTATATTCTATAACCCTCCTATATTCTATAACCCTCCAATATTCTATAACCCTCCTATATTCTATAACCCTCCTATATTCTATAACCCTCCAATATTCTATAACCCTCCTATATTCTATAACCCTCCAATATTCTATAACCCTCCTATATTCTATAACCCTCCTATATTCTATAACCCTCCAATATTCTATAACCCTCCTATATTCTATAACCCTCCTATATTCTATAACCCTCCAATATTCTATAACCCTCCTATGTTCTATAACCCATGCCTCCTATATTCTATAACCCTCCTATGTTCTATAACCCAGGCCTCCTATATTCTATAACCCTCCAATATTCTATAACCCAGACCTCCTATATTCTATAACCCTCCTATATTCTATAACCCAGACCTCCTATATTCTATAACCCTCCAATATTCTATAACCCTCCTATGTTCTATAACCCAGACCTCCTCTATTCTATAACCCATGCCTCCTATATTCTAAAACCCTCCTATATTCTATAACCCAGACCTCCTATATTCTATAACCCAGGCCTCCTATATTCTATAACCCATGCCTCCTATATTCTAAAACCCTCCTATATTCTATAACCCAGACCTCCTATATTCTATAACCCAGGCCTCCTATATTCTATAACCCTCCTATATTCTATAACCCTCCTATATTCTATAACCCAGACCTCCTATATTCTATAACCCAGACCTCCTATATTCTATAACCCTCCTATATTCTATAACCCAGGTCTCCTATATTCTATAACCCTCCTATATTCTATAACTCAGACCTCCTATATTCTATAACCCTCCTATATTCTATAACCCAGACCTCCTATATTCTAAAACCCAGAACTCCTATATTCTATAACCCTCCTATATTCTATAACCCAGACCTCCTATATTCTCTAACCCTCCTATATTCTATAACCCAGACCTCCTATATTCTATAACCCAGACTTCCTATATTCTATAACCCAGGTCTCCTATATTCTATAACCCAGACCTCCTATATTCTAGAACCCAGACCTCCTATATTCTAGAACCCCCCTATATTCTAGAACCCAGACCCCTATATTCTATAACCCAGACCTCCTATATTCTAGAACCCCCCTATATTCTAGAACCCTCCTATATTCTATAACCCAGACTTCCTATATTCAATAACTCTCCTATATTCTATAACCCAGACCTCCTATATTCTATAACCCAGACCTCCTATATTCTATAACCCAGACCTCCCATATTCTATAACCCAGACCTCCTATATTCTATAACCCAGACCTCCTATATTCTAGAACCCCCTATATTCTATAACCCAGACCCCTATATTCTATAACCCAGACCTCCTATATTCTAGAACCCCCCTATATTCTTTAACCCAGACTTCCTATATTCAATAACCCTCCTATATTCTATAACCCAGACCTCCTATATTCTAGAAACTCCCTATATTCTTTAACCCAGACCTCATATATTCTATAACCCAGACCTCCTATATTCTATAACAAAGGCCTCCTATATTCTATAACCCAGACCCCCTATATTCTATAACTCAGACCTCCTATATTCTAAAACCCAGACCTCCTGTATTCTATAAATCAGATCCCCAGTTTCTCATGGTTAGGTCATGTGGTCAGGAACATCCTCTTACATTGATAAATTGTAAATCATGCCTGTTGCAGCCAATGTAAAGCACACTGTCTCAAATGCTGTGCTTAGTAAATGTGCAAGTCACTGTGAAGCAATGAAGTAGATCTTGACAATTACTGTCAGATACCAGTATGTCTGTAGTCCTCTGAGATACCAGTATGTCTGTAGTCCTCTGAGATACCAGTATGTCTGTAGTCCTCTGAGATACCAGTATGTCTGTAGTCCTCTGAGATACCAGTATGTCTGCAGTCCTCTGAGATACCAGTATGTCTGTAGTCCTCTGAGATACCAGTATGTCTGCAGTCCTCTGAGATACCAGTATGTCTGTAGTCCTCTGAGATACCAGTATGTCTGTAGTCCTCTGAGATACCAGTATGTCTGTAGTCCTCTGAGATACCAGTATGTCTGTAGTCCTCTGAGATACCAGTATGTCTGTAGTCCTCTGAGATACCAGTATGTCTGCAGTCCTCTGAGATACCAGTATGTCTGCAGTCCTCTGAGATACCAGTATGTCTGTAGTCCTCTGAGATACCAGTATGTCTGTAGTCCTTTGAGATACCAGCATGTCTGTAGACCTCTGAGATACCAGTATGTCTGTAGTCCTCTGAGATACCAGTATGTCTGTAGTCCTCTGAGATACCAGTATGTCTGTAGTCCTCTGAGATACCAGTACATGTGTGTACAGGTGATATCATAAAAACATATTGACTCATTGTCTGTGTGATGTTCCCAGAGCCCAGGGCCAGTGGTGGTGTGTCCCAGGACCATCCCCAGGGAGGATCAGGAGGAGGGGCGGAGGCTGTGAGGCCCTCTCTAGGGGGCTTGTTCTCTGGCGGGTTCCCCATCCTCAGACCCGCTGGGCAGAGATCCTTCACAGGGAAGAACGTGGGTGGGTCAGGATGATGAAAATACTATCTGTCTATCTGGTGTCCGTTGCTATTCAATTTTCAATTTCAATCTAAGGGCTTCATTGGCATAGGAAACATATGTTTACATTGCCAAAGCAAGTGGAAAAGATAATAAACAAAAGTGAAATAAACAATAAAAATTAACAGTGAACATTACACTCCAAAAGATCCCAAAGAATGAAGACATTTCAAATGTCATATTATGTGCTTTCTCTCTCTCTCTCTCTCTCTCTCTCTCTCTCTCTCTCTCTCTGTCTGTCTGTCTGTCTGTTTCTCTCTCTCTTTGTCTCTCTCTCTGTATCTCTCTGTCTCTCTCTCTCTCTCTCTCTGTCTGTCTGTCTGTTTCTCTCTCTCTTTGTCTCTCTCTCTCTCTCTCTCTGTATCTCTCTGTCTCTCTCTGTCTCTCTCTTCCCCTCTCCCTCTGTCTCTCTCTTTCTCTCTCTCTTCCCCTCTCTTTCTCTCTGTCTCTCTCTCTCTCTCTTCCCCTCTCTCTTTTTCTCTTTCTCTCTGTCTCTCCCTCTCTCTTCTCTCTCTTCTATCAATTCAATTCAATTCAATTCAAGGGCTTTATTGGCATGGGAAACATGTGTTAACATTGCCAAAGCAAGTGAGGTAGACAACATACAATATATGTTATCTCTATCTCTCTCTCTCGCTCTCCACATCTGTCATAAACAAACCAGGTTGTGTGTTGTAGTGTCTGTTTGTAATAGACAGTGTGTGTGTGTGTGTGTCAGTTTCACGCTCTAGCTCATCAACGGGACTGAAGCCTCAGTGGAACCCTCCACCGACATCGTCAGACAGTGGCCACACCCCCGAGCCCTACCATAGGCCGACAGAGAGAGGAAGCCCTTCCCACCGCCCTGCCCACTCAGCCTCCGCACCTCCCTCCCCCTCTCACAGCAAACCTCCCCTCTCCATCACTGCCCCCACCACCAGTCCTCCTCCCCCTCCTCCCTCATTCCATGAGCGTCCCAGCAGCAGGCCTCCCCCATCCCTACCGGTCCTCCCCCTCCTCCCCCTACCCAAGTCACCAAGCCTACCTGGCTCCCCATCCAGCACCCTCACCCCTTACCCCAGCCCTCTACCCCTCCTCCCTCCATGCCCCCTCCTCCCTCCCTAACCGGAACTCTGGTTTCTTCTACCCGCCTCCTCCCCCCCCCATCCTCTCCTCCTCCTTCCCCCTCCTCCCTCCCCTGTCCTCTCATCCTTCCCCTCCTCCCTCCCCCCCGGTCGTCTCCTCCCTCCCCCTTCTCCCTCCCCCATCCTCTCCTCCTCCCTTCCCCTCCTCCCTCCCCTGTCCTCTCCCCTTCCTCTGAATTGAGGTTCTCTATCTCTATCTCTGGTCCCCACGGCCCCCTCCTCCTCCTCCTCCTCCACCCCTCCCCGCCTCATTCACCCCCAGCTGCCCCTCCTCTCTGCCCCCTCCACCACCCAAGATGCCCCCTGTGCCGTCCCCTGCCATGCGGCCCCCGGTGCCCCCCACCTACCCCTGCACTGCACCTAGTCGACGACCACCAGCTGTGCCCAGGAGTGCAGGTATTTTTTTGTGATATTTGAAGGGGAAAAGGCTTGATTTTGCAATGGCAATTCTGTAATACTGTGATATGCAATGATTTTGTTCCAATTTCTTGTGAAAATGCGCTGACGAGGGATAAAGTTTGTTGACGTGTGACTTGATTGAGCCATAGATTTGCATTAAATGTGTGGTGATTGGTTGAACTTGCTAGCCCTCGTTTTTGTACTGAAATGGGTCAGTTTTATACAATAATATTGCAATGATATGACTGTTTTATACATTTGCAAGCTCTCGCATTATATGGAGGTAATTATTGATCAAAATCAAATACAATCGCAAAGTCCCAGAGAGATCGATTACTTTTTCCTGCATCTGATTGTTAATGACTCAGTGGTTTAATTATATCTGTCAGTTAACCCACTGTTCCTAGGCCGTCATTCTGCCCCTGAACAGGCAGTTAATTCTATCTGTCCCTCATACCATCACGGTCACCTAATCATCCCCAGCTTCCAATTGGCTCCTTCACCCCCCCCCCCCCCCCCCTCTCCCCTGGAAACTAATCCCTGGGTCGCTGCTGTAAATGAGAACGTGTTCTCAGTCAATGTACCTGGTAAAAACAGAATAACACTGTTCAATAGATTCTGTCCGGACTGGGCTCCAATGACATCACATTCATCTAGCTACACAGACTGAGACTACACAGACAGAGACTACACAGACAGAGACTACACAGACAGCGACTACACATACAGAGACTACACAGACAGAGACTACACAGACAGCGACTACACATACAGAGACTACGCAGACAGAGACTACGCAGACATAGACTACACAGACAGAGACTACACAGACAGAGACTACAACACTGAGAGAGACTACACAGACAGAGACTACACAGACAGAGACTACACAGACAGAGACTACAACACTGAGAGAGACTACACAGACAGAGACTACACAGACAGAGACTACAACACTGAGAGAGACTACACAGACAGAGACTTCACAGACAGAGACTACACAGACAGAGACTACAACACTGAGAGAGACTACACAGACAGAGACTACACAGACAGAGACTACACAGGCAGAGACTACAACACAGACAGAGACTACACAGACAGAGACTTCACAGACAGAGACTACAACACTGAGAGAGACTACACAGACAGAGACTACACAGACAGAGACTACACAGACAGAGACTACAACACAGACAGAGACTACAACACAGACAGAGACTACACAGACAGAGACTACACAGACAGAGACTACAACACTGAGAGAGACTACACAGACAGAGACTACACAGACAGAGACTACAACACAGACAGAGACTACACAGACAGAGACTACACAGACAGAGACTACAACACTGAGAGAGACTACACAGACAGAGACTACACAGACAGAGACTACACAGACAGAGACTACAACACTGAGAGAGAAATCTCTTTGTGAGGCTTCTCCACATCATTGTCTGTTGTCTTTCCCAACAGGTGTGGGGAGGTCGTTGGCTTCTCCCCCTGTCCCACCGGCCCGCTCCCCGTCCACCGAGCTGACCAACCGGATCCCTCCCCCTCATCCTCCTCCCCTTCCCCCGTCCTTAATGAGGAATGGACACAGCCTAAGCTTGCACAGCCTGGGTGAGAGTCCGATTCTCCTTCTTCGTTCAATAACTCCCTTCACTCTTTCAATTCCTCTCCAAAACTGTGGCAATCGTGCCAAAGCCATTTTTTTTTCTAGCCACAGAAGCATGGCTTGCTCTTTAGACTTTTAGGCTGGGTGTCTGTGACACGCTTTGTGTGTTAATGTGTCTCTGTGTTAGTGGTGTATTTAATGTGTCTCTGTGTTAATGTGTCTCTGTGTTAGTGGTGTATTTAATGTGTCTCTGTGTTAATGTGTCTCTGTGTTAGTGGTGTATTTAATGTGTCTCTGTGTTAGTGGTGTATTTAATGTGTCTCTGTGTTAGTGGTGTATTTAATGTGTCTCTGTGTTAATGTGTCTCTGTGTTAGTGGTGTATTTAATGTGTATTTAATGTGTCTCTGTGTTAGTGGTGTATTTAATGTGTCTCTGTGTTAGTGGTGTATTTTCATAGTGTGTTAATGTGTCTCTGTGTTAGTGGTGTCTTTAATGTCTCTGTGTTAGTGGTGTATTTAATGTGTATCTGTGTTAGTGGTGTATTTAATGTCCCTCTGTGTTAGTGGTGTATTTAATGTGTCTCTGTGTTAGTGGTGTATTTAATGTGTCTCTGTGTTATTGGTGTATTTAATGTGTCTCTGTGTTAGTGGTGTCTTTAATGTCTCTGTGTTAGTGGTGTATTTAATGTGTCTCTGTGTTAGTGGTGTATTTAATGTGTCTCTGTGTTAGTGGTGTATTTAATGTGTCTCTGTGTTAGTGGTGTATTTAATGTGTCTCTGTGTTAGTGGTGTATTTAATGTGTATCTGTGTTAGTGGTGTATTTAATGTGTCTCTGTGTTAGTGGTGTATTTAATGTGTCTCTGTGTTATTGGTGTATTTAATGTGTATCTGTGTTAGTGGTGTCTTTAATGTCTCTGTGTTAGTGGTGTATTTAATGTGTCTCTGTGTTAGTGGTGTATTTAATGTGTATCTGTGTTAGTGGTGTATTTAATGTGTCTCTGTGTTATTGGTGTATTTAATATGTCTCTGTGTTAGTGGTGTCTTTAATGTCTCTGTGTTAGTGGTGTATTTAATGTGTCTCTGTGTTAGTGGTGTCTTTAATGTCTCTGTGTTAGTGGTGTATTTAATGTGTCTCTGTGTTAGTGGTGTATTTTCATAGTGTTTTAATGTGTCTCTGTGTTAGTGGTGTATTTAATGTGTCTCTGTGTTAGTGGTGTATTTAATGCGTCTCTGTGTTAGTGGTGTATTTAATGCGTCTCTGTGTTAGTGGTGTATTTAATGTGTCTCTGTGTTAGTGGTGTATTTAATGTGTCTCTGTGTTATTGGTGTATTTAATGTGTCTCTGTGTTAGTGGTGTATTTAATGTGTCTCTTTGTTAGTGGTGTATTTAATGTGTCTCTGTGTTAGTGGTGTATTTAATGTGTCTCTTTGTTATTGGTGTATTTAATGTGTCTCTGTGTTAGTGGTGTATTTAATGTCTCTGTGTTAGTGGTGTATTTAATGTGTCTCTGTGTTATTGGTGTATTTAATGTGTCTCTGTGTTAGTGGTGTATTTAATGTGTCTCTGTGTTAGTGGTGTATTTAATGTGTCTCTGTGTTAGTGGTGTCTTTAATGTCTCTGTGTTAGTGGTGTCTTTAATGTCTCTGTGTTAGTGGTGTATTTAATGTGTCTCTGTGTTAGTGGTGTATTTAATGTGTATCTGTGTTAGTGGTGTATTTAATATGTCTCTGTGTTAGTGGTGTATTTAATATGTCTCTGTGTTAGTGGTGTATTTAATTTGTCTCTGTGTTAGTGGTGTCTTTAATGTCTCTGTGTTAGTGGTGTATTTAATGTGTCTCTCTCTCTGGTCTTTCAGATGACTTTGAGTCTAAATTTCAGTTCCACCCAATAGAAGACTTTCCCCCTCCAGAGGAGTTTTGGCCCTTTCCGCGCATCTACCCAAGCAGAGAGAACCAAGGAGGTGGGGGTACAGTGTGTGTGTGTGTGTGTGTGTGTGTGTGTGTGTGTGTGTGTGTGTGTGTGTGTGTGTGTGTGTGTGTGTGTGTTTGTGTGTGTGTATACGGTGCCTTTGGAAAGTATTCCGACCCCTAGACTATTTCCACATTTTGTTAAGTTACCGTGTTACACAGCCATTGGTAGGCTGTCATTGTAAATAAGAATTTGTTCTTAACTGACTTGCCTCGTTAAATAATAATAATAAAATAATATATTTAAAAAAATGTTAAATAAAATAAATATATATTTTTGTTTTTATTCTAAAATTGATTAAAAAAAAGAAGATATCCTCAGCAATATATACACAATACCCCATAATGACAAAAGCGAAAACAGGTTTTTATACATTTTTGCAAATGTATTAAAACCAAAAAAAAATGAAATAACGTGTTTACTTAAGTATTCAGACCCTTTGATATGAGACTCGAAATTGAGCTCAGGTGCATCCTGTTTCCATTGATCATCCTTGAGATGTTCCACCTGTGGTAAATTCAATTAATTTGACATTATTTGGAAAGGCACACACCTGTCCATATAAGGTCCCCACAGTTGACAGTGCATGTCAGAGCAAAAACCAAACCATGAGGTCGAAGGAATTGTCCGTAGACCTTCAAGACAGGATTGTGTCGAGTCACAGATCTGGGGAAGTATACCAGAAAATGTCTGCAGCATTGAAGGTCCCCAAGAAGAGTGGACTCCATCATTCTTAAATGGAAGAAGTTTGGATCCTCCAAGACTCTTCCTAGAGCTAGGTGCCCGGCCAAACTGACCAATCGGTGGAGAAAGGCCCTTGGTAAGGGAGGTGACCAAGAACCCGATGGTAGAGTTGCCAGACTGAAACCACTCCTCAGTAAAAGGCACATAACAGCCCGCTTGGAGTTTGCCAAAAGGCACCTAAAAACTGTCAGACAATGAGAAACAAGATTCTCTGGTCTGATGAAACCAAGATTGAACTCTTTGGCCTGAATGCCAAGCTTCACGTCTGGAGGAAACCTGGCATCATCAATACCATGAAGCATGGTGGTGGCAGCATCATCTGTCTGGATGTGTTTCAGCGGCAGGGACTGGGAGACTAGTCAGGATCGAGGTAAAGATTAATGGAGAAAAGTACAGTGAGATATTTGATGAAAATCTGCTCCAGAGCACTCAGGACCTCAGACTGGGGCGAAGGTTCACCTTCCAGCAGGACAATCTTCTCTGTTTTTGTTTTATTATTTCACTGCCATACTGTGTTGGATCTTGTCCAGCCATCTTGTCTCAAGAGGACCACAATGGAAATAAGTCCCAGACTGTATAGTGTGTTATCCTCCATGATTTAACAATGGAAATAAGTCCCAGACTGTATTGTGTGTTATCCTCCATGATTTAACAATGGAAATAAGTCCCAGACTGTATTGTGTGTTATCCTCCATGATTTAACAATGGAAATAAGTCCCAGACTGTATTGTGTGTTATCCTCCATGATTTAACAATGGAGGAATGGGAGAAACTCTCCAAATACAGGTGTGTTATACCCAAGAAGACTCAAGGCTGTAATCGCTGCCGAAAGGTGCTTCAACAAAGTACTGAGTAAAGGGTCTGAATTCTAATGTAAATGTGATATTTCAGTTTTTATTTGTAATACATTAGCAAACATTTCTAAAAACAGATTTTGATTTGTCATTATGGGGTATTGTGATGTCATTATGGGGTATTGTGATGTCATTATGGGGTATTGTGATATCATTATGGGGTATTGTGATGTCATTATGAGGTATTGTGATGTCATTATGGGGTATTGTGATGTCATTATGGGGTATTGTGATGTCATTATGGGGTATTGTGATATCATTATGGGGTATTGTGATGTCATTATGGGGTATTGTGATGTCATTATGGGGTATTGTGATATCATTATGGGGTATTGTGATGTCATTATGGGGTATTGTGATGTCATTATGGGGTATTGTGTGTGGATTGATGAAGGCTGTAACGTAACAACATGTAAAAATTGAAGTGGTCTGAACATTTTCAGAATGCACTGTTTGTGCGGTTGTATGTTTGTGTGTGTGTATTTGTGTTTGTGTGTATGTCTCTGTGTTTGTGTGTATGGATATGTGTGTGTATTTGTGTATGTGTGTCTGTCTGTATGTGTGTGTGTATCAGCATGCTCTTGTCTTAATTTTCCTATTCAAATGATTTTGTGATTTACTCCTCCCCCATCCTCTCCTCTCTCTCCTCTCTCCTCCCCCATCCTCTCCTCTCTCCTCCCCCATCCTCCCCCATCCTCTCCTCCTCCCCCATCCTCTCCTCTCTCCTGCCCCATCCTCTCCTCTCTCCTGCCCCATCCTCTCCTCTCTCCTCCCCCATCCTCTCCTCTCTCCTCCCCCCATCCTCTCCTCTCTCCTCCCCCATCCCTCCTCTCTCCTCCCCCATCCTCCCCATCCTATCCTCTCTCCTCCCCCATCCTCTCCTCTCTCTCCTCCCCCATCCTCTCCTCTCTCCTCCCCCATCCTCTCCTCCCCCATCCTCTCCTTTCTCCTCCCCCATCCTCTCTTCTCTCCTCCTCCATCCTCTCCTCTCTACTCCCCCCAGTGATCAGGACACAGCTATGGTGATGCAGTGAGACAACATGGACACCCCACCCCCACACATGTGTGTGCCCAACACATCCTCTTCATGTGTGTGTGTGTGTCATGTGTGTCCCCAGTGTGTGTGTGTGTGTGTGTGTGTGTGTGTGTGTGTGTGTGTGTGTGTGTGTGTGTGTGTGTGTGTGTGTGCGAATGCAATACCGTGCCACACCCAGTGCAGGCTATGTGACCTCCAACCTTCTCCAGTGTGGAATGTTTTGAATGTGTCAGGAGGGTAGAACCCAACAGTGTTCTCTCCCTCTCACTATATATATATATCTATTGATAAACTGGGTGGCACCAGCCCTGAATGCTGATTGGCTGACAGCCATGATATATCATGGGTATGACAAAACATTTATTTTACGTTGGTAAACAGTTTATAATAGCAGTAAGGCACCTCTGGGATTTGTGGTATATGGCCAATATACCACGGCTAAGGGCTGTATCCAGGCACTCCGCGTTGTGTCGTGCAAAATAACAGCTCTTAGCCGTGGTATATTGGCCGTATATCACACCCTCGGGCCTTAAATATATACTGTATATATATACTGTATGTCTCTCTCTGTCTCTCTCTGTTCTCTCCCTCTCTCTCTGTCTCTTTTTGTCTCTCTCTCTCTCTCTCTCTCTGTTCTCTCTCTCCCCTCTCTGTTCTCTATGTCTCTCTATGTCTCTCTATCTCTCTCTCTCTCTCTCTATATATATATATATATATATATATATATATATTGAGATTCTTCAAAGTAGCCACCCTTTGCCTTGATGACAGATTTGCACGCTCTTGGATTTCCCTCAACCACCTTCACCTGGAATGCTTTTCCAACAGTCTTGAAGGAGTTCCTGCATATGCTGAGCGATTGTTGGCTGCTTTTCCTTCACTCTGTGGTCCAACTCGTCCCAAGCCAGCTCAGTTGGGTTGAGGTCGGGTGATTGTGGAGGCCAGGTCATCTGATGCAGCACTCCATCACTCTCCTTCTTGGTCAAATAGCTCTTACACAGCCTGGAAGTATGTTGGGGCATTGTTTTGTTGAAAAACAAATGACAGTCCCACTAAGCGCAAACCAGATGGGATGGCATATCACTGCAGAATGCTGTAGTAGCCATGGTTGTTAAGTGTGCCTTGAATTCTAAATAAATCACTGACAGTGTCACCAGCAAAGCACCCCCACACCTCCTCCTCCACGCTTCATGTGGGAACCACACATGCGTAGATCATCCGTTCACCTACTCTGAGTCTCACAAAGACACGGCGGTTGGAACAAAAACATCGCAAATTTGGACTCATCAGACCGAAGGACAGATTTCCACCGGTCTAATGTCCATCGCTCGTGTTTCTTGTCAAGCAAGTCTCTTCTTCTTATTGTTGTCCTTTAGTAGTGGTTTCTCTGCAGCAATTCGACCACTAAGGCTTGATTTACGCAGTCTCCTCTAAACAGTTGATGTTGAGATGTGTCTGTTACTTTAACTTTATTTGGGCTGCAATTTCTAAGGCTGGTAACTCTAATGAACTTCTCCTCTGCAGAAGAGGTAACTCTGGGTCTTCCTTTCCTGTGGAGGTCCTCATGAGAGCCAGTTTCATCTTAGCGTTGATGGTTTTTGCAACTGCACTTGGAGAAACATTAAAAGTTCTTGTGATTTTATGGATTGACTGACCTTCATGTCTTAAAGTAACGATGGACTGTCGCTTCTCTTTGCTTATTTGAGCTGTTTTTGTCAAAATATGGACTTGGTATTTTACCAAATAGGGCTGTACTACTGTATACCAACCCTACCTTGTCACAACACAACTGATTGGTTCAAACACATTAAGAAGGAAAGAAATTCCACAAATTAACTTTTAACAAGTCACACCTGTTAATTGAAATGCATTCCAGGTGACTACCTCATGAAGCTGGTTGGGAGAATGCCAAGAGTGTGCAAAACTGTCATCAAGGCAAAGGGTGGCTACTTTAAAGAATCTCAAATATACATTATATTTTAATTTGTTTAACACTTTTTTGGTTACTACATGATTCCATATGTGTTATTTCATAGTATTGATGTCTTCACTATTATTCTACAATGTAGAAAATAGTAAAAAATAAACCCTTGAATGAATAGGTGTGTCCAAACTTTTGTCTGGTACTGTATATATGTCTCTCTATGTCTTTCTCTCGCTCTATATATATGTGTTTCTCTCTATATGTCACTCTGTGTATATATGTTTGTCTCTGCACATATTCCATATCTCTATTTTTCTGCATTGTGGGATTTGAGTCATTTATGCATTATGGGATTTGAGTCATCATGCATTATGGGATCTGAGTCATTTATGCCTTATGGGATTTGAGTCATTTATGCATTATGGGATTTGAGTCATTCTGTGTTATGGGATCTGAGTTGTTTCTGTGTTATGGTGTCTGAGTCATTCTGTGTTATGGGATCTGAGTCATTCTGTGTTATGGGATCTGAGTCATTCTGTGTTATGGTGTCTGAGTCATTCTGTGTTATGGGATCTGAGTCGTTTCTGTGTTATGGGATCAGTCGTTTCTGTGTTATGGTGTCTGCGTTTCTGTGTTATGGGATTTGAGTCATTTATGTCATTATGGGGATTTGTTATGGGATCTGATGTTATGGTGTCTGAGTCATTCTGTGTTATGGGATCTGAGTCATTCTGTGTTATGGGATCTGAGTCGTTTCTGTGTTATGGTGTCTGAGTCATTCTGTGTTATGGGATCTGAGTCGTTTCTGTGTTATGGGATCTGAGTCATTCTGTGTTGTGGGATCTGAGTCGTTTCTGTGTTATGGGATCTGAGTTGTTTCTGTGTTATGGTGTCTGAGTCGTTTCTGTGTTATGGGATCTGAGTCATTCTGTGTTATGGTGTCTGAGTCATTCCTGTGTTATGGGATCTGAGTCGTTTCTGTGTTATGGGATCTGAGTCGTTTCTGTGTTATGGGATCTGAGTCATTCTGTGTTATGGTGTCTGAGTCGTTTCTGTGTTATGGGATCTGAGTCGTTTCTGTGTTATGGTGTCTGAGTCATTCTGTGTTATGGTGTCTGAGTCATTCTGTGTTATGGGATCTGTGTTATGGTGTCTGAGTCGTTTCTGTGTTATGGGATCTGAGTCGTTTCTGTGTTATGGGATCTGAGTCATTCTGTGTTATGGGATCTGAGTCATTCTGTGTTATGGTGTCTGAGTCGTTTCTGTGTTATGGGATCTGAGTCATTCTGTGTTATGGTGTCTGAGTCGTTTCTGTGTTATGGGATCTGAGTCATTCTGTGTTATGGTGTCTGAGTCTTTCTGTGTTATGGGATCTGAGTCATTCTGTGTTATGGGATCTGAGTCGTTTCTGCTCAAGGCATCAGTCCCCTATATGTTCACACAGAGGGAAACTGCACTGTAGTGAAATGCCTTTCTTGTAAATCTCCAAACCCAACAGCACATACAAATAAAGTAGAACAAAAACACAATAAATAAAAGAACAGGAGAAGTAAGAAATTAGTGAACACGAGACAAGAGATTCTCAATAGAAATATCAACGCTCTCAACCTGTTGTGTTAATAACGACTTCTCACATGTGGATGAAGTATTTTCATAATCTCATTTGAGTCTGGGGCGGCAGGGTAGCCTAGTGGTTAGAGCATTGGACTAGTAACCGAAAGTTTGCAAGTTCAAACCCCTGAGCTGACAAGGTACAAATCTGTCGTTCTGCCCCTGAACAGGCAGTTAACCCACTGTTCCTAGACCAGTTAACCCACTGTTCCTAGGCTGTGATTGAAAATAAGAATTTGTTCTTAACTGACTTGCCTAGTAAAATAAAGGTAAATAAAATATGAGGGTGTCACCGTTACACGCCTCCCTATATGTATTTTTTTGTTAAACTACATTATAAACCTTTTTATAAATGTATTAGCAATGTTTTTTCCCCCTATACTATCACTGCCGGAACTCTTATCGATCTACAGTCTCATCAACACTGACACGTTAGTAAACAGTGCCACCTAGTGGCTAAACGTGATACGGTATTATCAAGTATTACCAGGGAATAAATGTATTGTTTTGTGTAAAAAGATGGCGGTCTCTTTATTCATTTTTTTCCCTCCTCTCTAAAAAAAGTGAACACAAAATACATTCAGTAAAAAAAAAACACAAAAAACAGGTACCACTAATATGTTGTTATAAAAACTATATCACAAATATGTTATCCTGTGATCAATGTTTTACATTTATAGATCTCTGGAGAGGTTCTTGTAGATATAAAACAAAAGGAGCCTTAAACAGTTGAACAAAATTTAACCAAATATTCAATAATGGTTCATAAGCAGTTTTTATTAACAAACGTTTAAAATAAACTTTAACCAAAAATATCACAAACACAGACACACACACACACACACAGACACACACACACACACAGACACACACACACACACACACAGACACACACACACACACAGACACACACACACACACACACACAGACACACACACACACACACACACACACACACACACAGACACACACACACACACACACACACAGACACACACACACACACACACACACACACAGACACACACACACACACACACACACACACACAGCATCACACACACAGCTTGTCTAATATAAAGAATGATTATATCATGTTGATGTAACCCGACTCCGTTTTGGACTGATGTAAGATGACGTTTCCCCTTTAACACTGATCTAAGGTCAGTTTCCTATGTTCTACGCCGTCTAATATGGTGAACATAAACTGATCCTAGAACAGAAATAGGACTAAGACCTCCCAAGTTTGACCTGACCAGAAAAAAAAGTATAGAGGATTAGGTCAGAGGTTAAAGTTCATCGTGTTTGTAGGTGAACTCTCTGGAGGAGATGAAGCCATCCTCGTTCTCATCCTCCTTCTTAAAGATGTCCTCCACCATCTGCTCATGATGGGTGTCGTTGGGAGGGTAACCATGACGCTGAAACTCCTTCCTCAGGTACTCCTTCACCTGGGAGGAAAAGGGAGTATGCAGTCAGGACATAAAGTAAGGTGTGTGTGTGTGACAGAGAGAGAGAATTCCTTCACATGGTATAAGTGTGAACAAACAGTCTGTGTGTGTAACAGAGAGAAGATCCATTTAACGTTGTTTAAGTATGCCAGACAGCATAATGTTACTGTGTGTGTGTGTGTGTGTGTGCTCTCGCCTCGTCCTTGGAGAGTTTCCAGTCATCGTTGAGGTCCATTTCCTGAAAGGATTCATGTGACCTGGGTCCATTCCTGATCTCCATCACCTCGATGTTAAAAGTCAGGGTGCTCTCCGGTGGGATCTTACCTGAGGTCAGAGTTCAGGGGTCACAACATCAGGATCGGAGGTCACTGGAATGCTAGGCCGGGACTCAGTTCTGATACATACAAAATTATATTTGTTCTAAAAGGAAGGGACAGCTGAAGAAAACCTAATCCAGGATGTTTCTTTCACCTAAACCAGTAAGAGTGGACCAAGGAAAGGAGACAAGGAGAGGAAGCCATGTCAGGGTGTTTTCAGACTTTGTCCCTTTCAGAATGTTTTTTGTGAACACACAAAAGAGCCCCAGAGGTGAACCGAACTGAGACCATCTCAATAGGTGGTCTGAGTTCGGTTCTCTTGAATTATCTGGTCCGGTTCCCTTTTTAGGAGAATGTATTCCCGTACCACACAGACTACTGTCATAACCCCTCCCACTAGACTACTGACATTAACCCCTCCCACTAAACTACTGTCATAACCCCTCCCACTAGACTGATATAAACCCCTCCCACTAGACTACTGACATTAACCCCTCCCACTAAACTACTGTCATAACCCCTCCCACTAGACTACTGCAACACAGTTTTCCCTGACAAACCCCTCCCACTAGACTACTGATGTAAACCCCTCCCACTAGACTACTGACATTAACCCCTCCCACTAAACTACTGACATAACCCCTCCCACTAGACTACTGCAACAGTTTTCCCTGACAAACCCCTCCCACTAGACTTCTGACATAAACCCCTCCCACTAGACTTCTGACATAAACCCTCCCACTAGACTTCTGACATAAACCCCTCCCACTAGACTTCTGACATAAACCCCTCCCACTAGACTTCTGACATAAACCCCTCCCACTAGACTTCTGACATAAACCCTCCCACTAGACTTCTTACATAAACCCTCCCACTAGACTTCTGACATAAACCCCTCCCACTAGAACTCTGACATAAACCACTCCCACTAGACTTCTGACATAAACCCCTCCCACTAGACTTCTGACATAACCCCTCCCACTAGACTTCTGACATAAACCCCTCCCACTAGACTTCTTACATAAACCCCTCCCACTAGACTTCTGACATAAACTCCTCCCACTAGACTTCTGACATAAACCCCTCCCACTAGACTTCTGACATAAACTCCTCCCACTAGACTTCTGACATAAACCCCTCCCACTAGACTTCTGACATAAACCCCTCCCACTAGACTACTGACATAAACCCCTCCCACTAGACTACTGACATAAACCCCTCCCACTAGACTTTGACATAAACCCCTCCCACTAGACTTCTGACATAAACCCTCCCACTAGACTTCTGACATAAACCCCTCCCACTAGACTACTGACATAAACCACTCCCACTAGACTTCTGACATAAACCCCTCCCACTAGACTACTGACATAAACCCCTCCCACTAGACTTCTGACATAAACCCTCCCACTAGACTTCTGACATAAACCCCTCCCACTAGACTTCTGACATAAACCCCTCCCACTAGACTTCTGACATAAACCCCTCCCACTAGACTACTGACATAAACCCCTCCCACTAGACTTCTGACATAAACCCCTCAAATCGGTGTCACAAAAGAGCGAATGTCCAGGTTCGTTTCAGATTGTTTGTACTATGTGATCAAATCAAATTGTATTGATCACATGCGCCGAATACAACAGGTATAGACAGACCTTACAGTGAAACGCTAAAGGCTAAGAGACTCATCAGCAGTTTATTCCACTGTTGGGTTTGAGTAGTGTGAGAAGACATGAATCACAACATGAAAGGTAGGTTATAACATCAAGCTCTTAAAAGGGGCAGTAAGTAGCCTACATTGGGTATACAATTTTCAATAACAGCATTATGTTATCTGCAGTTATTCTTCTCCTATTTATTCCCTTACTATTAACATGTAAATATTATTTGTATCTTCTGATAAATGCAATCTAGTAGCTTCTAAAATGTAAGAAGGAATATCTATCTGTATATCTATCTAGCTATATATTATATTTATCTATCTGTATATCTATCTAGCTATATATTATATTTATCTATCTGTATATCTATCTATCTATATATTATATTTATCTATCTGTATATCTATCTAGCTATATATTATATTTATCTATCTGTATATCTATCTAGCTATATATTATATTTATCTCTGTATATCTATCTATCTATATATTATATTTATCTATCTGTATATCTATCTAGCTATATATTATATTTATCTATCTGTATATTTATCTATCTATATATTATATTTATCTATCTGTATATCTATCTAGCTATATATTATATTTATCTCTGTATATTTATATCTATCTATATATTATATTTATCTCTCTGTATATCTATCTATCTATATATTATATTTATCTCTATATATTTATCTATCTATATATTATCTATCTATCTAGCTGTATATTTATCTAGCTATATATTTATCTAGCTATATATTTATCTAGCTATATATTTATCTAGCTATATATTTATCTAGCTGTATATTTATCTAGCTATATATTTATCTAGCTGTATATTTATCTAGCTATATATTTATCTATCTGTATATTTATCTAGCTGTCGGATAACATTCTGATGAAATGGCTTGTCCTGCACTTAGCAAAAACCCAGAGTGCATTGAGTGAATGTTGGAAAAATATCTTGGTTCCTTTCTAAAACATAGCAATGTGAATGCAAAGAGGACACGGACCACAAGATAGGTGAAGTGAAGGACTATATGTGAAAACACACCAAGACTAATAAAGATGCACACACCCAAGATGTGCCAACACTGGAACATTCTTGAAGTAACAAAGTGTTGTAAAGTGATTCAGGCTATAACTGAAGCACAGAAGTAGGTGTGGGTTAGGTAGTGGGCTTACCAGGGCAAAGCACAGCATCGCTCACATGCTCACAGCATCGTTCACATGCTCACAGCATCGCTCACAGCATCGTTCACATGCTCACAGCATCGTTCACATGCTCACAGCATCGTTCACATGCTCACAGCATCGCTCACAGCATCGTTCACATGCTCACAGCATCGTTCACATGCTCACAGCATCGCTCACAGCATCGTTCACATGCTCACAGCATCGTTCACATGCTCACAGCATCGTTCACATGCTCACAGCGATGCTCACAGCATCGTTCACAGCATCGTTCACATGCTTCCCAATGCTCCACGTTGGGAAGCCGTCTCAGAGCAGTAGTTAGTAGTACAACCTTTAGGCATCGTTTCTATCCTACAACGGTGCCGTAGAGGAGACAGATGAAGTTCATTAGTGCCATTCAGGGTGGTGTCATCTATGTACATTGCAGTGAAGTAACTTTAGTACAGTGTGTGTGTGTGTGTGTGTATGTGTGTGGTGTATGTGTGTGTATGTGTGTGTGTGTATGTATGTGTGTGTGTGTGGTATGTGTGTGTATGTGTGTATGTATGTGTGTGTGTGTGTGTTATGTGTGTGTGTATGTGTGTGGTATGTGTGTGTGTGTGGTGTGTGTGTGTGGTGTGTGTGTTATGTGTGTGTGGTGTATGTGATATGTGTGTGTGTGTGTTATGTGTGTGGTATGTGTGTGTGTGTGTGTGTACCTTTCCCCTCCTTGCCGTAAGCGAGGGCAGGAGGTACGACGAGGCGTCTCTTCTCTCCAGCACACATCCCCTGCAGGCCTTTGTCCCATCCCTTTATCACCTCTTTAATGCCCAGTGTGAACCAGACAGGCTGCTTGTCTCCCTGGGAGTAGCTGGAAACACACACACACACACACACACACACACACCACACACACATACATACACCACACACACATACATACATACACCACACACACACACCATACATACATACACATACATACACCACACACACCGTACACACACCACACATACACCACACATACATACACCACACACACACACATACATACACCACACACATACATACATACATGCATACACCACACACACACATACACACACATACCGCACATACACACACACACCACACATACATACATACATACATACATACATACATACAAACATCACACACATACACACACACACACACATACAAACATCACACACACACACACACACACACACACACACACACACACACACACACACACACACACACACACACACACACACTTTATTTTTTAAGACAGCAGCAAAAACATGTATCTGACCGTTTCTAGGTTCAGGAAACGCTTCCTTCAATTGTTGTTTTCATAACAAACTAACCTGGAATGAAACTTAGTTCCATTTTGAAGATATCCTTCATGGTGGACCAGCAGAATGTCTCCGTACTTCGACTTGCGATGACAGAGGAAAGGTTTGTGCAGAACTGTGATTTTTACTTCGGCCTCTGGAAGTTTCCCTGCACTGACGAACACTAGCAGCGAAGTGCAAAACCAGCTCAAACAAACCAGGAACATTTCAGAACTGATATTAGCAAAAATTATAGGTGTCGATAGGAGAAAAGATATTTGTTCAAAACTTGTAGAACTTGCCATTCACTGGAACAAGCGCGCCCGCAGTGTCAAGACGTGGCAAGTGACGTTTCATCATGCAAGCTGTTACAGGAAGTGTACGTTTGATTGGTTGTATATTTGCATATTCCGCGCCTTCAGGGCGGATCTGTTGTCTCTCAGTTCCGTAGAATAATGATCTGTCTTTCAAAGTATCAATGTCGAAGCTTTCAAATGATTAAAGACACGTGAAAGATAAACAGATGAACAATACGTGGATGCATTTTGAAACTTCGATTAACTTTTTATTTTATTTTAACTCACATTTCTCAGGTAGACAAATAATAAACAGACCATCACCTACTCATTTTGGCAAAAGCTGGTTAAATGTAACTTTATATCGAGAGAGATGAAACAATGTGTGTTATTGAATTTATATCATGCTAGTGTAACATTCACATACTTCATCAATGGCTACAGTTCGATATCCGATTGTTTTATAAAATAGCCCATAAACACACTATAATTCACACAATGTATAAATACATATTGTGGCTAAAAGGCTAAAATGATTGTACATAGCAATCAGCAGTCCTACTCTGCAGTAGACCAGAGCATCAACAGTTATACTCTACAGTAGACAGACACTACAGTAGACCCTACAGTAGTACATACAGTAGACCCTACAGTAGACACTACAGTAGACCCTACAGTAGACCCTACAGTAGACCCTACAGTAGTACATACAGACAGTAGACACTACAGTAGACCCTACATACAGTAGACCCTACAGTAGACACTACAGTAGACCCTACAGTAGACCCTACAGTAGTACATACAGTAGACCCTACAGTAGTACATACAGTAGACCCTACAGTAGTACATACAGTAGACCCTACAGTAGTACATACAGTAGACCCTAGACACAAGCATTATAGTATATAAATACAAATAGGTCTTTATCGTAAGATATCATTTGTTCTCAATTAATTAAAGATTAAATACGTCAAGCAGAGCTATTTACACACTCCTAATTTGCATAAATAAAGTATCAGACACTTCTTTGGAAAGACAATGTTGGCTGAATAGTACTCTTTCTTAAATGCTGAAAAAGATGAAGGTTCTTAAAAATGGTTCTACCTCAGCTCTTAAGGTTCCTTGGAGAGCTCTTACCCGCTAAAATAACCTATGAGTGAAGTGTGGGGTTCTTGACGTGGCATCAAATGGTTCTTCAGAATCCTACAAGGTTCTTGAAAATGTATGGAAGCCTGCAGCTGTGTCCCTTTCAAAACCACTCCCATCATTACCATATTTCCCAGCATTCTCTATTGCAGTTAGATTTTTGAAATGGTTTGTTTCAATATCTATGCATGTACATTCATTGATTCATCAATCTGATGTTAGTTCAATATAAATAAAAGCATTTTTCTAAACAATTCCAATCTGTTACTTGGATTTATTGCACCCGTTACTGAAATTGATGTCCCAGTTTATATGTTTAAGATAGTCTCATGTATTTTTCTTTTCAACACTGGCAGTCATTCTGAATGCAGGTTGTGGGTGAATAAAAACCTCTACATGTTGAATATATCCAGTCTGGCTGGATTCCAATAGGAATTACACAACATCTGGCAAACCAGCATAATGTGACTTGCAGGCTTAATGTGGCCTGTAAACGACAAATTTCAGGCCACTGTTATTAGGTTTAAAATAATGAATAATGACATATTCACTTTGACTCTCACCTGGTGAAGGCTACAGGACAGAAAATGAAAAACTGCAAAAAAAAATAAAATAAATGTCTCTGTCACTAGAAAACAAAGTAATGGGTGGTAATGGTACCTAAAATTCACTCAAAAGCCACATTGTGAAATATGCAAATAAGTCCTTAAAACTCTACAGCAGGGCTATTCAATCCCGGGTCCTGGAGGGGCCAAAACATTTCTGCTTTTGGAACCACACCACGTATTTCTCTTCAGAGACTGTAAAATGGTTCCTCTATGGCATCGCTTTTAATAGCTTTATTCGGTTCCATCTTTTGCACCTTTAAGTGCGTAGTGAGGAAGCTACAGTGACCGAATGCCTCTTTACTCACTCTGCAGAGGACTGGTAAAAGAGACCATCATTGAATTAACAGTCAACGGCTCCGTCACATTTGACTATCAGTGTAAATTCATTACAGGCGTTCCGAGGTTGCTATAGCTACGTGCTGGACATGGTTAAAACACATCTTTTTGTTTGTTTTTGTTTTGTTGTCGAGACGCATGTCAAATGGATGTTGAAACAATTTGTTTTTGTTTTGTTGTCGAGACGCATGTCAAATGGATGTTGAAACAATTTGTTTTTGTTTTGTTGTCGAGACGCATGTCAAATGGATGTTGAAACAATTTGTTTTTGTTTTGTTGTCGAGACGCATGTCAAATGGATGTTGAAACAATCAAGCTTAACTTTACTGCGATATTTGAGCTTATACACATTACAATCATACTGTATAACTTTCTGTATAACTTCCTGTATAACTTCCCCTGTATAACTTCCTGTATAACTTCCTGTATACCTTACACATATTGCCCAATTAGCACCAGTGTTTTTTTTAACATTCCTTAAACAGTGCTACAGCCAGAGGTACCAGCGTAGAGTCACGAGAACAGTCAACACAGCCATAGTCATGCGAGCCACACCCCATCCAGACACAATACAAGGGGTCTCCCGTGGCCAAAGCTGTCCCCCAATAGTAGCTTAGAGGAAAAATGTTTGAGTTTTTCATAGGTACACACAGTCTGTCATATTTGAGCTACGGTGTGTCCCCCCCCCCCTAATCTTCTTTACGGAATACTCCAGAACAGAGCTGAAGTATAGACCACAACAAGGAGAGGCTCGCTGAAGGTGGACCAATCACAATTGGTAATACTGCAATGCTGCCATCTTCTCATTGGCTCAGGTGAAGTATTTGCAACCAGTAGAATCGATGGAACAGGACCCAGTACATCTGAGATGGCCAAAAGACCTTAAACGAGAGATGACGCATTATAACAGGTGTGTGTGTGTGTGTGTGTGTGTGTGTGTGTGTGTGTGTGTGTGTGTAGAAGGAACATACCCAGGGAGATATGATGTGCAGGTCTGGTAACCAAAGTCATTTCCATCACACTCCTCCAGGCCCTCATGACGATATCCATCTCCACAGTACGCCCACCTACAATCTACAAGGAAGAGAGAGAGAGAGAGAGAGAGAGAGAGAGAGAGAGAGGGAGAGGGAGGGAGAGGGAGGAGAGAGAAGAGAGAGAGAGAGAGGGAGAGAGAGGAGGAGAGAGAGAGAAGAGAGAGATAGAGAGAGAGAGAGAGAGGGAGAGGGAGGAGAGAGAGAAGAGAGAGAGAGAGAGAGAGAGAGGAAGAGAGAGGAGGAGGAGAGAGAGAGAGAGAGAGAGAGAGAGAGAGAGGGAGAGGGAGGAGAGAGAGAAGAGAGAGAGAGAGAGAGAGAGAGAGAGGAAGAGAGAGGAGGAGGAGAGAGAGAGAGAGAGAGAGAGAAGGCAGTAAGAGGGCGTGAGCGAGAGAGAGATTGTTTAATTGCTTTGGCACCCCAATGCATTACGTTGATGCTGATTTCGCATTAATTGAATTAAGTGGGAGAAATAGTGACAGGCTGACGGAAAGCGAGGGAACACCGATGATGTAACTGTAACAGTCTCTATGTCCCTATTTTTCTCCTCTGTCATTGTATGTTTGGATAGAAGGCTTGAGGCTAATGTGTGTGTGTGATTCTCAGTGTGTGTGTGTGTGTGTGTGTGTGTGAATCTCAGTGTGTGTGTGTGTGTGTGTGTGTTCTCAGTGTGTGTGTTTCTGTCTGTGTGTGTGTGTGATTCTCAGTGTGTGTGTTTCTGTCTGTGTGTGTGTGTGATTCTCAGTGTGTGTGTTTGTGTCTGTGTGTGTGTGTGATTCTCAGTGTGTGTGTTTCTGTCTGTGTGTGTGTGATTCTCAGTGTGTGTGTCTGTCTGAGTGTGTGTGTGTGATTCTCAGTGTGTGTGTTGGCTGCGTGTGTGTATGTGATTCTCAGTGTGTGTGTGTGTGTGTGTGTGATTCTCAGTGTGTGTGTCTGTCTGAGTGTGTGTGTGTGATGCTCAGTGTGTATTGTCTGCGTGTGTGTGTGTGATTCTCAGTGTGTGTTGTCTGTGTGTGTGTGATTCTCAGTGTGTGTTGTCTGTGTGTGTGTGTGTGTGTGTGTGATTCTCAGTGTGTGTTGTCTGTGTGTGTGTGATTCTCAGTGTGTGTTGTCTGTGTGTGTGTGTGTGATTCTCAGTGTGTGCTGTCTGTGTGTGTGTGTGTGTGTGATTCTCAGTGTGTGTTGTCTGTGTGTGTGTGTGTGTGTGTGTGTGTGTGAGACCTACTGAGACAGGCATCTGTGACGACGTTGTTTCCATCATCACACTCCTCTCCGTTCTGCACCAGTCCGTCCCCACACACACCCACCCGTTCCGGAACCTTCTCTGTCGACTGGAGAGCCTGGAAGGGCAACCAACACAGTTTACACAACAGGCTCCTATTCATTAAGGCCCACTGTAACAACAGAATCCTATTCATTAAGGCCCACTGTAACAACAGGCTCCTATTCATTAAGGCCCACTGTAACAACAGGGTCCTATTCATTAAGGCCCACTGTAATAACAGGCTCCTATTCATTAAGGCCCACTGTAACAACAGGGTCCTATTCATTAAGGCCCACTGTAACAACAGGGTCCTATTCATTAAGGCCCACTGTAACAACAGGGTCCTATTCATTAAGGCCCACTGTAACAACAGGGTCCTATTCATTAAGGCCCACTGTAACAACAGGCTCCTATTCATTAAGGCCCACTGTAACAACAGGGTCCTATTCATTAAGGCCCACTGTAACAACAGGGTCCTATTCATTAAGGCCCACTGTAATAACAGGCTCCTATTCATTAAGGCCCACTGTAACAACAGGGTCCTATTCATTAAGGCCCACTGTAATAACAGGCTCCTATTCATTAAGGCCCACTGTAACAACAGGGTCCTATTCATTAAGGCCCACTGTAACAACAGGGTCCTATTCATTAAGGCCCACTGTAACAACAGGCTCCTATTCATTAAGGCCCACTGTAACAACAGGGTCCTATTCATTAAGGCCCACTGTAACAACAGGGTCCTATTCATTAAGGCCCACTGTAACAACAGGGTCCTATTCATTAAGGCCCACTGTAATAACAGGGTCCTATTCATTAAGGCCCACTGTAACAACAGGGTCCTATTCATTAAGGCCCACTGTAACAACAGGGTCCTATTCATTAAGGCCCACTGTAACAACAGGGTCCTATTCATTAAGGCCCACTGTAACAACAGGCTCCTATTCATTAAGGCCCACTGTAACAACAGGGTCCTATTCATTAAGGCCCACTGTAACAACAGGGTCCTATTCATTAAGGCCCACTGTAACAACAGGCTCCTATTCATTAAGGCCCACTGTAACAACAGGGTCCTATTCATTAAGGCCCACTGTAACAACAGGGTCCTATTCATTAAGGCCCACTGTAACAACAGGGTCCTATTCATTAAGGCCCACTGTAACAACAGGGTCCTATTCATTAAGGCCCACTGTAACAACAGGGTCCTATTCATTAAGGCCCACTGTAACAACAGGGTCCTATTCATTAAGGCCCACTGTAACAACAGGGTCCTATTCATTAAGGCCCACTGTAACAACAGGGTCCTATTCATTAAGGCCCACTGTAACAACAGGGTCCTATTCATTAAGGCCCACTGTAACAACAGGGTCCTATTCATTAAGGCCCACTGTAACAACAGGGTCCTATTCATTAAGGCCCACTGTAATAACAGGCTCCTATTCATTAAGGCCCACTGTAACAACAGGGTCCTATTCATTAAGGCCCACTGTAACAACAGGGTCCTATTCATTAAGGCCCACTGTAACAACAGGCTCCTATTCATTAAGGCCCACTGTAACAACAGGGTCCTATTCATTAAGGCCCACTGTAACAACAGGGTCCTATTCATTAAGGCCCACTGTAACAACAGGGTCCTATTCATTAAGGCCCACTGTAACAACAGGGTCCTATTCATTAAGGCCCACTGTAACAACAGAATCCTATTCATTAAGGCCCACTGTAACAACATGCTCCTATTCATTAAGGCCCACTGTAACAACAGGGTCCTATTCATTAAGGCCCACTGTAACAACAGGGTCCTATTCATTAAGGCCCACTGTAACAACAGGCTCCTATTCATTAAGGCCCACTGTAACAACAGGGTCCTATTCATTAAGGCCCACTGTAATAACAGGTTCCTATTCATTAAGGCCCACTGTAACAACAGGGTCCTATTCATTAAGGCCCACTGTAACAACAGGGTCCTATTCATTAAGGCCCACTGTAACAACAGGGTCCTATTCATTAAGGCCCACTGTAACAACAGGGTCCTATTCATTAAGGCCCACTGTAACAACAGGGTCCTATTCATTAAGGCCCACTGTAATAACAGGCTCCTATTCATTAAGGCCCACTGTAACAACAGGGTCCTATTCATTAAGGCCCACTGTAACAACAGGGTCCTATTCATTAAGGCCCACTGTAACAACAGGGTCCTATTCATTAAGGCCCACTGTAATAACAGGCTCCTATTCATTAAGGCCCACTGTAACAACAGGGTCCTATTCATTAAGGCCCACTGTAACAACAGGGTCCTATTCATTAAGGCCCGCTGTAACAACAGGGTCCTATTCATTAAGGCCCACTGTAATAACAGGCTCCTATTCATTAAGGCCCACTGTAACAACAGGGTCCTATTCATTAAGGCCCACTGTAATAACAGGCTCCTATTCATTAAGGCCCACTGTAACAACAGAATCCTATTCATTAAGGCCCACTGTAACAACAGGGTCCTATTCTTTAAGGCCCACTGTAACAACAGGGTCCTATTCATTAAGGCCCACTGTAATAACAGGCTCCTATTCATTAAGGCCCACTGTAACAACAGGGTCCTATTCATTAAGGCCCACTGTAATAACAGGCTCCTATTCATTAAGGCCCACTGTAACAACAGGGTCCTATTCATTAAGGCCCACTGTAACAACAGGCTCCTATTCATTAAGGCCCACTGTAACAACAGGGTCCTATTCATTAAGGCCCACTGTAACAACAGGGTCCTATTCATTAAGGCCCACTGTAACAACAGGGTCCTATTCATTAAGGCCCACTGTAACAACAGGGTCCTATTCATTAAGGCCCACTGTAACAACAGGGTCCTATTCATTAAGGCCCACTGTAACAACAGGGTCCTATTCATTAAGGCCCACTGTAACAACAGGGTCCTATTCATTAAGGCCCACTGTAACAACAGGGTCCTATTCATTAAGGCCCACTGTAACAACAGGCTCCTATTCATTAAGGCCCACTGTAACAACAGGGTCCTATTCATTAAGGCCCACTGTAACAACAGGGTCCTATTCTTTAAGGCCCACTGTAACAACAGGGTCCTATTCTTTAAGGCCCACTGTAACAACAGAGTCCTATTCATTAAGGCCCACTGTAACAACAGGGTCCTATTCATTAAGGCCCACTGTAACAACAGGGTCATATTCTTTAAGGCCCACTGTAACAACAGGGTCCTATTCATTAAGGCCCACTGTAACAATAGGCTCCTATTCATTAAGGCCCACTGTAATAACAGGCTCCTATTCATTAAGGCCCACTGTAACAACAGGGTCCTATTCATTAAGGCCCACTGTAACAACAGGATCCTATTCATTAAGGCCAACTGTAACAACAGGATCATATTCATTAAGGCCCACTGTAACAACAGGCTCCTATTCATTAAGGCCCACTGTAACAACAGGCTCCTATTCATTAAGGCCCACTGTAACAACAGGGTCCTATTCATTAAGGCCCACTGTAATAACAGGCTCCTATTCATTAAGGCCCACTGTAACAACAGGGTCCTATTCATTAAGGCCCACTGTAACAACAGGATCCTATTCATTAAGGCCTACTGTAACAACAGGATCATATTCATTAAGGCCCACTGTAACAACAGGGTCCTATTCATTAAGGCCCACTGTAATAACAGGCTCCTATTCATTAAGGCCCACTGTAACAACAGGGTCCTATTCATTAAGGCCCACTGTAACAACAGGGTCCTATTCTTTAAGGCCCACTGTAACAACAGAGTCCTATTCATTAAGGCCCACTGTAACAACATAATCCTATTCATTAAGGCCCACTGTAACAACAGGCTCCTATTCAATAAGGCCCACTGTAATAACAGGGTCCTATTCATTAAGGCCCACTGTAATAACAGGGTCCTATTCATTAAGGCCCACTGTAACAACAGGGTCCTATTCATTAAGGCCCACTGTAACAACAGGGTCCTATTCATTAAGGCCCACTGTAATAACAGGCTCCTATTCATTAAGGCCCACTGTAATAACAGGGTCCTATTCATTAAGGCCCACTGTAACAACAGGGTCCTATTCATTAAGGCCCACTGTAACAACAGGCTCCTATTCATTAAGGCCCACTGTAACAACAGGCTCCTATTCATTAAGGCCCACTGTAATAACAGGCTCCTATTCATTAAGGCCCACTGTAACAACAGGGTGCTATTCATTAAGGCCCACTGTAACAACAGGGTGCTATTCATTAAGGCCCACTGTAACAACAGGCTCCTATTCATTAAGGCCCACTGTAACAACAGGGTCTTATTCATTAAGGCCCACTGTAACAACAGAATCCTATTCATTAAGGCCCACTGTAATAACAGGGTCCTATTCATTAAGGCCCACTGTAACAACAGGCTCCTATTCTTTAAGGCCCACTGTAACAACAGAATCCTATTCAGTAAGGCCCACTGTAACAACAGGGTCCTATTCATTAAGGCCCACTGTAACAACAGGCTCCTATTCATTAAGGCCCACTGTAACAACAGAATCCTATTCAGTAAGGCCCACTGTAACAACAGGGTCCTATCCTTAAGGCCCACTGTCACCAAACATCTTGCAACAGTTTCTTAGTGTATTTTAATAGCCCACTGTAACAGTATAGTGAAGTATCTTATAGTATCGTATAGTATAGTGTAGTATCTTATAGTATACAAAGTATCTTATAGTATCGTATAGTATAGTGTAGTATCTTATAGTATGTAAAGTATCCAGGTATAGTGTAGTATCTTATAGTAAGGAAGTATCTTATAGTATCGTACAGTATAGTCCTAGTTCTTATAGTATGTAAAGTATCTTATAGTATTGTACAGTATAGTGTAGTATCTTATAGTATAGGTATCTTATAGTTCATTAAGGCCCACTGTATAGTGTAGTATCAGGGAAATATCTTATATTCATTAAGTATCCACTGTACGTATAGTATAGTGTAGTATCTTATTATAGTGCCCACTGTAACAACAGGGCTCCTATCTCATATTCATTAGTGTAGGTCCCACTGTATCTTATAGTATCGTATAGTATAGGTAGTATCTTATAGTATAGTGAGGGTATCATTAAGGCCCACTGTAACAACAGGCTCCTATTCATTAAGACTTATACTGTAAGTAACAGAATCCTATTCAGTAAGGTATAGTGTAACAACAGGGTAGTATTTATAGTAAGGCCCACTGTAATAGTACAGGCTCCTATTCATTAAGGCCCACTGTAACAACAGAAGTGTAGTAAGGCCCACTAGTAACAACAGTATCTCATAGTATCGTATAGTAAGTGCTCATAGTATAGTGTAGTAACTTATAGTATCTTGCAACAGTTTCTTAGTGTATTTGTATCCTATAGTGTAGTATCTTATAGTATCATATAGTATAGTGTATCGTATAGTATAGTGTAGTATCTTACAGTATAGTGAAGTATCTTATAGTATCGTATAGTATAGTGTAGTATCTTATAGTATAGTGAAGTATCTTATAGTATCGTATAGTATAGTGTAGTATCGTATAGTATAGTGTAGTATCTTATAGTATAGTGAAGTATCTTATAGTATCATATAGTATAGTACCTGTATGGGCTGCCAGCCATCTTTGTCTTTGAAGTAGAGAGACCTCTGGTCCTTCCTGAAGGCGATGGCATTGACCGTGTGGAGATGATCCAACTCCTCCTCACTGTCCACTACAAAGATCTACATAGAGACCAGAGACAGTCGAAATAACACAGGAACACGTGTTGATTCAAAAGGTACAGAGATTCACAAAGCTCTGAAAAAGACAGGAATATTGAAAATGCCTCAAACGAAGGGACTTGATAACTATACTTTTAACAATACAGGTTTTTTTTCGTGGTCAAAGTTGATGGGGACAGATCCTGTGTAAATCAGTGTGTGTGAGAGAGAGAGAGAGTTTTACCACGGGGACTTTGTGGTAGTTGCCTCGTTGGGTGTAAATGCCGTAGTGTGGGGCGTTGACTCCCACAGGGGTGTTACAGTCACAGACACCTGGAGATCCCGCTACACCCTTATCTCCCTTCTCCCCTACCAGGTACAGGCCTGGAGGGGAAAAACACACATATAACAACACACAACACAATCATTTTCATTTGTGTGTGTTTGTGTCCTACAGGGGGTCTTATCTTACCTGAGGCAGGTAGTCCAGGGGGTCTTATCTTACCTGAGGCAGGTAGTCCAGGGGGTCTTATCTTACCTGAGGCAGGTAGTCCAGGGGGTCTTATCTTACCTGAGGCAGGTAGTCCAGGTGGACTTATCTTACCTGAGGCAGGTAGCCCAGGGGGTCTTATCTTACCTGAGGCAGGTAGTCCAGGTGGTCCATGGGGTCTTATCTTACCTGAGGCAGGTTGTCCAGGTAGTCCAGGGGGTCTTATCTTACCTGAGGCAGGTAGTCCAGGTGGTCTTATCTTACCTGAGGCAGGTGGTCCAGGTGGTCCAGGGGGTCTTATCTTACCTGAGGCAGGTTGTCCAGGTAGTCCAGGGGGTCTTATCTTACCTGAGGCAGGTGGTCCAGGTGGTCTTATCTTACCTGTGGCAGGTGGTCCAGGTGGTCCAGGGGGTCTTATCTTACCTGAGGCAGGTGGTCCAGGTGGTCCAGGGGGTCTTATCTTACCTGAGGCAGGTAGTCCAGGTAGTCCAGGGGGTCTTATCTTACCTGAGGCAGGTGGTCCAGGTGGTCTTATCTTACCTGAGGCAGGTGGTCCAGGTGGTCCAGGGGGTCTTATCTTACCTGAGGCAGGTGGTCCAGGTGGTCCAGGGGGTCTTATCTTACCTGAGGCAGGTGGTCCAGGTGGTCCAGGGGGTCTTATCTTACCTGAGACAGGTAGTCCAGGGGGTCTTATCTTACCTGAGGCAGGTAGTCCAGGGGGTCTTATCTTACCTGAGGCAGGTGGTCTAGGGGGTCTTATATTACCTGAGACAGGTAGTCCAGGTAGTCCAGGGGGTCTTATATTACCTGAGACAGGTAGTCCAGGTAGTCCAGGGGGTCTTATCTTATCTGAGGCAGGTAGTCCAGGGGGTCTTATTTTACCTGAGGCAGGTAGTCCAGGTAGTCCAGGGGGTCTTATATTACCTGAGGCAGGTAGTCCAGGTAGTACAGGGGGTCTTATCTTACCTGAGGCAGGTAGTCCAGGGTTCTTATCTTACCTGAGGCAGGTAGCCCAGGGGGTCTTAGCTTACCTGAGGCAGGTAGTCCAGGGGGTCCAGGATGACCAGAGGGACCAGCAGGACCTGTAGGACCCATTGGACCTGGGGTTCCATCCTGACCCTTCACACCCTACACACACACACACACACACACACACACACACACACACACACACACACACACACACACACACACACACACACACACACACAAGGTGACCTACAGTGGCCTCCATAACTATTGACACAGATTTCCATCCAATTGGCAACAGCTTTCCATTCGAATATTCAAAAAAAAAATCCACATGAAATCAACATGAGCATTTTTCCAAAACAAAGACGTGTTTCCTTCACATGGACTTGTTGCGGATTAAAGGCTGCGCGTGATGACGTAGCGCACATACACATACCCTTTGCTGTTAAATTCCCATGTACCGAATAAAAAATAAGAGATCAATGGATTTCCATCGGAACTTCAACTCCACTGATGTCTTTTGTCTCAAAACATACGAGTGAGCTATCTGCACGATGCTGACTAGAGTTCACGTGTAGTGAGCTATCTGCACGATGCTGACTAGAGTTCACGTGTAGTGAGCTATCTGCACGATGCTGACTAGAGTTCACGTGTAGTGAGCTATCTGCACGATGCTGACTAGAGTTCACGTGTAGTGAGCTATCTGCACGATGCTGACTAGAGTTCACGTGTAGTGAGCTATCTGCACGATGCTGACTAGAGTTCACGTGTAGTGAGCTATCTGCACGATGCTGACTAGAGATCACGTGTAGTGAGCTATCTGCACGATGCTGACTAGAGTTCACGTGTAGTGAGCTATCTGCACGATGCTGACTAGAGTTCACGTGTAGTGAGCTATCTGCACGATGCTGACTAGAGTTCACGTGAAGTGAGCTATCTGCACGATGCTGACTAGAGTTCACGTGTAGTGAGCTATCTGCACGATGCTGACTAGAGTTCACGTGTAGTGAGCTATCTGCACGATGCTGACTAGAGTTCACGTGTAGTTTTACATCATGAGATTATTATGGACAAAAGACTAGAGTTATTTTTAGTGAGCAATCTAGCCAAACGATGCTGACTAGAGTTACGTGTCAAACGGTAGCCAAAAGACTACGATTATTTTTAGAGTGTCAAACGGTAGCCAAAAGTTTTACGATCACTTTGACGTGTCATTACGGAGCCAAAAGACTACGATTATTTTTACGTGTCAAACGGTAGCCAAAAGACTACGATTATTTTTACGTGTCAAACGGTAGCCAAAAGACTACTATTATTTTTACGTGTCAAACGGTAGCCAAAAGACTACGATTATTTTTACGTGTCAAACGGTAGCCAAAAGACTACGAAGACTACGTGTCAAACGGTAGCCAAAAGACTACGAAGACTACGTGTCAAACGGTAGCCAAAGCATCGATCGCCACGTCACCAGAACAAGACCCTCGATATTTATTGGAGATGAGCATCAAACTCGACACTTTGGCCTTTCGTCACCCTGTCATGATCCTCCTAAATTATTTCATCTGTAACCTAATAAACTGCATGCTTTCCTGATGAGTCGTAACTGGATGGCCACACAACAAGTTTACTTCGATAGGATGGTTATTATATCAATATTTTTACTGACACAAACAAATATCCCACCTTGTCTGTAGGATTTTGTTTCGTAGACATTTGGAAAGTTTAGACTCACAAATATTCCCCCCAAAAAACGCCCCTGATATTGGTTTTTATTCATTTATTATTTTTAATAAAAAAAAAAAATTCCAGACCAGTTACAAACTTATACGAAAAACAACTTACAGACACACACAAAATCAACGACTATCTCATTTGCCCAACCAGTAGGCTGCTCAACACCTCCATCCCCTAGTGCCCTAACCCTAAACAACGACTACATCTCATCTACTCACACCTCCATCCCCTAGTGCCCTAACCCTAAACAACGACCTCATCTCATCTGCCCAACCAGTAGGCTGCCCAACACCTCCATCCCCTAGTGCCTAACCCTAAACAACGACCTCATCTCATCTGCCCAACCAGTAGGATGCCCAACACCTCCATCCCCTAGTGCCCTAACCCTAAACAACGACAACATCTCATCTACTCACACCTCCATCCCCTAGTGCCCTAACCCTAAACAACGACTACATCTCATCTACTCACACCTCCATCCCCTAGTGCCCTAACCCTAAACAACGACTACATCTCATCTACTCACACCTCCATCCCCTAGTGTCCTAACCCTAAACAACGACCTCATCTCATCTGCCCAACCAGTAGGCTCACACCTCCATCCCCTAGTGCCCTAACCCTAAACAACGACTACCTCTCATCTACTCACACCTCCATCCCCTAGTGCCCTAACCCTAAACAACGACTACATCTCATCTACTCACACCTCCATCCCCTAGTGCCCTAACCCTAAACAACGACAACATCTCATCTACTCAGACCTCCATCCCCTAGTGCCCTAACCCTAAACAACGACTACATCTCATCTACTCAGACCTCCATCCACTAGTGCCCTAACCCTAAACAACGACTACATCTCATCTACTCAGACCTCCATCCCCTAGTGCCCTAACCCTAAACAACGACTACATCTCATCTACTCACACCTCCATCCCTAGTGCCTAACCTAAACAACGACAACATCTCATCTACTCAGACCTCCATCCCCTAGTGCCCTAACCCTAAACAACGACTACATCTCATCTACTCAGACCTCCATCCCCTAGTGCCCTAACCCTAAACAACGACTACATCTCATCTACTCACACCTCCATCCCCTAGTGCCCTAACCCTAAACAACGACAACATCTCATCTACTCAGACCTCCATCCCCTAGTGCCCTAACCCTAAACAACGACTATATCTCATCTACTCACACCTCCATCCCCTAGTGCCCTAACCCTAAACAACGACTACATCTCATCTACTCACACCTCCATCCCCTAGTGCCCTAACCCTAAACAACGACAACATCTCATCTGCCCAACCAGTAGGCTCACACCTCCATCCCCTAGTGCCCTAACCCTAAACAACGATTACATCTCATCTCCTCACACCTCCATCCACTAGTGCCCTAACCCTAAACAACGACTACATCTCATCTACTCAGACCTCCATCCCCTAGTGCCCTAACCCTAAACAACGACTACATCTCATCTACTCACACCTCCGTCCCCTAGTGCCCTAACCCTAAACAACAACAACATCTCATCTGCCCAACCAGTAGGCTCACACCTCCATCCCCTAGTGCCCTAACCCTAAACAACGACTACATCTCATCTCCTCACACCTCCATCCACTAGTGCCGTAACCCTAAACAACGACTACATCTCATCTACTCAGACCTCCATCCCCTAGTGCCCTAACCCTAAACAACGACTACATCTCATCTACTCACACCTCCATCCCCTAGTGCCCTAACCCTAAACAACGACAACATCTCATCTACTCAGAACTCCATCCCCTAGTGCCCTAACCCTAAACAACGACTACATCTCATCTACTCAGACCTCCATCCCCTAGTGCCCTAACCCTAAACAACGACTACATCTCATCTACTCACACCTCCATCCCCTAGTGCCCTAACCCTAAACAACGACAACATCTCATCTACTCAGACCTCCATCCCCTAGTGCCCTAACCCTAAACAACGACTACATCTCATCTACTCACACCTCCATCCCCTAGTGCCCTAACCCTAAACAACGACTACATCTCATCTACTCACACCTCCATCCCCTAGTGCCCTAACCCTAAACAACGACAACATCTCATCTACTCAGACCTCCATCCCCTAGTGCCCTAACCCTAAACAACGACAACATCTCATCTACTCAGACCTCCATCCCCTAGTGCCCTAACCCTAAACAACGACAACATCTCATCTACTCACACCTCCATCCCCTAGTGCCCTAACCCTAAACAACGACTACATCTCATCTACTCACACCTCCATCCCCTAGTGCCCTAACCCTAAACAACGACTACATCTCATCTACTCAGACCTCCATCCCCTAGTGCCCTAACCCTAAACAACGACTACATCTCATCTACTCACACCTCCATCCCTAGTGCCCTAACCCTAAACAACGACCTCATCTCATCTGCCCAACCAGTAGGCTCACACCTCCATCCCCTAGTGCCCTAACCCTAAACAACGACAACATCTCATCTACTCACACCTCCATCCCCTAGTGCCCTAACCCTAAACAACGACTACATCTCATCTACTCACACCTCCATCCCCTAGTGCCCTAACCCTAAACAACGACAACATCTCATCTACTCACCTCCATCCCTAGTGCCCTAACCCTAAACAACGACTACATCTCATCTACTCACACCTCCATCCCTAGTGCCCTAACCCTAAACAACGACTACATCTCATCTACTCAGACCTCCATCCCTAGTGCCCTAACCCTAAACAACGACTACATCTCATCTACTCACACCTCCATCCCCTAGTGCCCCTAACCTAAACAACGACTAAACATCTCATCTACTCACACCTCCATCCCCTAGTGCCCTAACCCTAAACAACGACTACATCTCATCTACTCACACCTCCATCCCCTAGTGCCCTAACCTAAACAACGACTACATCTCATCTACTCACACCTCCATCCCCTAGTGCCCTAACCCTAAACAACGACAACATCTCATCTACTCAGACCTCCATCCCCTAGTGCCCTAACCCTAAACAACGACTACATCTCATCTACTCACACCTCCATCCCCTAGTGCCCTAACCCTAAACAACGACTACATCTCATCTACTCACACCTCCATCCCCTAGTGCCCTAACCCTAAACAACGACAACATCTCATCTCTACTCACACCTCCATCCCCTAGTGCCCTAACCCTAAACAACGACAACATCTCATCTACTCACACCTCCATCCCCTAGTGCCCTAACCCTAAACAACGACTACATCTCATCTACTCAGACCTCCATCCCCTAGTGCCCTAACCCTAAACAACGACTACATCTCATCTACTCACACCTCCATCCCCTAGTGCCCTAACCCTAAACAACAACATCTCTCATCTCTCCATCCCCTAGTGCCTAACCCTAAACAACGACTACATCTCATCACACCTCCATCCCTAGTGCCCTAACCCTAAACAACGACTACATCTCATCTACTCACACCTCCATCCCCTAGTGCCCTAACCCTAAACAACGACTACATCTCATCTACTCACACCTCCATCCCCTAGTGCCCTAACCCTAAACAACGACAACATCTCATCTACTCAGACCTCCATCCCTAGTGCCCTAACCCTAAACAACGACTACATCTCATCTACTCACACCTCCATCCCCTAGTGCCCTAACCCTAAACAACGACTACATCTCATCTACTCACACCTCCATCCCCTAGTGCCCTAACCTAAACAACGACAACATCTCATCTGCCCAACCAGTCACACCTCCATCCCCTAGTGCCCTAACCCTAAACAACGATTACATCTCATCTACTCACACCTCCATCCCCTAGTGCCCTAACCCTAAACAACGACTACATCTCATCTACTCAGACCTCCATCCCCTAGTGCCCTAACCCTAAACAACGACTACATCTCATCTACTCACACCTCCATCCCCTAGTGCCCTAACCCTAAACAAAACAACATCTCATCTGCCCAACCAGTAGGCTCACACCTCCATCCCCTAGTGCCCTAACCCTAAACAACGACTACATCTCATCTCCTCACACCTCCATCCACTAGTGCCCTAACCCTAAACAACGACTACATCTCATCTACTCAGACCTCCATCCCCTAGTGCCCTAACCCTAAACAACGACTACATCTCATCTACTCACACCTCCATCCCCTAGTGCCCTAACCCTAAACAACGACAACATCTCATCTACTCAGACCTCCATCCCCTAGTGCCCTAACCCTAAACAACGACTACATCTCATCTACTCAGACCTCCATCCCCTAGTGCCCTAACCCTAAACAACGACTACATCTCATCTACTCACACCTCCATCCCCTAGTGCCCTAACCCTAAACAACGACTACATCTCATCTACTCACACCTCCATCCCCTAGTGCCCTAACCCTAAACAACGACTACATCTCATCTACTCACACCTCCATCCCCTAGTGCCCTAACCCTAAACAACGACTCATCTCATCTCAATCTAGGCTCACACCTCCATCCCCTAGTGCCCTAACCCTAAACAACGACTACATCTCATCTACTCACACCTCCATCCCCTAGTGCCCTAACCCTAAACAACGACTACATCTCATCTACTCACACCTCCATCCCCTAGTGCCCTAACCCTAAACAACGACAACATCTCATCTACTCAGACCTCCATCCCCTAGTGCCCTAACCTAAACAACGACTACATCTCATCTACTCACACCTCCATCCCTAGTGCCCTAACCCTAAACAACGACAACATCTCATCTACTCACACCTCCATCCCCTAGTGCCCTAACCCTAAACAACGACTACATCTCATCTACTCACACCTCCATCCCCTAGTGCCCTAACCCTAAACAACGACAACATCTCATCTACTCACCTCCATCCCCTAGTGCCCTAACCCTAAACAACGACTACATCTCATCTACTCACACCTCCATCCCCTAGTGCCCTAACCCTAAACAACGACTACATCTCATCTACTCACACCTCCATCCCCTAGTGCCTAACCCTAAACAACGACAACATCTCATCTGCCCAACCATCACACCTCCATCCCCTAGTGCCCTAACCCTAAACAACGACTACATCTCATCTCCTCACACCTCCATCTAGTGCCTAACCCTAAACAACGACTACATCTCATCTACTCAGACCTCCATCCCTAGTGCCCTAACCCTAAACAACGACTACATCTCATCTACTCACACCTCCATCCCCTAGTGCCCTAACCTAAACAACGACAACATCTCATCTACTCAGAACTCCATCCCCTAGTGCCCTAACCCTAAACAACGACTACATCTCATCTACTCAGACCTCCATCCCCTAGTGCCCTAACCCTAAACAACGACTACATCTCATCTACTCACACCTCCATCCCCTAGTGCCCTAACCCTAAACAACGACAACATCTCATCTACTCAGACCTCCATCCCCTAGTGCCCTAACCCTAAACAACGACTACATCTCATCTACTCACACCTCCATCCCCTAGTGCCCTAACCTAAACAACGACTACATCTCATCTACTCACACCTCCATCCCCTAGTGCCCTAACCCTAAACAACGACAACATCTCATCTACTCAGACCTCCATCCCCTAGTGCCCTAACCCTAAACAACGACAACATCTCATCTACTCAGACCTCCATCCCCTAGTGCCCTAACCCTAAACAACGACAACATCTCATCTACTCACACCTCCATCCCCTAGTGCCCTAACCTAAACAACGACTACATCTCACCTCACACCTCCATCCCTAGTGCCCTAACCCTAAACAACGACTACATCTCATCTACTCACACCTCCATCCCCTAGTGCCCTAACCCTAAACAACGACTACATCTCATCTACTCACACCTCCATCCCCTAGTGCCCTAACCCTAAACAACGACCTCATCTCATCTGCCCAACCAGTAGGCTCACACCTCCATCCCCTAGTGCCCTAACCCTAAACAACGACAACAAACAACCTCCATCCCCTAATGCCCCAACGACTACATCTCATCTACTCACACCTCCATCCCCTAGTGCCCTAACCCTAAACAACGACAACATCTCATCTACTCACACCTCCATCACCTAGTGCCCTAACCCTAAACAACGACTACATCTCATCTACTCACACCTCCATCCCCTAGTGCCCTAACCCTAAACAACGACTACATCTCATCTACTCACACCTCCATCCCCTAGTGCCCTAACCCTAAACAACGACTACATCTCATCTACTCACACCTCCATCCCCTAGTGCCCTAACCCTAAACAACGACTACATCTCATCTACTCACACCTCCATCCCCTAGTTCCCTAACCCTAAACAACGACTACATCTCATCTACTCACACCTCCATCCCCTAGTGCCCTAACCCTAAACAACGACAACATCTCATCTACTCACACCTCCATCCCTAGTGCCCTAACCCTAAACAACGACTACATCTCATCTACTCACACCTCCATCCCCTAGTGCCCTAACCCTAAACAACGACAACATCTCATCTACTCACACCTCCATCCCCTAGTGCCCTAACCCTAAACAACGACTACATCTCATCTACTCACACCTCCATCCCCTAGTTCCCTAACCCTAAACAACGACAACATCTCATCTACTCACACCTCCATCCCCTAGTGCCCTAACCCTAAACAATGACTACATCTCATCTACTCACACCTCCATCCCCTAGTGCCCTAACCCTAAACAACGACTACATCTCATCTACTCAGACCTCCATCCACTAGTGCCCTAACCCTAAACAACGACTACATCTCATCTACTCACACCTCCATCCCCTAGTGCCCTAACCCTAAACAACGACTACATCTCATCTACTCACACCTCCATCCCCTAGTGCCCTAACCCTAAACAACGACCTCATCTCATCTGCCCAACCAGTAGGCTCACACCTCCATCCCCTAGTGCCCTAACCCTAAACAATGACTACATCTCATCTACTCACACCTCCATCCCCTAGTGCCCTAACCCTAAACAACGACTACATCTCATCTACTCACACCTCCATCCCCTAGTGCCCTAACCCTAAACAACATCTCATCTACTCACACCTCCATCCCCTAGTGCCCTAACCCTAAACAACATCTCATCTACTCACACCTCCATCCCCTAGTGCCCTAACCCTAAACAACGACCTCATCTCATCTGCCCAACCAGTAGGCTGCCCAACACCTCCATCCCCTAGTGCCCTAACCCTAAACAACGACAACATCTCATCTACTCACACCTCCATCCCCTAGTGCCGTAACCCTAAACAACGACTACATCTCATCTACTCACACCTCCATCCCCTAGTGCCCTAACCCTAAACAACGACTACATCTCATCTACTCACACCTCCATCCCCTAGTGCCGTAACCCTAAACAACGACAACATCTCATCTACTCACACCTCCATCCCCTAGTGCCCTAACCCTAAACAACGACTACATCTCATCTACTCACACCTCCATCCCTTAGTGCCCTAACCCTAAACAACAACCTCATCTCATCTACTCACACCTCCATCCCCTAGTGCCCTAACCCTAAACAACATCTCATCTACTCACACCTCCATCCCCTAGTGCCCTAACCCTAAACAACGACTACATCTCATCTCCTCACACCTCCATCCCCTAGTGCCCTAACCCTAAACAACGACTACATCTCATCTACTCACACCTCCATCCCCTAGTGCCCTAACCCTAAACAACGACTACATCTCATCTACTCACACCTCCATCCCCTAGTGCCCTAACCCTAAACAACAACTACATCTCATCTACTCACACCTCCATCCCCTAGTGCCCTAACCCTAAACAACGACAACATCTCATCTACTCACACCTCCATCCCCTAGTGCCCTAACCCTAAACAACGACTACATCTCATCTACTCACACCTCCATCCCCTAGTGCCCTAACCCTAAACAACAACCTCATCTCATCTACTCACACCTCCATCCCCTAGTGCCCTAACCCTAAACAACATCTCATCTACTCACACCTCCATCCCCTAGTGCCCTAACCCTAAACAACAACTACATCTCATCTCCTCACACCTCCCCTAGTGCCCTAACCCTAAACAACGACTACATCTCATCTACTCACACCTCCATCCCCTAGTGCCCTAACCCTAAACAACGACTACATCTCATCTCCTCACACCTCCATCCCCTAGTGCCCTAACCCTAAACAACGACTACATCTCATCTACTCACCTCCATCCCCTAGTGCCCTAACCCTAAACAACGACTACATCTCATCTACTCACACCTCCATCCCTAGTGCCCTAACCCTAAACAACGACTACATCTCATCTACTCACACCTCCATCCCCTAGTGCCTAACCCTAAACAACGACTACATCTCATCTACTCACACCTCCATCCCCTAGTGCCCTAACCCTAAACAACGACTACATCTCATCTACTCACACCTCCATCCCCTAGTGCCCCTAAACCCTAAACAACATCTCATCTACTCACACCTCCATCCCCTAGTGCCCTAACCCTAAACAACAACATCTCATCTACTCACACCTCCATCCCCTAGTGTCCTAACCCTAAACAACGACCTCATCTCATCTGCCCAACCAGTAGGCTCACACCTCCATCCCCTAGTGCCCTAACCCTAAACAACGACTACCTCTCATCTACTCACACCTCCATCCCCTAGTGCCCTAACCCTAAACAACGACTACATCTCATCTACTCACACCTCCATCCCCTAGTGCCCTAACCCTAAACAACGACAACATCTCATCTACTCACACCTCCATCCCCTAGTGCCCTAACCTAAACAACGACTACATCTCATCTACTCACACCTCCATCCCTAGTGCCCTAACCCTAAACAACGACTACATCTCATCTACTCAGACCTCCATCCCCTAGTGCCCTAACCCTAAACAACGACTACATCTCATCTACTCACACCTCCATCCCCTAGTGCCCTAACCCTAAACAACGATCTCATCTACTCAGACCTCCATCTCATCTACTCACTCAGACCTCCATCCCCTAGTGCCCTAACCTAAACAACGACTACATCTCATCTACTCACACCTCCATCCCTAGTGCCCTAACCTAAACAACGACAACATCTCATCTACTCACACCTCCATCCCCTAGTGCCCTAACCCTAAACAACGACTACATCTCATCTACTCACACCTCCATCCCCTAGTGCCTAACCCTAAACAACGACTACATCTCATCTACTCACACCTCCATCCCTAGTGCCCTAACCCTAAACAACGACAACATCTCATCTCATCTCACCTCCATCCCCACCTCCATCCCCTAGTGCCCTAACCCTAAACAACGACTACATCTCATCTACTCACACCTCCATCCCCTAGTGCCCTAACCTAAACAACGACTACATCTCATCTACTCACACCTCCATCCCCTAGTGCCCTAACCCTAAACAACGACAACATCTCATCTGCCCACACCAGTAGGCTCACACCTCCATCCCCTAGTGCCCTAACCCTAAACAACGACTACATCTCATCTCCTCACACCTCCATCCACTAGTGCCTAACCCTAAACAACGACTACATCTCATCTACTCAGACCTCCATCCCCTAGTGCCCTAACCCTAAACAACGACTACATCTCATCTACTCACACCTCCATCCCCTAGTGCCCTAACCCTAAACAACGACAACATCTCATCTACTCAGACCTCCATCCCCTAGTGCCCTAACCTAAACAACGACAACATCTCATCTACTCAGACCTCCATCCCCTAGTGCCCTAACCCTAAACAACGACAACATCTCATCTACTCACACCTCCATCCCCTAGTGCCCTAACCCTAAACAACGACTACATCTCATCTACTCACACCTCCATCCCCTAGTGCCCTAACCCTAAACAACGACTACATCTCATCTACTCACACCTCCATCCCCTAGTGCCCTAACCCTAAACAACGACTACATCTCATCTACTCACACCTCCATCCCCTAGTGCCCTAACCCTAAACAACGACCTCATCTCATCTGCCCAACCAGTAGGCTCACACCTCCATCCCCTAGTGCCCTAACCCTAAACAACGACTACATCTCATCTACTCACACCTCCATCCCCTAGTGCCCTAACCCTAAACAACGACTACATCTCATCTACTCACACCTCCATCCCCTAGTGCCCTAACCCTAAACAACGACAACATCTCATCTACTCAGACCTCCATCCCCTAGTGCCCTAACCCTAAACAACGACTACATCTCATCTACTCAGACCTCCATCCCCTAGTGCCCTAACCCTAAACAACGACTACATCTCATCTACTCAGACCTCCATCCCCTAGTGCCCTAACCCTAAACAACGACTACATCTCATCTACTCACACCTCCATCCCCTAGTGCCCTAACCCTAAACAACGACAACATCTCATCTACTCACACCTCCATCCCTAGTGCCCTAACCCTAAACAACGACTACATCTCATCTACTCACACCTCCATCCCCTAGTGCCCTAACCCTAAACAACGACTACATCTCATCTACTCACACCTCCATCCCTAGTGCCCTAACCCTAAACAACGACAACATCTCATCTACTCACACCTCCATCCCCTAGTGCCCTAACCCTAAACAACGACTACATCTCATCTACTCACACCTCCATCCCCTAGTGCCCTAACCCTAAACAACGACTACATCTCATCTACTCACACCTCCATCCCCTAGTGCCCTAACCCTAAACAACGACAACATCTCATCTGCCCAACCAGTAGGCTCACACCTCCATCCCCTAGTGCCCTAACCCTAAACAACGACTACATCTCATCTCCTCACACCTCCATCCCTAGTGCCCTAACCCTAAACAACGACAACATCTCATCTACTCAGACCTCCATCCCCTAGTGCCTAACCCTAAACAACGACTACATCTCATCTACTCACACCTCCATCCCCTAGTGCCCTAACCCTAAAAACAACAACATCTCATCTCTCACCTAGGCTCACACCTCCATCCCCTAGTGCCCTAACCCTAAACAACGACTACATCTCATCTACTCACACCTCCATCCCCTAGTGCCCTAACCCTAAACAACGACTACATCTCATCTACTCAGACCTCCATCCCCTAGTGCCCTAACCCTAAACAACGACTACATCTCATCTACTCACACCTCCATCCCTAGTGCCCTAACCCTAAACAACGACAACATCTCATCTACTCACTCCATCCCCTAGTGCCCTAACCTAAACAACGACTACATCTCATCTACTCAGACCTCCATCCCTAGTGCCCTAACCCTAAACAACGACTACATCTCATCTACTCACACCTCCATCCCCTAGTGCCCTAACCCTAAACAACGACAACATCTCATCTACTCAGACCTCCATCCCCTAGTGCCCTAACCCTAAACAACGACTACATCTCATCTACTCACACCTCCATCCCCTAGTGCCCTAACCCTAAACAACGACTACATCTCATCTACTCACACCTCCATCCCCTAGTGCCCTAACCTAAACAACGACAACATCTCATCTACTCACACCTCCATCCCCTAGTGCCCTAACCCTAAACAACGACAACATCTCATCTACTCAGACCTCCATCCCCTAGTGCCCTAACCCTAAACAACGACAACATCTCATCTACTCACACCTCCATCCCCTAGTGCCCTAACCCTAAACAACGACTACATCTCATCTACTCACACCTCCATCCCCTAGTGCCCTAACCCTAAACAACGACTACATCTCATCTACTCACACCTCCATCCCCTAGTGCCCTAACCCTAAACAACGACTACATCTCATCTACTCACACCTCCATCCCCTAGTGCCCTAACCCTAAACAACGACCTCATCTCATCTGCCCAACCAGTAGGCTCACACCTCCATCCCCTAGTGCCCTAACCCTAAACAACGACAACATCTCATCTACTCACACCTCCATCCCCTAATGCCCCAACGACTACATCTCATCTACTCACACCTCCATCCCCTAGTGCCCTAACCCTAAACAACGACAACATCTCATCTACTCACACCTCCATCACCTAGTGCCCTAACCCTAAACAACGACTACATCTCATCTACTCACACCTCCATCCCCTAGTGCCCTAACCCTAAACAACGACTACATCTCATCTACTCACACCTCCATCCCCTAGTGCCCTAACCCTAAACAACGACTACATCTCATCTACTCACACCTCCATCCCTAGTGCCCTAACCCTAAACAACGACTACATCTCATCTACTCACACCTCCATCCCCTAGTTGCCCTAACCCTAAACAACGACTACATCTCATCTACTCACACCTCCATCCCCTAGTTCCCTAACCCTAAACAACGACAACATCTCATCTACTCACACCTCCATCCCTAGTGCCCTAACCCTAAACAACAACCTCATCTCATCTATCCCAGTGCCACCTCCATCTCCCTAGTGCCCTATCCCCTAAACGACTACATCTCATCTCCTCACACCTCCATCCCTAGTGCCTAACCCTAAACAACGACTACATCTCATCTACTCACACCTCCATCCCCTAGTGCCCTAACCCTAAACAACGACTACATCTCATCTACTCACACCTCCATCCCCTAGTGCCCTAACCCTAAACAACGACTACATCTCATCTACTCACACCTCCATCCCCTAGTGCCCTAACCCTAAACAACGACAACATCTCATCTACTCACACCTCCATCCCCTAGTGCCCTAACCCTAAACAACGACTACATCTCATCTACTCACACCTCCATCCCTAGTGCCCTAACCCTAAACAAACCACATCTCATCTACTCACACCTCCATCCCCTAGTGCCCTAACCCTAAACAACGAACATCTCATCTACTCACACCTCCATCCCCTAGTGCCCTAACCCTAAACAACGACTACATCTCATCTCCTCACACCTCCATCCCCTAGTGCCCTAACCCTAAACAACGACTACATCTCATCTACTCACACCTCCATCCCCTAGTGCCCTAACCTAAACAACGACTACATCTCATCTACTCACACCTCCATCCCCTAGTGCCCTAACCCTAAACAACGACTACATCTCATCTACTCACACCTCCATCCCCTAGTGCCCTAACCCTAAACAACGACTACATCTCATCTACTCACACCTCCATCCCCTAGTGCCCTAACCCTAAACAACGACTACATCTCATCTATCACACCTCCATCCCTCTAACCCTAAACAACATCTCATCTACTCACACCTCCATCCCCTAGTGCCCTAACCCTAAACAACGACTACATCTCATCTACTCACACCTCCATCCCTAGTGCCCTAACCCTAAACAACGACTACATCTCATCTACTCACACCTCCATCCCTAGTGCCGTAACCCTAAACAACGACAACATCTCATCTCCTCACACCTCCATCCCCTAGTGCCCTAACCCTAAACAACGACTACATCTCATCTACTCACCTCCATCCCCTAGTGCCCTAACCCTAAACAACATCTCATCTACTCACACCTCCATCCCTAGTGCCCTAACCCTAAACAACGACTACATCTCATCTACTCACACCTCCATCCCCTAGTGCCCTAACCCTAAACAACGACTACATCTCATCTACTCACACCTCCATCCCATAGTGCCGTAACCCTAAACAACGACAACATCTCATCTACTCACACCTCCATCCCCTAGTGCCCTAACCCTAAACAACGACTACATCTCATCTCCTCACACCTCCATCCCCTAGTGCCCTAACCCTAAACAACGACTACATCTCATCTACTCACACCTCCATCCCCTAGTGCCCTAACCCTAAACAACATCTCATCTACTCACACCTCCATCCCCTAGTGCCCTAACCCTAAACAACGACTACATCTCATCTACTCACACCTCCATCCCCTAGTGCCCTAACCCTAAACAACAACCTCATCTCATCTACTCACACCTCCATCCCCTAGTGCCCTAACCCTAAACAACGACCTCATCTCATCTGCCCAACCAGTAGGCTCACACCTCCATCCCCTAGTGCCCTAACCCTAAACAACGACTACATCTCATCTACTCACACCTCCATCCCCTAGTGCCCTAACCCTAAACAACGACTACATCTCATCTACTCACACCTCCATCCCCTAGTGCCGTAACCCTAAACAACGACAACATCTCATCTACTCACACCTCCATCCCCTAGTGCCCTAACCCTAAACAACGACTACATCTCATCTCCTCACACCTCCATCCCCTAGTGCCCTAACCCTAAACAACGACTACATCTCATCTACTCACACCTCCATCCCCTAGTGCCCTAACCCTAAACAACATCTCATCTACTCACACCTCCATCCCCTAGTGCCCTAACCCTAAACAACGACTACATCTCATCTACTCACACCTCCATCCCCTAGTGCCCTAACCCTAAACAACGACTACATCTCATCTACTCACACCTCCATCCCCTAGTGCCGTAACCCTAAACAACGACCTCATCTCATCTGCCCAACCAGTAGACTCACACCTCCATCCCCTAGTGCCCTAACCCTAAACAACGACTACATCTCATCTACTCACACCTCCATCCCCTAGTGCCCTAACCCTAAACAACGACTACATCTCATCTACTCACACCTCCATCCCCTAGTGCCCTAACCCTAAACAACGACTACATCTCATCTACTCACACCTCCATCCCCTAGTGCCCTAACCCTAAACAACGACAACATCTCATCTACTCACACCTCCATCCCCTAGTGCCCTAACCCTAAACAACGACTACATCTCATCTACTCACACCTCCATCCCCTAGTGCCCTAACCCTAAACAACGACAACATCTCATCTACTCACACCTCCATCCCCTAGTGCCCTAACCCTAAACAACGACTACATCTCATCTACTCACACCTCCATCCCCTAGTGCCCTAACCCTAAACAACGACTACATCTCATCTACTCAGACCTCCATCCCCTAGTGCCCTAACCCTAAACAACGACTACATCTCATCTACTCACACCTCCATCCCCTAGTGCCCTAACCCTAAACAACGACTCATCTCATCTCAGTAGGCTCACACCTCCATCCCCTAGTGCCCTAACCCTAAACAACGACAACATCTCATCTACTCACACCTCCATCCCCTAGTGCCCTAACCCTAAACAACGACTACATCTCATCTACTCACACCTCCATCCCCTAGTGCCCTAACCCTAAACAACGACAACATCTCATCTACTCACACCTCCATCCCTAGTGCCCTAACCCTAAACAACGACTACATCTCATCTACTCACACCTCCATCCCCTAGTGCCCTAACCTAAACAACGACTACATCTCATCTCACACCTCCATCCATCCTACTAACCCTAAACAACCATCTCATCCTCACACCTCCATCCCTAGTGCCCTAACCCTAAACAACGACTACATCATCTCATCTACTCACACCTCCATCCCCTAGTGCCCTAACCCTAAACAACGACTCACATCTCATCTACTCCACCTCCATCCCTAGTTCCCTAACCTAAACAACGACAACATCTCATCTACTCACACCTCCATCCCTAGTGCCCTAACCCTAAACAACGACAACATCTCATCTACTCACACCTCCATCCCCTAGTGCCCTAACCTAAACAACGACAACATCTCATCTACTCACACCTCCATCCCCTAGTGCCCTAACCCTAAACAACGACTACATCTCATCTACTCACACCTCCATCCCCTAGTGCCCTAACCCTAAACAACGAACATCTCATCTACTCACACCTCCATCCCCTAGTGCCCTAACCCTAAACAACGACTACATCTCATCTACTCACACCTCCATCCCCTAGTGCCCTAACCTAAACAACGACAACATCTCATCTACTCACACCTCCATCCCCTAGTGCCCTAACCCTAAACAACGACTACATCTCATCTACTCACACCTCCATCCCCTAGTGCCCTAACCCTAAACAACGACTACATCTCATCTACTCACACCTCCATCCCCTAGTGCCCTAACCCTAAACAACAACTACATCTCATCTACTCACACCTCCATCCCCTAGTGCCCTAACCCTAAACAACATACATCTCATCTACTCACACCTCCATCCCCTAGTGCCCTAACCCTAAACAACATCTCATCTACTCACACCTCCATCCCCTAGTGCCCTAACCCTAAACAACGACTACATCTCATCTACTCACACCTCCATCCCCTAGTGCCCTAACCCTAAACAACGACTACATCTCATCTGCCCAACCTCACACCTCCATCCCCTAGTGCCCTAACCCTAAACAACGACTACATCTCATCTACTCACACCTCCATCCCCTAGTGCCCTAACCCTAAACAACGACTACATCTCATCTACTCACACCTCCATCCCCTAGTGCCCTAACCTAAACAACGACAACATCTCATCTACTCACACCTCCATCCCCTAGTGCCCTAACCCTAAACAACAACATCTCATCTACTCACACCTCCATCCCCTAGTGCCCTAACCCTAAACAACGACTACATCTCATCTACTCACACCTCCATCCCTAGTGCCCTAACCCTAAACAACAACATCTCATCTACTCACACCTCCATCCCCTAGTGCCCTAACCCTAAACAACGACTACATCTCATCTACTCACACCTCCATCCCCTAGTGCCTAACCCTAAACAACGACTACATCTCATCTACTCACACCTCCATCCCCTAGTGCCCTAACCCTAAACAAACAACATCTCATCTATCACACCTCCATCCCTAGTGCCCTAACCCTAAACAACGACTACATCTCATCTACTCACACCTCCATCCCCTAGTGCCCTAACCCTAAACAACGACTACATCTCATCTACTCACACCTCCATCCCTAGTGCCCTAACCCTAAACAACGACAACATCTCATCTACTCACACCTCCATCCCCTAGTGCCCTAACCCTAAACAACGACTACATCTCATCTACTCACACCTCCATCCCCTAGTGCCCTAACCCTAAACAACGACTACATCTCATCTACTCACACCTCCATCCCCTAGTGCCCTAACCCTAAACAACGACTACATCTCATCTACTCACACCTCCATCCCCTAGTGCCCTAACCCTAAACAACATCTCATCTCACTCACACCTCCATCCCCTAGTGCCCTAACCCTAAACAACGACTACATCTCATCTACTCACACCTCCATCCCCTAGTGCCCTAACCCTAAACAACGACCTCATCTCATCTACTCACACCTCCATCCCCTAGTGCCCTAACCCTAAACAACGACCTCATCTCATCACTCTAGACTCACACCTCCATCCCCTAGTGCCCTAACCCTAAACAACGACTACATCTCATCTACTCACACCTCCATCCCCTAGTGCCCTAACCCTAAACAAACTACATCTCATCTACTCACACCTCCATCCCCTAGTGCCCTAACCCTAAACAACGACAACATCTCATCTACTCACACCTCCATCCCCTAGTGCCCTAACCCTAAACAACGACAACATCTCATCTACTCACACCTCCATCCCCTAGTGCCCTAACCCTAAACAACGACTACATCTCATCTACTCACACCTCCATCCCCTAGTGCCCTAACCTAAACAAACATCTCATCTACTCACACCTCCATCCCCTAGTGCCCTAACCCTAAACAACGACTACATCTCATCTACTCACACCTCCATCCCCTAGTGCCCTAACCCTAAAAACGACTACATCTCATCTACTCACACCTCCACACCCCTAGTGCCCTAACCCTAAACAACGACAACATCTCATCTACTCACACCTCCATCCCCTAGTGCCCTAACCCTAAACAACGACTACATCTCATCTACTCACACCTCCATCCCTAGTGCCTAACCCTAAACAACGACTACATCTCATCTACTCACACCTCCATCCCCTAGTGCCCTAACCCTAAACAACGACTACATCTCATCTACTCACACCTCCATCCCCTAGTGCCCTAACCCTAAACAACGACAACATCTCATCTACTCACACCTCCATCCCCTAGTGCCCTAACCCTAAACAACGACTACATCTCATCTACTCACACCTCCATCCCCTAGTGCCCTAACCTAAACAACGACAACATCTCATCTACTCACACCTCCATCCCCTAGTGCCCTAACCCTAAACAACGACAACATCTCATCTACTCACACCTCCATCCCTAGTGCCCTAACCCTAAACAACGACTACATCTCATCTACTCACACCTCCATCCCTAGTGCCCTAACCCTAAACAACGACTATCTCATCTCATCTACTCACACCTCCATCCCTAGTGCCCTAACCCTAAACAACGACAACATCTCATCTACTCACACCTCCATCCCCTAGTGCCCTAACCTAGTGCCCTAACCCTAAACAACGACTACATCTCATCTACTCACACCTCCATCCCTAGTGCCCTAACCCTAAACAACGACTACATCTCATCTACTCACACCTCCATCCCCTAGTGCCCTAACCCTAAACAACGAACATCTCATCTACTCACACCTCCATCCCCTAGTGCCCTAACCCTAAACAACGACTACATCTCATCTACTCACACCTCCATCCCCTAGTGCCCTAACCCTAAACAACGACTACATCTCATCTACTCACACCTCCATCCCCTAGTGCCCTAACCCTAAACAACGACCTCATCTCATCTATCCCTCACACCTCCATCCCCTAGTGCCTAACCCTAAACAACGACTACATCTCATCTACTCACACCTCCATCCCTAGTGCCCTAACCCTAAAAACAACATCTCATCTACTCACACCTCCATCCCCTAGTGCCTAACCCTAAACAACGACTACATCTCATCTACTCACACCTCCATCCCCTAGTGCCCTAACCCTAAACAACGACTACATCTCATCTACTCACACCTCCATCCCCTAGTGCCTAACCCTAAACAACGACAACATCTCATCTACTCACACCTCCATCCCCTAGTGCCCTAACCCTAAACAACGACAACATCTCATCTACTCACACCTCCATCCCCTAGTGCCCTAACCCTAAACAACGACTACATCTCATCTACTCACACCTCCATCCCCTAGTGCCCTAACCTAAACAACGACAACATCTCATCTACTCACACCTCCATCCCCTAGTGCCCTAACCCTAAACAACGACAACATCTCATCTACTCAGACCTCCATCCCCTAGTGCCCTAACCCTAAACAACGACTACATCTCATCTACTCACACCTCCATCCCCTAGTGCCCTAACCCTAAACAACGACTACATCTCATCTACTCACACCTCCATCCCCTAGTGCCCTAACCCTAAACAACGACTACATCTCATCTACTCAGACCTCCATCCCCTAGTGCCCTAACCCTAAACCTCATCTCATCTACTCAGACCTCCATCCCCTAGTGCCCTAACCCTAAACAACGACAACATCTCATCTACTCAGACCTCCATCCCCTAGTGCCCTAACCCTAAACAACGACTACATCTCATCTACTCAGACCTCCATCCCCTAGTGCCCTAACCCTAAACAACGACAACATCTCATCTACTCACACCTCCATCCCCTAGTGCCCTAACCCTAAACAACGACTACATCTCATCTACTCACACCTCCATCCCCTAGTGCCCTAACCCTAAACAACGACAACATCTCATCTACTCAGACCTCCATCCCCTAGTGCCCTAACCCTAAACAACGACTACATCTCATCTACTCAGACCTCCATCCCCTAGTGCCCTAACCCTAAACAACGACAACATCTCATCTAGGCTCACCTCCATCCCCTAGTGCCCTAACCCTAAACAACGACTACATCTCATCTACTCAGACCTCCATCCCCTAGTGCCCTAACCCTAAACAACGACTACATCTCATCTACTCAGACCTCCATCCCCTAGTGCCCTAACCCTAAACCTCATCTCATCTACTCAGACCTCCATCCCCTAGTGCCCTAACCCTAAACAACGACAACATCTCATCTACTCAGACCTCCATCCCCTAGTGCCCTAACCCTAAACAACGACTACATCTCATCTACTCAGACCTCCATCCCCTAGTGCCCTAACCCTAAACAACGACAACATCTCATCTACTCACACCTCCATCCCCTAGTGCCCTAACCCTAAACAACGACTACATCTCATCTACTCACACCTCCATCCCCTAGTGCCCTAACCCTAAACAACGACTACATCTCATCTACTCAGACCTCCATCCCCTAGTGCCCTAACCCTAAACAACGACTACATCTCATCTACTCACACCTCCATCCCCTAGTGCCCTAACCCTAAACAACGACCTCATCTCATCTGCCCAACCAGTAGGCTCACACCTCCATCCCCTAGTGCCCTAACCCTAAACAACGACAACATCTCATCTACTCACACCTCCATCCCCTAGTGCCCCAACGACTACATCTCATCTACTCACACCTCCATCCCCTAGTGCCCTAACCCTAAACAACGACCTCATCTCATCTGCCCAACCAGTAGGCTCACACCTCCATCCCCTAGTGCCCTAACCCTAAACAATGACTACATCTCATCTACTCACACCTCCATCCCCTAGTGCCCTAACCCTAAACAACGACTACATCTCATCTACTCACACCTCCATCCCCTAGTTCCCTAACCCTAAACAACATCTCATCTACTCACACCTCCATCCCCTAGTGCCCTAACCCTAAAAACAACATCTCATCTACTCACACCTCCATCCCTAGTGCCCTAACCCTAAACAACGACCTCATCTCATCTGCCCAACCAGTCACACCTCCATCCCCTAGTGCCCTAACCCTAAACAACGACAACATCTCATCTACTCACACCTCCATCCCCTAGTGCCCTAACCCTAAACAACGACTACATCTCATCTACTCACACCTCCATCCCCTAGTGCCTAACCCTAAACAACGACTACATCTCATCTACTCACACCTCCATCCCCTAGTGCCCTAACCCTAAACAACGACAACATCTCATCTACTCACACCTCCATCCCCTAGTGCCCTAACCTAAACAACGACTACATCTCATCTACTCACACCTCCATCCCCTAGTGCCCTAACCTAAACAACAACCTCATCTCATCTACTCACACCTCCATCCCCTAGTGCCCTAACCCTAAACAACATCTCATCTACTCACACCTCCATCCCCTAGTGCCCTAACCCTAAACAACAACTACATCTCATCTACTCACACCTCCATCCCCTAGTGCCCTAACCCTAAACAACGACAACATCTCATCTACTCACACCTCCATCCCCTAGTGCCCTAACCCTAAACAACGACTACATCTCATCTACTCACACCTCCATCCCCTAGTGCCCTAACCTAAACAACAACCTCATCTCATCTACTCACACCTCCATCCCCTAGTGCCCTAACCCTAAACAACGACTACATCTCATCTACTCACACCTCCATCCCCTAGTGCCCTAACCCTAAACAACGACTACATCTCATCTCCTCACACCTCCATCCCCTAGTGCCCTAACCCTAAACAACGACTACATCTCATCTACTCACACCTCCATCCCCTAGTGCCCTAACCAACGACTACATCTCATCTACTCACACCTCCATCCCCTAGTGCCCTAACCCTAAACAACGACTACATCTCATCTACTCACACCTCCATCCCCTAGTGCCCTAACCCTAAACAACGACTACATCTCATCTCCTCACACCTCCATCCCCTAGTGCCCTAACCCTAAACAACGACTACATCTCATCTACTCACACCTCCATCCCTAGTGCCCTAACCTAAAAACAACATCTCATCTACTCACACCTCCATCCCCTAGTGCCCTAACCCTAAACAACGACTACATCTCATCTACTCACACCTCCATCCCCTAGTGCCCTAACCCTAAACAACGACTACATCTCATCTACTCACACCTCCATCCCCTAGTGCCCTAACCCTAAACAACGACAACATCTCATCTACTCACACCTCCATCCCTAGTGCCCTAACCCTAAACAACGACTACATCTCATCTCCTCACACCTCCATCCCCTAGTGCCCTAACCCTAAACAACGACTACATCTCATCTACTCACACCTCCATCCCCTAGTGCCCTAACCCTAAACAACATCTCATCTACTCACACCTCCATCCCCTAGTGCCCTAACCCTAAACAACGACTACATCTCATCTACTCACACCTCCATCCCCTAGTGCCCTAACCCTAAACAACGACTACATCTCATCTACTCACACCTCCATCCCCTAGTGCCCTAACCCTAAACAACGACAACATCTCATCTACTCACACCTCCATCCCCTAGTGCCCTAACCTAAACAACGACTACATCTCATCTCCTCACACCTCCATCCCCTAGTGCCCTAACCCTAAACAACGACTACATCTCATCTTCTCACACCTCCATCCCCTAGTGCCTAACCCTAAAAACAACATCTCATCTACTCACACCTCCATCCCTAGTGCCCTAACCCTAAACAACGACTACATCTCATCTACTCACACCTCCATCCCTAGTGCCCTAACCCTAAACAACAACCTCATCTCATCTACTCACACCTCCATCCCCTAGTGCCCTAACCCTAAACAACGACCTCATCTCATCTGCCCAACCAGTAGGCTCACACCTCCATCCCCTAGTGCCCTAACCCTAAACAACGACTACATCTCATCTACTCACACCTCCATCCCCTAGTGCCCTAACCCTAAACAACGACTACATCTCATCTACTCACACCTCCATCCCCTAGTGCCGTAACCCTAAACAACGACAACATCTCATCTACTCACACCTCCATCCCTAGTGCCTAACCCTAAACAACGACTACATCTCATCTCCTCACACCTCCATCCCTAGTGCCCTAACCCTAAACAACGACTACATCTCATCTACTCACACCTCCATCCCCTAGTGCCCTAACCCTAAACAACATCTCATCTACTCACACCTCCATCCCCTAGTGCCCTAACCCTAAACAACACTACATCTCATCTACTCACACCTCCATCCCCTAGTGCCCTAACCCTAAACAACGACTACATCTCATCTACTCACACCTCCATCCCCTAGTGCCCTAACCCTAAACAAACATCTCATCTCATCTACTCACACCTCCATCCCCTAGTGCCCTAACCCTAAACAACGACTACATCTCATCTACTCACACCTCCATCCCCTAGTGCCTAACCCTAAACAACGACTACATCTCATCTACTCACACCTCCATCCCCTAGTGCCCTAACCTAAACAACGACTACATCTCATCTACTCACACCTCCATCCCTAGTGCCCTAACCCTAAACAACGACTACATCTCATCTACTCACACCTCCATCCCTAGTGCCCTAACCCTAAACAACGACTACATCTCATCTACTCACACCTCCATCCCTAGTGCCTAACCCTAAACAACGACAACATCTCATCTACTCACACCTCCATCCCTAGTGCCCTAACCCTAAACAACGACTACATCTCATCTACTCACACCTCCATCCCCTAGTGCCTAACCTAAACAACGACTACATCTCATCTACTCACACCTCCATCCCCTAGTGCCTAACCCTAAACAACGACTACATCTCATCTAGACTCACACCTCCATCCCCTAGTGCCCTAACCCTAAACAACGACTACATCTCATCTACTCACACCTCCATCCCTAGTGCCCTAACCCTAAACAATGACTACATCTCATCTACTCACACCTCCATCCCCTAGTGCCCTAACCCTAAACAACGACTACATCTCATCTCCTCACACCTCCATCCCTAGTGCCCTAACCCTAAACAACGACTACATCTCATCTCCTCACACCTCCATCCCCTAGTGCCCTAACCCTAAACAACGACTACATCTCATCTACTCACACCTCCATCCCCTAGTGCCCTAACCCTAAACAACGACTACATCTCATCTACTCACACCTCCATCCCCTAGTGCCCTAACCCTAAACAACATCTCATCTCCTCACACCTCCATCCCCTAGTGCCCTAACCCTAAACAACGACTACATCTCATCTACTCACACCTCCATCCCCTAGTGCCCTAACCCTAAACAACGACAACATCTCATCTACTCACACCTCCATCCCCTAGTGCCCTAACCCTAAACAATGACAACATCTCATCTACTCAGACCTCCATCCCTAGTGCCCTAACCCTAAACAACGACTACATCTCATCTACTCACACCTCCATCCCCTAGTGCCCTAACCCTAAACAACGACTACATCTCATCTCCTCACACCTCCATCCCCTAGTGCCCTAACCCTAAACAACCACTACATCTCATCTCCTCACACCTCCATCCCCTAGTGCCCTAACCCTAAACAACGACTACATCTCATCTACTCACACCTCCATCCCCTAGTGCCCTAACCCTAAACAACATCTCATCTACTCACACCTCCATCCCCTAGTGCCCTAACCCTAAACAACGACTACATCTCATCTCCTCACACCTCCATCCCCTAGTGCCCTAACCCTAAACAACGACTACATCTCATCTACTCACACCTCCATCCCCTAGTGCCCTAACCCTAAACAACGACCTCATCTCATCTCCTCACACCTCCATCCCCTAGTGCCCTAACCCTAAACAACGACTACATCTCATCTCCTCACACCTCCATCCCCTAGTGCCTGCGTTATAGTTTGCCACATGGCCTTAAATTGTACCTATTTGTTTCTCTCAGTCGCCAATGCTATTTCAATATTTCAATAATACATTGTTCGATTTGTTTCAATGATGGAGGTGTGAGGAGATGAGAGCGTATTGATTGATTTCCATGTTTTTAAGTTTACGTTATTTCAAGATGAGAATAGAATTGATAAGAGACAAGCCCATCGTCCAGCCCATTGTGAGACAAGCCCATCGTCCAGCCCATTGTGAGACAAGCCCATCGTCCAGCCCATTGTGAGACAAGCCCATCGTCCAGCCCATTGTGAGACAAGCCCATCGTCCAGCCCATTGTGAGACAAGCCCATCGTCTAGCCCATTGTGAGACAAGCCCATCGTCCAGCCCATTGTGAGACAAGCCCATCGTCCAGCCCATTGTGAGACAAGCCCATCGTCCAGCCCATTGTGAGACAAGCCCATCGTCCAGCCCATTGTGAGACAAGCCCATCGTCCAGCCCATTGTGAGACAAGCCCATCGTCCAGCCCATTGTGAGACAAGCCCATCGTCCAGCCCATTGTGAGACAAGACATCGTCCAGCCCATTGTGAGACAAGCCCATCGTCCAGCCCATTGTGAGACAAGCCCATCGTCCAGCCCATTGTGAGACAAGCCCATCGTCCAGCCCATTGTGAGACAAGCCCATCGTCCAGCCCATTGTGAGACAAGCCCATCGTCCAGCCCATTGTGAGACAAGCCCATCGTCCAGCCCATTGTGAGACAAGCCCATCGTCCAGCCCATTGTGAGACAAGCCCATCGTCCAGCCCATTGTGAGACAAGCCCATCGTCCAGCCCATTGTGAGACAAGCCCATCGTCCAGCCCATTGTGAGACAAGCCCATCGTCCAGCCCATTGTGAGACAAGCCCATCGTCCAGCCCATTGTGAGACAAGCCCATCGTCCAGCCCATTGTGAGACAAGCCCATCGTCCAGCCCATTGTGAGACAAGCCCATCGTCCAGCCCATTGTGAGACAAGCCCATCGTCCAGCCCATTGTGAGACAAGCCCATCGTCCAGCCCATTGTGAGACAAGCCCATCGTCCAGCCCATTGTGAGACAAGCCCATCCAGCCCATTGTGAGACAAGCCCATCGTCCAGCCCATTGTGAGACAAGCCCATCGTCCAGCCCATTGTGGGACAAGCCCATTGTCCAGCCCATTGTGAGACAAGCCCATCGTCCAGCCCATTGTGAGACAAGCCCATCGTCCAGCCCATTGTGAGACAAGCCCATCGTCCAGCCCATTGTGAGACAAGCCCATCGTCTAGCCCATTGTGAGACAAGCCCATCGTCCAGCCCATTGTGAGACAAGCCCATCGTCCAGCCCATTGTGAGACAAGCCCATCGTCCAGCCCATTGTGAGACAAGCCCATCGTCCAGCCCATTGTGAGACAAGCCCATCGTCCAGCCCATTGTGAGACAAGCCCATTGTCCAGCCCATTGTGAGACAAGCCCATCGTCCAGCCCATTGTGAGACAAGCCCATTGTCCAGCCCATTGTGAGACAAGCCCATCGTCCAGCCCATTGTGAGACAAGCCCATCGTCCAGCCCATTGTGAGACAAGCCCATTGTCCAGCCCATTGTGTATCTCACTACACTCATGTCTTGAAATATCCAGACAGACAGATTAAAAGCACGTTTACATTGTAATACTTCTGACAGACAGCTTCCTAGCTCCGCCCATAACTTTATGACATCATAGCGTTCCCAGAAGACGTGGATTATTGAGTCAATGTTAGTTTTACACTCAAGACATGCGTCATCCGTTGTGCTGTAGAATTGGTGAATTTTGTCTCTTGTATAATACATTCTGTACATTAGTTTACACTGGGTTAATATTGCATTTTCGTTAACTGTAATTTCGTTAGTTTACGCTCCAACTTTCCCTGCATCTTGTGCCAACATGAGTTATTTTTAAGTAGGTTTAACTTGGTTCCAATAGTTTATATTATTTTCTAAGAGATAGCCAGTGGGAAATGCTCTCTGCAAGTTTTGTATATCTTATCATATGAACATTATTTTCAAATAAGACTCCTTCAAGTTTTGCTCGAATGTCCAAAAGATTTCAAATATACATTTCGTGATATGTAACTTTTAGATGCATTTATTTGAAAATATCTACATCTACAAATATATACTTTGGTCAGTCCAAAATGGCTTTTTTAAAACTTCCTGTGACCAAGTCATTAATGGTTTCTATTGGTTTCTATTTGTTCTTGTAGAATACGCATAATATTTTCTATCATATAGTTATAGTGTTCTATATTGTTATAGTGTTCTATATTGTTATAGTGTTCTATATTGTTATAGTGTTCTATTTTTTGTGTGTTCTATATTGTCATAGTGTTCTATATTGTTATAGTGTTCTATATTGTTATAGTGTTCTATATTGTTATAGTGTTCTATATAGTTATAGTGTTCTATATTGTCATCGTGTTCTATATTGTTATAGTGTTCTATATTGTCATAGTGTTCTATATTGTTATAGTGTTCTACATTGTTGTATTGTTCTATATTGTTATAGTGTTCTATAGTGTTATAGTGTTCTATATTGTTATAGTGTTCTATATTGTTATAGTGTTCTATATTGTTATAGTGTTCTATATTGTTATTGTGTTCTATATTGTTATAGTGTTCTATATTGTTATAGTGTTCTATAGTGTTATAGTGTTCTATATTGTTATAGTGTTCTATATTGTTATAGTGTTCTATACTGTTATAGTGTTCTGTAGTGTTATAGTGTTCTATATTGTTGTATTGTTCTATTTTTTGTGTGTTCTATATTGTCATAGTGTTCTATATTGTTATAGTGTTCTATATAGTTATAGTGTTCTATATTGTCATAGTGTTCTATAGTGTTATAGTGTTCTATATTGTTATAGTGTTCTATATTGTTATAGTGTTCTATAGTGTTATAGTGTTCTATATTGTTGTATTGTTCTATATTGTTGTAGTGTTCTATATTGTTATAGTGTTCTATATTGTTATAGTGTTCTATACTGTTATAGTGTTCTGTAGTGTTATAGTGTTCTATATTGTTGTATTGTTCTATTTTTTGTGTGTTCTATATTGTCATAGTGTTCTATATTGTTATAGTGTTCTATATAGTTATAGTGTTCTATATTGTCATAGTGTTCTATAGTGTTATAGTGTTCTATATTGTTATAGTGTTCTATATTGTTATAGTGTTCTATAGTGTTATAGTGTTCTATATTGTTGTATTGTTCTATATTGTTGTAGTGTTCTATATTGTTATAGTGTTCTATATTGTTATAGTGTTCTATATAGTTATAGTGTTCTATATTGTTATAGTGTTCTATATTGTTATAGTGTTCTATATAGTTATAGTGTTCTATATCGTCATAGTGTTCTATAGTGTTATAGTGTTCTATATTGTTATAGTGTTCTATACTGTTACAGTGTTCTATATTGTTATAGTGTTCTATATTGTTGTATTGTTCTATTTTTTGTGTGTTCTATATTGTCATAGTGTTCTATATTGTTATAGTGTTCTATATTGTTATAGTGTTCTATATAGTTATAGTGTTCTATATTGTCATAGTGTTCTATAGTGTTATAGTGTTCTATATTGTTGTATTGTTCTATATTGTTATAGTGTTCTATATTGTTATAGTGTTCTATAGTGTTATAGTGTTCTATATTGTTATATTGTTCTATATTGTTATAGTGTTCTATATTGTTATAGTGTTCTATATTGTTATAGTGTTCTATATTGTTATAGTGTTCTATAGTGTTGTATTGTTCTATATTGTTATTGTGTTCTATATTGTTGTATTGTTCTATATTGTTATAGTGTTCTATATTGTTATAGTGTTCTATATAGTTATAGTGTTCTATATTGTCATAGTGTTCTATAGTGTTATAGTGTTCTATATTGTTGTATTGTTCTATATTGTTATAGTGTTCTATATTGTTATAGTGTTCTATAGTGTTATAGTGTTCTATATTGTTGTATTGTTCTATATTGTTATAGTGTTCTATATTGTTATAGTGTTCTATATTGTTATAGTGTTCTATATTGTTATAGTGTTCTATATTGTGTTCTATATTGTCATAGTGTTCTATATTGTTATAGTGTTCTATATTGTTATAGTGTTCTATACTGTTGTATTGTTCTATATTGTTATAGTGTTCTATAGTGTTATAGTGTTCTATATTGTTATAGTGTTCTATACTGTTATAGTGTTCTATATTGTTATAGTGTTCTATATTGTTATAGTGTTCTATACTGTTGTATTGTTCTATATTGTTATAGTGTTCTATAGTGTTATAGTGTTCTATATTGTTATAGTGTTCTATATTGTTATAGTGTTCTATATTGTTGTATTGTTCTATTTTTTGTGTGTTCTATATTGTCATAGTGTTCTATATTGTTATAGTGTTCTATATTGTTATAGTGTTCTATACTGTTGTATTGTTCTATATTGTTATAGTGTTCTATAGTGTTATAGTGTTCTATATTGTTATAGTGTTCTATATTGTTATAGTGTTCTATAGTGTTATAGTGTTCTATATTGTTGTATTGTTCTATATTGTTATAGTGTTCTATATTGTTATAGTGTTCTATAGTGTTATAGTGTTCTATATTGTTGTATTGTTCTATATTGTTATAGTGTTCTATAGTGTTATAGTGTTCTATATTGTTATAGTGTTCTATATTGTTATTGTGTTCTATATTGTTATAGTGTTCTATATTGTTATAGTGTTCTATAGTGTCATAGTGTTCTATAGTGTTATAGTGTTCTATATTGTTATAGTGTTCTATATTGTTATAGTGTTCTATATTGTTATAGTGTTCTATATAGTTATAGTGTTCTATATTGTCATAGTGTTCTATAGTGTTATAGTGTTCTATATTGTTATAGTGTTCTATACTGTTACAGTGTTCTATATTGTTATAGTGTTCTATATTGTTGTATTGTTCTATTTTTGTGTGTTCTATATTGTCATAGTGTTCTATATTGTTATAGTGTTCTATATTGTTATAGTGTTCTATATAGTTATAGTGTTCTATATTGTCATAGTGTTCTATAGTGTTATAGTGTTCTATATTGTTGTATTGTTCTATATTGTTATAGTGTTCTATATTGTTATAGTGTTCTATAGTGTTATAGTGTTCTATATTGTTGTATTGTTCTATATTGTTATAGTGTTCTATATTGTTATAGTGTTCTATATTGTTATAGTGTTCTATATTGTTATAGTGTTCTATATTGTTATAGCTTTCTATATTGTCATAGTGTTCTATATTGTTATAGTGTTCTATATTGTTATAGTGTTCTATACTGTTGTATTGTTCTATATTGTTATAGTGTTCTATATTGTTATAGTGTTCTATATAGTTATAGTGTTCTATATTGTCATAGTGTTCTATAGTGTTATAGTGTTCTATATTGTTGTATTGTTCTATATTGTTATAGTGTTCTATATTGTTATAGTGTTCTATAGTGTTATAGTGTTCTATATTGTTGTATTGTTCTATATTGTTATAGTGTTCTATATTGTTATAGTGTTCTATATTGTTATAGTGTTCTATATTGTTATAGTGTTCTATATTGTTATAGTGTTCTATATTGTCATAGTGTTCTATATTGTTATAGTGTTCTATATTGTTATAGTGTTCTATACTGTTGTATTGTTCTATATTGTTATAGTGTTCTATAGTGTTATAGTGTTCTATATTGTTATAGTGTTCTATATTGTTATAGTGTTCTATATTGTTATAGTGTTCTATATTGTTATAGTGTTCTATAGTGTTATAGTGTTCTATATTGTTATAGTGTTCTATATTGTTGTATTGTTCTATTTTTTGTGTGTTCTATATTGTCATAGTGTTCTATATTGTTATAGTGTTCTATATTGTTATAGTGTTCTATATAGTTATAGTGTTCTATATTGTCATAGTGTTCTATAGTGTTATAGTGTTCTATATTGTTGTATTGTTCTATATTGTTATAGTGTTCTATAGTGTTATAGTGTTCTATAGTGTTATAGTGTTCTATATTGTTATAGTGTTCTATATTGTTATAGTGTTCTATATTGTTATAGTGTTCTATAGTGTTGTATTGTTCTATATTGTTATTGTGTTCTATATTGTTGTATTGTTCTATATTGTTATAGTGTTCTATATTGTTATAGTGTTCTATATAGTTATAGTGTTCTATATTGTTATAGTGTTCTATATTGTTATAGTGTTCTATATTGTTATAGTGTTCTATTTTTTGTGTGTTCTATATTGTCATAGTGTTCTATATTGTTATAGTGTTCTATATTGTTATAGTGTTCTATATTGTTATAGTGTTCTATATAGTTATAGTGTTCTATATTGTCATCGTGTTCTATATTGTTATAGTGTTCTATATTGTCATAGTGTTCTATATTGTTATAGTGTTCTACATTGTTGTATTGTTCTATATTGTTATAGTGTTCTATAGTGTTATAGTGTTCTATATTGTTATAGTGTTCTATATTGTTATAGTGTTCTATATTGTTATAGTGTTCTATATTGTTATTGTGTTCTATATTGTTATAGTGTTCTATATTGTTATAGTGTTCTATACTGTTATAGTGTTCTATATTGTTATAGTGTTCTATATTGTTATAGTGTTCTATACTGTTATAGTGTTCTGTAGTGTTATAGTGTTCTATATTGTTGTATTGTTCTATTTTTTGTGTGTTCTATATTGTCATAGTGTTCTATATTGTTATAGTGTTCTATATAGTTATAGTGTTCTATATTGTCATAGTGTTCTATAGTGTTATAGTGTTCTATATTGTTATAGTGTTCTATATTGTTATAGTGTTCTATAGTGTTATAGTGTTCTATATTGTTGTATTGTTCTATATTGTTGTAGTGTTCTATATTGTTATAGTGTTCTATATTGTTATAGTGTTCTATATTGTTATAGTGTTCTATACTGTTATAGTGTTCTGTAGTGTTATAGTGTTCTATATTGTTGTATTGTTCTATTTTTTGTGTGTTCTATATTGTCATAGTGTTCTATATTGTTATAGTGTTCTATATAGTTATAGTGTTCTATATTGTCATAGTGTTCTATAGTGTTATAGTGTTCTATATTGTTATAGTGTTCTATATTGTTATAGTGTTCTATAGTGTTATAGTGTTCTATATTGTTGTATTGTTCTATATTGTTGTAGTGTTCTATATTGTTATAGTGTTCTATATTGTTATAGTGTTCTATATAGTTATAGTGTTCTATATTGTTATAGTGTTCTATATTGTTATAGTGTTCTATATAGTTATAGTGTTCTATATCGTCATAGTGTTCTATAGTGTTATAGTGTTCTATATTGTTATAGTGTTCTATACTGTTACAGTGTTCTATATTGTTATAGTGTTCTATATTGTTGTATTGTTCTATTTTTGTGTGTTCTATATTGTCATAGTGTTCTATATTGTTATAGTGTTCTATATTGTTATAGTGTTCTATATAGTTATAGTGTTCTATATTGTCATAGTGTTCTATAGTGTTATAGTGTTCTATATTGTTGTATTGTTCTATATTGTTATAGTGTTCTATATTGTTATAGTGTTCTATAGTGTTATAGTGTTCTATATTGTTGTATTGTTCTATATTGTTATAGTGTTCTATATTGTTATAGTGTTCTATATTGTTATAGTGTTCTATATTGTTATAGTGTTCTATAGTGTTGTATTGTTCTATATTGTTATTGTGTTCTATATTGTTGTATTGTTCTATATTGTTATAGTGTTCTATATTGTTATAGTGTTCTATATAGTTATAGTGTTCTATATTGTCATAGTGTTCTATAGTGTTATAGTGTTCTATATTGTTGTATTGTTCTATATTGTTATAGTGTTCTATATTGTTATAGTGTTCTATAGTGTTATAGTGTTCTATATTGTTGTATTGTTCTATATTGTTATAGTGTTCTATATTGTTATAGTGTTCTATATTGTTATAGTGTTCTATACTGTTGTATTGTTCTATATTGTTATAGTGTTCTATAGTGTTATAGTGTTCTATATTGTTATAGTGTTCTATATTGTTATAGTGTTCTATATTGTTATAGTGTTCTATATTGTTATAGTGTTCTATAGTGTTATAGTGTTCTATATTGTTATAGTGTTCTATATTGTTGTATTGTTCTATTTTTGTGTGTTCTATATTGTCATAGTGTTCTATATTGTTATAGTGTTCTATATTGTTATAGTGTTCTATATAGTTATAGTGTTCTATATTGTCATAGTGTTCTATAGTGTTATAGTGTTCTATATTGTTGTATTGTTCTATATTGTTATAGTGTTCTATAGTGTTATAGTGTTCTATAGTGTTATAGTGTTCTATATTGTTATAGTGTTCTATATTGTTATAGTGTTCTATATTGTTATAGTGTTTATAGTGTTGTATTGTTCTATATTGTTATTGTGTTCTATATTGTTGTATTGTTCTATATTGTTATAGTGTTCTATATTGTTATAGTGTTCTATATAGTTATAGTGTTCTATATTGTTATAGTGTTCTATATTGTTATAGTGTTCTATATTGTTATAGTGTTCTATTTTTTGTGTGTTCTATATTGTCATAGTGTTCTATATTGTTATAGTGTTCTATATTGTTATAGTGTTCTATATTGTTATAGTGTTCTATATAGTTATAGTGTTCTATATTGTCATCGTGTTCTATATTGTTATAGTGTTCTATATTGTCATAGTGTTCTATATTGTTATAGTGTTCTACATTGTTGTATTGTTCTATATTGTTATAGTGTTCTATAGTGTTATAGTGTTCTATATTGTTATAGTGTTCTATATTGTTATAGTGTTCTATATTGTTATAGTGTTCTATATTGTTATTGTGTTCTATATTGTTATAGTGTTCTATATTGTTATAGTGTTCTATACTGTTATAGTGTTCTATATTGTTATAGTGTTCTATATTGTTATAGTGTTCTATACTGTTATAGTGTTCTGTAGTGTTATAGTGTTCTATATTGTTGTATTGTTCTATTTTTTGTGTGTTCTATATTGTCATAGTGTTCTATATTGTTATAGTGTTCTATATAGTTATAGTGTTCTATATTGTCATAGTGTTCTATAGTGTTATAGTGTTCTATATTGTTATAGTGTTCTATATTGTTATAGTGTTCTATAGTGTTATAGTGTTCTATATTGTTGTATTGTTCTATATTGTTGTAGTGTTCTATATTGTTATAGTGTTCTATATTGTTATAGTGTTCTATATTGTTATTCTATACTGTTATAGTGTTCTGTAGTGTTATAGTGTTCTATATTGTTGTATTGTTCTATTTTTTTGTGTGTTCTATATTGTCATAGTGTTCTATATTGTTATAGTGTTCTATATAGTTATAGTGTTCTATATTGTCATAGTGTTCTATAGTGTTATAGTGTTCTATATTGTTATAGTGTTCTATATTGTTATAGTGTTCTATAGTGTTATAGTGTTCTATATTGTTGTATTGTTCTATATTGTTGTAGTGTTCTATATTGTTATAGTGTTCTATATTGTTATAGTGTTCTATATAGTTATAGTGTTCTATATTGTTATAGTGTTCTATATTGTTATAGTGTTCTATATAGTTATAGTGTTCTATATCGTCATAGTGTTCTATAGTGTTATAGTGTTCTATATTGTTATAGTGTTCTATACTGTTACAGTGTTCTATATTGTTATAGTGTTCTATATTGTTGTATTGTTCTATTTTTGTGTGTTCTATATTGTCATAGTGTTCTATATTGTTATAGTGTTCTATATTGTTATAGTGTTCTATATAGTTATAGTGTTCTATATTGTCATAGTGTTCTATAGTGTTATAGTGTTCTATATTGTTGTATTGTTCTATATTGTTATAGTGTTCTATATTGTTATAGTGTTCTATAGTGTTATAGTGTTCTATATTGTTGTATTGTTCTATATTGTTATAGTGTTCTATATTGTTATAGTGTTCTATATTGTTATAGTGTTCTATATTGTTATAGTGTTCTATAGTGTTGTATTGTTCTATATTGTTATTGTGTTCTATATTGTTGTATTGTTCTATATTGTTATAGTGTTCTATATTGTTATAGTGTTCTATATAGTTATAGTGTTCTATATTGTCATAGTGTTCTATAGTGTTATAGTGTTCTATATTGTTGTATTGTTCTATATTGTTATAGTGTTCTATATTGTTATAGTGTTCTATAGTGTTATAGTGTTCTATATTGTTGTATTGTTCTATATTGTTATAGTGTTCTATATTGTTATAGTGTTCTATATTGTTATAGTGTTCTATATTGTTATAGTGTTCTATATTGTTATAGCGTTCTATATTGTCATAGTGTTCTATATTGTTATAGTGTTCTATATTGTTATAGTGTTCTATACTGTTGTATTGTTCTATATTGTTATAGTGTTCTATAGTGTTATAGTGTTCTATATTGTTATAGTGTTCTATACTGTTATAGTGTTCTATATTGTTATAGTGTTCTATAGTGTTATAGTGTTCTATATTGTTATAGTGTTCTATACTGTTATAGTGTTCTATATTGTTACAGTGTTCTATAGCGTTATAGTGTTATAGTGTTCTATATTGTTATAGTGTTCTATATTGTTATAGTGTTCTATATTGTTATAGTGTTCTATATTGTTATAGTGTTCTATAGTGTTATAGTGTTCTATATTGTTGTATTGTTCTATATTGTTGTAGTGTTCTATATTGTTATAGTGTTCTATATTGTTATAGTGTTCTATATTGTTATAGTGTTCTATACTGTTACAGTGTTCTATATTGTTATAGTGTTCTATATTGTTGTATTGTTCTATTTTTTGTGTGTTCTATATTGTCATAGTGTTCTATATTGTTATAGTGTTCTATATTGTTATAGTGTTCTATATAGTTATAGTGTTCTATATTGTCATAGTGTTCTATAGTGTTATAGTGTTCTATATTGTTGTATTGTTCTATATTGTTATAGTGTTCTATAGTGTTATAGTGTTCTATATTGTTATAGTGTTCTATATTGTTATAGTGTTCTATATTGTTATAGTGTTCTATATTGTTATAGTGTTCTATATTGTTATAGTGTTCTATATTGTTATAGTGTTCTATATAGTTATAGTGTTCTATATTGTCATAGTGTTCTATAGTGTTATAGTGTTCTATATTGTTATAGTGTTCTATACTGTTACAGTGTTCTATATTGTTATAGTGTTCTATATTGTTGTATTGTTCTATTTTTTGTGTGTTCTATATTGTCATAGTGTTCTATATTGTTATAGTGTTCTATATTGTTATAGTGTTCTATATAGTTATAGTGTTCTATATTGTCATAGTGTTCTATAGTGTTATAGTGTTCTATATTGTTGTATTGTTCTATATTGTTATAGTGTTCTATATTGTTATAGTGTTCTATAGTGTTATAGTGTTCTATATTGTTGTATTGTTCTATATTGTTATAGTGTTCTATATTGTTATAGTGTTCTATATTGTTATAGTGTTCTATATTGTTATAGTGTTCTATATTGTTATAGCTTTCTATATTGTCATAGTGTTCTATATTGTTATAGTGTTCTATATTGTTATAGTGTTCTATACTGTTGTATTGTTCTATATTGTTATAGTGTTCTATATTGTTATAGTGTTCTATATAGTTATAGTGTTCTATATTGTCATAGTGTTCTATAGTGTTATAGTGTTCTATATTGTTGTATTGTTCTATATTGTTATAGTGTTCTATATTGTTATAGTGTTCTATAGTGTTATAGTGTTCTATATTGTTGTATTGTTCTATATTGTTATAGTGTTCTATATTGTTATAGTGTTCTATATTGTTATAGTGTTCTATATTGTTATAGTGTTCTATAGTGTTATAGTGTTCTATATTGTTATAGTGTTCTATATTGTTATAGTGTTCTATATTGTTATAGTGTTCTATAGTGTTGTATTGTTCTATATTGTTATTGTGTTCTATATTGTTGTATTGTTCTATATTGTTATAGTGTTCTATATTGTTATAGTGTTCTATATAGTTATAGTGTTCTATATTGTTATAGTGTTCTATATTGTTATAGTGTTCTATATTGTTATAGTGTTCTATTTTTGTGTGTTCTATATTGTCATAGTGTTCTATATTGTTATAGTGTTCTATATTGTTATAGTGTTCTATATTGTTATAGTGTTCTATATAGTTATAGTGTTCTATATTGTCATCGTGTTCTATATTGTTATAGTGTTCTATATTGTCATAGTGTTCTATATTGTTATAGTGTTCTACATTGTTGTATTGTTCTATATTGTTATAGTGTTCTATAGTGTTATAGTGTTCTATATTGTTATAGTGTTCTATATTGTTATAGTGTTCTATATTGTTATAGTGTTCTATATTGTTATTGTGTTCTATATTGTTATAGTGTTCTATATTGTTATAGTGTTCTATAGTGTTATAGTGTTCTATATTGTTATAGTGTTCTATATTGTTATAGTGTTCTATACTGTTATAGTGTTCTGTAGTGTTATAGTGTTCTATATTGTTGTATTGTTCTATTTTTTGTGTGTTCTATATTGTCATAGTGTTCTATATTGTTATAGTGTTCTATATAGTTATAGTGTTCTATATTGTCATAGTGTTCTATAGTGTTATAGTGTTCTATATTGTTATAGTGTTCTATATTGTTATAGTGTTCTATAGTGTTATAGTGTTCTATATTGTTGTATTGTTCTATATTGTTGTAGTGTTCTATATTGTTATAGTGTTCTATATTGTTATAGTGTTCTATATTGTTATAGTGTTCTATACTGTTATAGTGTTCTGTAGTGTTATAGTGTTCTATATTGTTGTATTGTTCTATTTTTTGTGTGTTCTATATTGTCATAGTGTTCTATATTGTTATAGTGTTCTATATAGTTATAGTGTTCTATATTGTCATAGTGTTCTATAGTGTTATAGTGTTCTATATTGTTATAGTGTTCTATATTGTTATAGTGTTCTATAGTGTTATAGTGTTCTATATTGTTGTATTGTTCTATATTGTTGTAGTGTTCTATATTGTTATAGTGTTCTATATTGTTATAGTGTTCTATATAGTTATAGTGTTCTATATTGTTATAGTGTTCTATATTGTTATAGTGTTCTATATAGTTATAGTGTTCTATATCGTCATAGTGTTCTATAGTGTTATAGTGTTCTATATTGTTATAGTGTTCTATACTGTTACAGTGTTCTATATTGTTATAGTGTTCTATATTGTTGTATTGTTCTATTTTTTGTGTGTTCTATATTGTCATAGTGTTCTATATTGTTATAGTGTTCTATATTGTTATAGTGTTCTATATAGTTATAGTGTTCTATATTGTCATAGTGTTCTATAGTGTTATAGTGTTCTATATTGTTGTATTGTTCTATATTGTTATAGTGTTCTATATTGTTATAGTGTTCTATAGTGTTATAGTGTTCTATATTGTTGTATTGTTCTATATTGTTATAGTGTTCTATATTGTTATAGTGTTCTATATTGTTATAGTGTTCTATATTGTTATAGTGTTCTATAGTGTTGTATTGTTCTATATTGTTATTGTGTTCTATATTGTTGTATTGTTCTATATTGTTATAGTGTTCTATATTGTTATAGTGTTCTATATAGTTATAGTGTTCTATATTGTCATAGTGTTCTATAGTGTTATAGTGTTCTATATTGTTGTATTGTTCTATATTGTTATAGTGTTCTATATTGTTATAGTGTTCTATAGTGTTATAGTGTTCTATATTGTTGTATTGTTCTATATTGTTATAGTGTTCTATATTGTTATAGTGTTCTATATTGTTATAGTGTTCTATATTGTTATAGTGTTCTATATTGTTATAGCGTTCTATATTGTCATAGTGTTCTATATTGTTATAGTGTTCTATATTGTTATAGTGTTCTATACTGTTGTATTGTTCTATATTGTTATAGTGTTCTATAGTGTTATAGTGTTCTATATTGTTATAGTGTTCTATACTGTTATAGTGTTCTATATTGTTATAGTGTTCTATAGTGTTATAGTGTTCTATATTGTTATAGTGTTCTATACTGTTATAGTGTTCTATATTGTTACAGTGTTCTATAGCGTTATAGTGTTATAGTGTTCTATATTGTTATAGTGTTCTATATTGTTATAGTGTTCTATATTGTTATAGTGTTCTATAGTGTTATAGTGTTCTATATTGTTGTATTGTTCTATATTGTTGTAGTGTTCTATATTGTTATAGTGTTCTATATAGTTATAGTGTTCTATATTGTTATAGTGTTCTATATTGTTATAGTGTTCTATATAGTTATAGTGTTCTATATCGTCATAGTGTTCTATAGTGTTATAGTGTTCTATATTGTTATAGTGTTCTATACTGTTACAGTGTTCTATATTGTTATAGTGTTCTATATTGTTGTATTGTTCTATTTTTTGTGTGTTCTATATTGTCATAGTGTTCTATATTGTTATAGTGTTCTATATTGTTATAGTGTTCTATATAGTTATAGTGTTCTATATTGTCATAGTGTTCTATAGTGTTATAGTGTTCTATATTGTTGTATTGTTCTATATTGTTATAGTGTTCTATATTGTTATAGTGTTCTATAGTGTTATAGTGTTCTATATTGTTGTATTGTTCTATATTGTTATAGTGTTCTATATTGTTATAGTGTTCTATATTGTTATAGTGTTCTATATTGTTATAGTGTTCTATAGTGTTGTATTGTTCTATATTGTTATTGTGTTCTATATTGTTGTATTGTTCTATATTGTTATAGTGTTCTATATTGTTATAGTGTTCTATATAGTTATAGTGTTCTATATTGTCATAGTGTTCTATAGTGTTATAGTGTTCTATATTGTTGTATTGTTCTATATTGTTATAGTGTTCTATATTGTTATAGTGTTCTATAGTGTTATAGTGTTCTATATTGTTGTATTGTTCTATATTGTTATAGTGTTCTATATTGTTATAGTGTTCTATATTGTTATAGTGTTCTATATTGTTATAGTGTTCTATATTGTTATAGCGTTCTATATTGTCATAGTGTTCTATATTGTTATAGTGTTCTATATTGTTATAGTGTTCTATACTGTTGTATTGTTCTATATTGTTATAGTGTTCTATAGTGTTATAGTGTTCTATATTGTTATAGTGTTCTATACTGTTATAGTGTTCTATATTGTTATAGTGTTCTATAGTGTTATAGTGTTCTATATTGTTATAGTGTTCTATACTGTTATAGTGTTCTATATTGTTACAGTGTTCTATAGCGTTATAGTGTTATAGTGTTCTATATTGTTATAGTGTTCTATATTGTTATAGTGTTCTATATTGTTATAGTGTTCTATATTGTTATAGTGTTCTATAGTGTTATAGTGTTCTATATTGTTGTATTGTTCTATATTGTTGTAGTGTTCTATATTGTTATAGTGTTCTATATTGTTATAGTGTTCTATATTGTTATAGTGTTCTATACTGTTACAGTGTTCTATATTGTTATAGTGTTCTATATTGTTGTATTGTTCTATTTTTTTGTGTGTTCTATATTGTCATAGTGTTCTATATTGTTATAGTGTTCTATATTGTTATAGTGTTCTATATAGTTATAGTGTTCTATATTGTCATAGTGTTCTATAGTGTTATAGTGTTCTATATTGTTGTATTGTTCTATATTGTTATAGTGTTCTATATTGTTATAGTGTTCTATAGTGTTATAGTGTTCTATATTGTTGTATTGTTCTATATTGTTATAGTGTTCTATAGTGTTATAGTGTTCTATATTGTTATAGTGTTCTATATTGTTATTGTGTTCTATATTGTTATAGTGTTCTATATTGTTATAGTGTTCTATAGTGTTATAGTGTTCTATAGTGTTATAGTGTTCTATATTGTTATAGTGTTCTATATTGTTATAGTGTTCTATATTGTTATAGTGTTCTATATAGTTATAGTGTTCTATATTGTCATAGTGTTCTATAGTGTTATAGTGTTCTATATTGTTATAGTGTTCTATACTGTTACAGTGTTCTATATTGTTATAGTGTTCTATATTGTTGTATTGTTCTATTTTTTGTGTGTTCTATATTGTCATAGTGTTCTATATTGTTATAGTGTTCTATATTGTTATAGTGTTCTATATAGTTATAGTGTTCTATATTGTCATAGTGTTCTATAGTGTTATAGTGTTCTATATTGTTGTATTGTTCTATATTGTTATAGTGTTCTATATTGTTATAGTGTTCTATAGTGTTATAGTGTTCTATATTGTTGTATTGTTCTATATTGTTATAGTGTTCTATATTGTTATAGTGTTCTATATTGTTATAGTGTTCTATATTGTTATAGTGTTCTATATTGTTATAGCGTTCTATATTGTCATAGTGTTCTATATTGTTATAGTGTTCTATATTGTTATAGTGTTCTATACTGTTGTATTGTTTATATTGTTATAGTGTTCTATATTGTTATAGTGTTCTATATAGTTATAGTGTTCTATATTGTCATAGTGTTCTATAGTGTTATAGTGTTCTATATTGTTGTATTGTTCTATATTGTTATAGTGTTCTATATTGTTATAGTGTTCTATAGTGTTGTATTGTTCTATATTGTTATTGTGTTCTATATTGTTGTATTGTTCTATATTGTTATAGTGTTCTATATTGTTATAGTGTTCTATATAGTTATAGTGTTCTATATTGTCATAGTGTTCTATAGTGTTATAGTGTTCTATATTGTTGTATTGTTCTATATTGTTATAGTGTTCTATATTGTTATAGTGTTCTATAGTGTTATAGTGTTCTATATTGTTGTATTGTTCTATATTGTTATAGTGTTCTATATTGTTATAGTGTTCTATATTGTTATAGTGTTCTATATTGTTATAGTGTTCTATATTGTTATAGCGTTCTATATTGTCATAGTGTTCTATATTGTTATAGTGTTCTATATTGTTATAGTGTTCTATACTGTTGTATTGTTCTATATTGTTATAGTGTTCTATAGTGTTATAGTGTTCTATATTGTTATAGTGTTCTATACTGTTATAGTGTTCTATATTGTTATAGTGTTCTATAGTGTTATAGTGTTCTATATTGTTATAGTGTTCTATACTGTTATAGTGTTCTATATTGTTACAGTGTTCTATAGCGTTATAGTGTTATAGTGTTCTATATTGTTATAGTGTTCTATATTGTTATAGTGTTCTATATTGTTATAGTGTTCTATATTGTTATAGTGTTCTATAGTGTTATAGTGTTCTATATTGTTGTATTGTTCTATATTGTTGTAGTGTTCTATATTGTTATAGTGTTCTATATTGTTATAGTGTTCTATATTGTTATAGTGTTCTATACTGTTACAGTGTTCTATATTGTTATAGTGTTCTATATTGTTGTATTGTTCTATTTTTTGTGTGTTCTATATTGTCATAGTGTTCTATATTGTTATAGTGTTCTATATTGTTATAGTGTTCTATATAGTTATAGTGTTCTATATTGTCATAGTGTTCTATAGTGTTATAGTGTTCTATATTGTTGTATTGTTCTATATTGTTATAGTGTTCTATATTGTTATAGTGTTCTATAGTGTTATAGTGTTCTATATTGTTGTATTGTTCTATATTGTTATAGTGTTCTATAGTGTTATAGTCTTCTATATTGTTATAGTGTTCTATATTGTTATTGTGTTCTATATTGTTATAGTGTTCTATATTGTTATAGTGTTCTATAGTGTTATAGTGTTCTATAGTGTTATAGTGTTCTATATTGTTATAGTGTTCTATATTGTTATAGTGTTCTATATTGTTATAGTGTTCTATATAGTTATAGTGTTCTATATTGTCATAGTGTTCTATAGTGTTATAGTGTTCTATATTGTTATAGTGTTCTATACTGTTACAGTGTTCTATATTGTTATAGTGTTCTATATTGTTGTATTGTTCTATTTTTGTGTGTTCTATATTGTCATAGTGTTCTATATTGTTATAGTGTTCTATATTGTTATAGTGTTCTATATAGTTATAGTGTTCTATATTGTCATAGTGTTCTATAGTGTTATAGTGTTCTATATTGTTGTATTGTTCTATATTGTTATAGTGTTCTATATTGTTATAGTGTTCTATAGTGTTATAGTGTTCTATATTGTTGTATTGTTCTATATTGTTATAGTGTTCTATATTGTTATAGTGTTCTATATTGTTATAGTGTTCTATATTGTTATAGTGTTCTATATTGTTATAGCGTTCTATATTGTCATAGTGTTCTATATTGTTATAGTGTTCTATATTGTTATAGTGTTCTATACTGTTGTATTGTTCTATATTGTTATAGTGTTCTATATTGTTATAGTGTTCTATATAGTTATAGTGTTCTATATTGTCATAGTGTTCTATAGTGTTATAGTGTTCTATATTGTTGTATTGTTCTATATTGTTATAGTGTTCTATATTGTTATAGTGTTCTATAGTGTTATAGTGTTCTATATTGTTGTATTGTTCTATATTGTTATAGTGTTCTATATTGTTATAGTGTTCTATATTGTTATAGTGTTCTATATTGTTATAGCGTTCTATATTGTCATAGTGTTCTATATTGTTATAGTGTTCTATATTGTTATAGTGTTCTATACTGTTGTATTGTTCTATATTGTTATAGTGTTCTATAGTGTTATAGTGTTCTATATTGTTATAGTGTTCTATATTGTTATAGTGTTCTATATTGTTATAGTGTTCTATATTGTTATAGTGTTCTATAGTGTTATAGTGTTCTATATTGTTATAGTGTTCTATATTGTTGTATTGTTCTATTTTTTGTGTGTTCTATATTGTCATAGTGTTCTATATTGTTATAGTGTTCTATATTGTTATAGTGTTCTATATAGTTATAGTGTTCTATATTGTCATAGTGTTCTATAGTGTTATAGTGTTCTATATTGTTGTATTGTTCTATATTGTTATAGTGTTCTATAGTGTTATAGTGTTCTATAGTGTTATAGTGTTCTATATTGTTATAGTGTTCTATATTGTTATAGTGTTCTATATTGTTATAGTGTTCTATAGTGTTGTATTGTTCTATATTGTTATTGTGTTCTATATTGTTGTATTGTTCTATATTGTTATAGTGTTCTATATTGTTATAGTGTTCTATATAGTTATAGTGTTCTATATTGTCATAGTGTTCTATAGTGTTATAGTGTTCTATATTGTTGTATTGTTCTATATTGTTATAGTGTTCTATATTGTTATAGTGTTCTATAGTGTTATAGTGTTCTATATTGTTGTATTGTTCTATATTGTTATAGTGTTCTATATTGTTATAGTGTTCTATATTGTTATAGTGTTCTATATTGTTATAGTGTTCTATATTGTTATAGCGTTCTATATTGTCATAGTGTTCTATATTGTTATAGTGTTCTATATTGTTATAGTGTTCTATACTGTTGTATTGTTCTATATTGTTATAGTGTTCTATAGTGTTATAGTGTTCTATATTGTTATAGTGTTCTATACTGTTATAGTGTTCTATATTGTTATAGTGTTCTATAGTGTTATAGTGTTCTATATTGTTATAGTGTTCTATACTGTTATAGTGTTCTATATTGTTACAGTGTTCTATAGCGTTATAGTGTTATAGTGTTCTATATTGTTATAGTGTTCTATATTGTTATAGTGTTCTATATTGTTATAGTGTTCTATATTGTTATAGTGTTCTATAGTGTTATAGTGTTCTATATTGTTGTATTGTTCTATATTGTTGTAGTGTTCTATATTGTTATAGTGTTCTATATTGTTATAGTGTTCTATATTGTTATAGTGTTCTATACTGTTACAGTGTTCTATATTGTTATAGTGTTCTATATTGTTGTATTGTTCTATTTTTTGTGTGTTCTATATTGTCATAGTGTTCTATATTGTTATAGTGTTCTATATTGTTATAGTGTTCTATATAGTTATAGTGTTCTATATTGTCATAGTGTTCTATAGTGTTATAGTGTTCTATATTGTTGTATTGTTCTATATTGTTATAGTGTTCTATATTGTTATAGTGTTCTATAGTGTTATAGTGTTATATATTGTTGTATTGTTCTATATTGTTATAGTGTTCTATAGTGTTATAGTGTTCTATATTGTTATAGTGTTCTATATTGTTATTGTGTTCTATATTGTTATAGTGTTCTATATTGTTATAGTGTTCTATAGTGTTATAGTGTTCTATAGTGTTATAGTGTTCTATATTGTTATAGTGTTCTATATTGTTATAGTGTTCTATATTGTTATAGTGTTCTATATTGTTATAGTGTTCTATAGTGTTGTATTGTTCTATATTGTTATTGTGTTCTATATTGTTGTATTGTTCTATATTGTTATAGTGTTCTATATTGTTATAGTGTTCTATATTGTTATAGTGTTCTATATTGTTACAGTGTTCTATATTGTTATAGTGTTCTATATTGTTGTATTGTTCTATATTGTTATAGTGTTCTATATTGTTATTGTGTTCTATATTGTTGTATTGTTCTATATTGTTATAGTGTTCTATATTGATATAGTGTTCTATAGTGTTATAGTGTTCAATATTGTTATAGTGTTCTATAGTGTTATAGTGTTCTATATTGTCATAGTGTTCTATATTGTCATAGTGTTCAATATTGTTACAGTGTTCTATATTGTTATAGTGTTCAATATTGTTATAGTGTTCTATATTGTTATAGTGTTCTATATTGTCATAGTGTTCTATAGTGTTATAGTGTTCTATATTGTTGTATTGTTCTATATTGTTATAGTGTTCTATATTGTTATAGTGTTCTATATTGTTATAGTGTTCAATATTGTTATAGTGTTCTATATTGTTATAGTGTTCAATATTGTTATAGTGTTCTATATTGTTATAGTGTTCTATATTGTTATAGTGTTCTATATTGTTATAGTGTTCAATATTGTTATAGTGTTCTATATTGTTATAGTGTTCTATATTGTTATAGTGTTCTATATTGTTGTTATAGTGTTCTATATTGTTATAGTGTTCTATATTGTTATAGTGTTCTATATTGTTATAGTGTTCTATATTGTTATAGTGTTCTATATTGTTATAGTGTTCTATAGTGTTATAGTGTTCTATATTGTTATAGTGTTCTATATTGTTGTATTGTTCTATTTTTTGTGTGTTCTATATTGTCATAGTGTTCTATATTGTTATAGTGTTCTATATTGTTATAGTGTTCTATATAGTTATAGTGTTCTATATTGTCATAGTGTTCTATAGTGTTATAGTGTTCTATATTGTTGTATTGTTCTATATTGTTATAGTGTTCTATAGTGTTATAGTGTTCTATAGTGTTATAGTGTTCTATATTGTTATAGTGTTCTATATTGTTATAGTGTTCTATATTGTTATAGTGTTCTATAGTGTTGTATTGTTCTATATTGTTATTGTGTTCTATATTGTTGTATTGTTCTATATTGTTATAGTGTTCTATATTGTTATAGTGTTCTATATAGTTATAGTGTTCTATATTGTCATAGTGTTCTATAGTGTTATAGTGTTCTATATTGTTGTATTGTTCTATATTGTTATAGTGTTCTATATTGTTATAGTGTTCTATAGTGTTATAGTGTTCTATATTGTTGTATTGTTCTATATTGTTATAGTGTTCTATATTGTTATAGTGTTCTATATTGTTATAGTGTTCTATATTGTTATAGTGTTCTATATTGTTATAGCGTTCTATATTGTCATAGTGTTCTATATTGTTATAGTGTTCTATATTGTTATAGTGTTCTATACTGTTGTATTGTTCTATATTGTTATAGTGTTCTATAGTGTTATAGTGTTCTATATTGTTATAGTGTTCTATACTGTTATAGTGTTCTATATTGTTATAGTGTTCTATAGTGTTATAGTGTTCTATATTGTTATAGTGTTCTATACTGTTATAGTGTTCTATATTGTTACAGTGTTCTATAGCGTTATAGTGTTATAGTGTTCTATATTGTTATAGTGTTCTATATTGTTATAGTGTTCTATATTGTTATAGTGTTCTATATTGTTATAGTGTTCTATAGTGTTATAGTGTTCTATATTGTTGTATTGTTCTATATTGTTGTAGTGTTCTATATTGTTATAGTGTTCTATATTGTTATAGTGTTCTATATTGTTATAGTGTTCTATACTGTTACAGTGTTCTATATTGTTATAGTGTTCTATATTGTTGTATTGTTCTATTTTTTTGTGTGTTCTATATTGTCATAGTGTTCTATATTGTTATAGTGTTCTATATTGTTATAGTGTTCTATATAGTTATAGTGTTCTATATTGTCATAGTGTTCTATAGTGTTATAGTGTTCTATATTGTTGTATTGTTCTATATTGTTATAGTGTTCTATATTGTTATAGTGTTCTATAGTGTTATAGTGTTATATATTGTTGTATTGTTCTATATTGTTATAGTGTTCTATAGTGTTATAGTGTTCTATATTGTTATAGTGTTCTATATTGTTATTGTGTTCTATATTGTTATAGTGTTCTATATTGTTATAGTGTTCTATATTGTTATAGCGTTCTATATTGTCATAGTGTTCTATATTGTTATAGTGTTCTATATTGTTATAGTGTTCTATACTGTTGTATTGTTCTATATTGTTATAGTGTTCTATAGTGTTATAGTGTTCTATATTGTTATAGTGTTCTATACTGTTATAGTGTTCTATATTGTTATAGTGTTCTATAGTGTTATAGTGTTCTATATTGTTATAGTGTTCTATACTGTTATAGTGTTCTATATTGTTACAGTGTTCTATAGCGTTATAGTGTTATAGTGTTCTATATTGTTATAGTGTTCTATATTGTTATAGTGTTCTATATTGTTATAGTGTTCTATATTGTTATAGTGTTCTATAGTGTTATAGTGTTCTATATTGTTGTATTGTTCTATATTGTTGTAGTGTTCTATATTGTTATAGTGTTCTATATTGTTATAGTGTTCTATATTGTTATAGTGTTCTATACTGTTACAGTGTTCTATATTGTTATAGTGTTCTATATTGTTGTATTGTTCTATTTTTGTGTGTTCTATATTGTCATAGTGTTCTATATTGTTATAGTGTTCTATATTGTTATAGTGTTCTATATAGTTATAGTGTTTCTATATTGTCATAGTGTTCTATAGTGTTATAGTGTTCTATATTGTTGTATTGTTCTATATTGTTATAGTGTTCTATATTGTTATAGTGTTCTATAGTGTTATAGTGTTATATATTGTTGTATTGTTCTATATTGTTATAGTGTTCTATAGTGTTATAGTGTTCTATATTGTTATAGTGTTCTATATTGTTATTGTGTTCTATATTGTTATAGTGTTC
>NC_088402.1:6983071-7028071 GCF_034236695.1 Oncorhynchus nerka
CAAGGTTAGTAAATGTTTCAAGTAATCGCGCCCAACCGTGTTTTATTCTGTCTACAAGAAAAGCAACGAAAGGATCGCGTGCAATTACATGCAGCTGAGATGATTTTAAAAAAATAGACAAGTAGAGAAGTAGTAGTAGATATAGTAGAGCCTGTTTTCAGACACGTTTAAACAGACAGTCGTGTGTGTGTGTGTGTGTGTGTGTGTGTGTGTGTGTGTCTGTACTGTGTGTGTGTGTGTCTGTACTGTGTGTGTGTGTGTGTGTGTGTGTGTGTGTGTGCGTGTGTGTGTGCGTGCGCGTGTGTGTGTGTGTGTCTGTACTGTGTGTGTGTGTGTGTATGTGTGTGTGTGTGTGTGTGTGTGTGTGTGTGTGTGTGTGTGTGTGTGTGCGTGCGTGCGTGTGTGCGCGCGGCCAAAAGAGTTGCCGAATAAAGAGTTCTCTTTCTCTGCAGCATTCGCTGTGAAATATAACGGTTGACGGCGGTGCTTCGGTGAAAAGGGACCTATTTTTTTGTTGTCTTGTGTTTATGACGTGTGAATGTGTTTTTCCTGACTCCATGCCCGTGACAGAGGGAAATGTGTCTGTGATACAGACCTTGGTTCCAGGTGGTCCTCTCAGCCCGGGCAGACCCATCAGCCCCAGCTCTCCTTTCTCTCCCTGGAACCAGAAGGTTAATTCACCTGAGTGTTGTTGACACAGGGAGACCGTCATAGTGAGATATTTATTATGGGCGGGGGGGGGGGGGGGGGACTTACTTTGGGTCCCTCTGGACCGGGCCATCCGGCTGGTCCCTGTCTCCCTGGTAACCCAGGAGGACCAGTACGACCCTGCAGTACACACATATCAACTTGATTTGGATCCAAAGAAAAGCATTTGAGGTGCAACAGACCAAACAATTATATGAAATATTCGAATACATCAAACACACGGCATCATTATGAGCCTTCCTCCCCTCAGCAAAAAAATAAGTTTCATAAACAACTCTACCCCCGGTTCCTTGGTGAACAAGAAATGTGTTTTCTGTCAATATACCTGGTCAAATAATGGCAATAAACAACTTCAAGGGGCCCCATAAAATTATATTTTCTATTTTCCGGAATTCTCTTTTCTTTGTTTTATTTTTCCTGACTTTCAATTATTATTATAATATTTTTCTACTCTCAATATTACGATTATTCATAGCGAAAACAACGAAAATGTACGTTCTGAGTCCATGTCAATGCTTAAATCACAAACAAAAACTAAACAAATGAGTATTTTTGGAGTGTAATTCCCCTTTAATTGTGCATTAAGAAACAGAGGGAATGTATTGGTCTCGTGATATTTCTGATAGGCCTACACCTCATGACAGAGCTTTGTTAAACAGAGGGAATGTATTGGTCTCGTGATATTTCTGATAGGCCTACACCTCATGACAGAGCTTTGTTAAACAGAGGGAATGTATTGGTCTCGTGATATTTCTGATAGGCCTACACCTCATGACAGAGCTTTGTTAAACAGAGGGAATGTATTGGTCTCGTGATATTTCTGATAGGCCTACACCTCATGACAGAGCTTTGTTAAACAGTGATCACCAAGTTGACACAAACATTCACAATATCTATCTATCTGTCTTTCTTTCTTTCTTTCTTTCTACCACTATCATTACTAGCATCGCTAATTGGCTAAAAAAAACGGAGTGATTGACAAATGTGCACACCAATCAGACAGACAGGAGCAATATTGCTAGACATTAATTGGCAGATATTGTGTTAGGTTTGGCTTTGTAAGCCAATCGTGGTTAACTAGGGGCGGGATAGGTCAGCCGGGAGCTTTATGTTTCTGACAGTTTGCGATGGAACACATTTAAAAAATGCTTTCACAGAACTGCTTGGCGAGCCAATCATAGGTGGGCTGGTAGCTATTTGATAGCGATCCCTGAGCGAATATATTATCTGCCACGGAGTGTGTATTCCTTCAGCTCAGTGTCATTAACCAGTGGGCTTTAGAGTGTGTGTGGTGTGGTGTGTGGCCAGAATGTTTTAGTGATTTACCATAGAGAACACAAGCACTTAGGGAGATTAGAACTGCAGAGGGGGATGCAGTACACACACACACACACACACACACACACACACACACACACACACACACACACACACACACACACACACACACACACAGTTGATAGACCAGAGCCAAGAAGGAGAGAGAGACTCTGCAGAGGAGAAAGAGAGAGACACTGCAGAGGAGAAGGAGAGAGACACTGCAGAGGAGGAGAGAGACTCTGCAGAGGAGAACGAGAGAGACTACAGAGGAGAAGGAGAGAGACTCTGCAGAGGAGAACGAGAGAGACTGCAGAGGAGAAGGAGAGAGACTCTGCAGAGGAGAAGGAGCGAGACTGCAGAGGAGAAAGAGAGAGACACTGCAGAGGAGAAGGAGAGAGACACTGCAGAGGAGAAGGAGAGAGACTCTGCAGAGGAGAAGGAGAGAGACTGTAGAGGAGAAGGAGAGAGACTCTGCAGAGGAGAACGAGAGAGACTGTAGAGGACAGGGAGAGAGACTCTGCAGAGGAGAACGAGAGAGACACTGTAGAGGAGAAGGAGAGAGACACTGTAGAGGAGAAGGAGAGAGACTGCAGAGGAGAACGAGAGAGACACTGCAGAGGAGAAGGAGAGAGACACTGTAGAGGAGAAGGAGAGAGACTGCAGAGGAGAAGGAGAGAGACTCTGCAGAGGAGAACGAGAGAGACTGCAGAGGAGAAGGAGAGAGACTGTAGAGGAGAACGAGAGAGACTGTAGAGGACAGGGAGAGAGACTCTGCAGAGGAGAACGAGAGAGACACTGTAGAGGAGAAGGAGAGAGACACTGTAGAGGAGAAGGAGAGAGACTGCAGAGGAGAACGAGAGAGACACTGCAGAGGAGAAGGAGAGAGACACTGTAGAGGAGAAGGAGAGAGACTGCAGAGGAGAACGAGAGAGACACTGCAGAGGAGAAGGAGAGAGACACTGTAGAGGAGAAGGAGAGAGACACTGTAGAGGAGAAGGAGAGAGACTGCAGAGGAGAACGAGAGAGACACTGCAGAGGAGAAGGAGAGAGACTGTAGAGGACAGGGAGAGAGACTCTGCAGAGGAGAACGAGAGAGACACTGTAGAGGAGAAGGAGAGAGACACTGCAGAGGAGAACGAGAGAGACACTGCAGAGGAGAAGGAGAGAGACACTGTAGAGGAGAAGGAGAGAGATACTGCAGAGGACAGGGAGAGAGACACTGCAGAGGAGAACGAGAGAGACACTGCAGAGGAGAAGGAGAGAGACACTGGAGAGGACAGGGAGAGAGACTCTGCAGAGGAGAAGGAGAGAGACACTGCAGAGGAGAAGGAGAGAGACACTGCAGAGGACAGGGAGAGACACTGCAGAGGAGAAGGAGAGAGACACTGTAGAGGAGAAGGAGAGACACTGCAGAGGAGAAGGAGAGAGACACTGTAGAGGAGAAGGAGAGACTGCAGAGGAGAAGGAGAGAGACACTGCAGAGGAGAAGGAGAGAGACACTGTAGAGGACAGGGAGAGAGACTGTAGAGGAGAAGGAGAGACACTGCAGAGGAGAAGGAGAGAGACACTGCAGAGGAGAAGGAGAGAGACACTGTAGAGGACAGGGAGAGAGACTGTAGAGGAGAAGGAGAGAGACACTGTAGAGGAGAAGGAGAGACACTGCAGAGGAGAAGGAGAGATACTGCAGAGGACAGGAGAGAGAGAGAGGAGAGAGAGAGAGAGAGAGAGAGAGAGAGAGAGAGAGAGAGAGAGAGATGGGCGAGGGAGCGAGAGGAGGAGTGTCTCACCTTTGACCCTGGTCGTCCGATCTCTCCCTGGAGGACGAGAAGAAATGAGGGATGAGGAGACGTGTGTTCATTAGTACTCACCGAGAAGGATGACAAACACACACACACACACGATGAGTCTCTAATGGTGTCGAAAACATTAGAGGTCATACAAGGCATACATCTCTCTCTCTCACGCACAGAAACAGAAACACACGGACATGTTGACATGTTGACAGACAGACAGACAGACAGACAGACAGACAGACAGACAGACAGACAGACAGACAGACAGACAGACAGACAGACAGACATGTTGACAGACAGACAGACATGTTGACATGTTGACAGACAGACAGACAGACAGACATGTTGACAGACAAGTTGACAGACAGACAGACAGACAGACAGACAGACAGACAGACAGACAGACAGACAGACAGACAGACAGACAGACATGTTGACAGACAGACAGACATGTTGACATGTTGACAGACAGACAGACAGACAGACATGTTGACAGACAAGTTGACAGACAGACAGACAGACAGACAGACAGACAGACAGACAGACAGACAGACAGACAGACAGACAGACAGACAGACAGACAGACAGACACCAGGGCTTCTGTTTGGAAAATGTGGCTCCGGACAAGACATATGCATTGGTTCAATAACCTGATGTCGGGCGTCCAACCACAGTTCTCAGAAGGACAGAAATCACATTCAGTTTATGGTCATTCATCTTTTAACAGAACATGTAACACAGATTCCACTGCGTGAGTCATTCTTAAGGAATTCCGATGAGTAGAAGATGATAGAAGATACACGAGGCGCGTCCATGAGGCTAGGTGAAACTAAAGCTTTTCCTAAAGTAAATTGAATTAAATGGCCAAAAGGATTAATTATCTTACTACTGTCTTTGCCACTGAGAATCATTAGCTTTATTTTTAAATATTTTTTTAAAGCTGTGGATTGTTTTACATCGCATAGACTACAGTTGGAAGGGCCTGCAATGTGGGCAGAGAGCGCATCGCATAGACTACAGTTGGAAGGGCCTGCAATGTGGGCAGAGAGCGCATCGCATAGACTACAGTTGGAAGGGCCTGCATAGACTACAGTTGGAAGGGCCTGCAATGTGGGCAGAGAGCGCATCGCACAGTTGGAAGGGCCTGCTACAGTTGGAAGGGCCTGCAATGTGGGCAGAGAGCGCATCGCATAGACTACAGTTGGAAGGGCCTGCAATGTGGGCAGAGAGCGCATCGCATAGACTACAGTTGGAAGGGCCTGCAATGTGGGCAGAGAGCGCATCGCATAGACTACAGTTGGAAGGGCCTGCAATGTGGGCAGAGAGCGCATCGCATAGACTACAGTTGGAAGGGCCTGCAATGTGGGCAGAGAGCGCATCGCATAGACTACAGTTGGAAGGGCCTGCAATGTGGGCAGAGAGCGCATCGCATAGACTACAGTTGGAAGGGCCTGCAATGTGGGCAGAGAGCGCATCGCATAGACTACAGTTGGAAGGGCCTGCAATGTGGGCAGAGAGCGCATCGCATAGACTACAGTTGGAAGGGCCTGCAATGTGGGCAGAGAGCGCATCGCATAGACTACAGTTGGAAGGGCCTGCAATGTGGGCAGAGAGCGCATCGCATAGACTACAGTTGGAAGGGCCTGCAATGTGGGCATAGACTACAGTTGGAAGGGCCTGCAATGGGCGCATAGACTACAGTTGGAAGGGCCTGCAATGTGGGCAGAGAGCGCATCGCATAGACTACAGTTGGAAGGGCCTGCAATGTGGGCAGAGAGCGCATCGCATAGACTACAGTTGGAAGGGCCTGCAATGTGGGCAGAGAGCGCCTGCAATGTCGCATAGACTACAGTTGGAAGGGCCTGCAATGTGGGCAGAGAGCGCATCGCATAGACTACAGTTGGAAGGGCCTGCAATGTGGGCAGAGAGCGCAGCATAGACTACAGTTGGAAGGGCCTGCAATAGACTACAGTTGGAAGGGGCAAAGGGCCTGCAATGACTGTTGGAAGGGCCTGCAAGAGCAGAGCGCATCGCATAGACTACAGTTGGAAGGGCCTGCAATGTGGGCAGAGAGCGCATCGCATAGACTACAGTTGGAAGGGCCTGCAATGTGGGCAGAGCGCATCGCATAGACTACAGTTGGAAGGGCCTGCAATGTGGGCAGAGAGCGCATCGCATAGACTACAGTTGGAAGGGCCTGCAATGTGGGCAGAGAGCGCATCGCATAGACTACAGTTGGAAGGGCCTGCAATGTGGGCAGAGAGCGCATCGCATAGACTACAGTTGGAAGGGCCTGCAATGTGGGCAGAGAGCGCATCGCATAGACTACAGTTGGAAGGGCCTGCAATGTGGGCAGAGGGCCTGCAGTTGAAGGGCCTGCAATGTGGGCAGAGAGCGCATCGCATAGACTACAGTTGGAAGGGCCTGGCAGAGGGCCTGACACAGTTGGAAGGGCCTGCAATGTGGGCAGAGAGCGCATCGCAGACTACAGTTGAAGGGCCTGCAATGTGGGCAGAGAGCGCATCGCATAGACTACAGTTGGAAGGGCCTGCAATGTGGGCAGAGCGATCGCATAGACTACAGTTGGAAGGGCCTGCAATGTGGGCAGAGAGCGCATCGCATAGACTACAGTTGGAAGGGCCTGCAATGTGGGCAGAGAGCGTGAGCAAATAGACTACAGTTGGAAGGGCCTGCAATGTGGGCAGAGAGCGCATCGCATAGACTACAGTTGGAAGGGCCTGCAATGTGGGCAGACAGCGACTACAGTTGGAATGTGGAAAAAGACTACAGTTGGAAAATGTGGGCAAAATGCCTATTGGAAGGGCCTGCAATGTGGCAGAGAGCGCATCGCAAGACTACAGTTGGAAGGGCCTGCAATGTGGGCAGAGAGCGCATCATAGACTACAGTTGGAAGGGCCTGCTGATAGACTACAGTTGGAAGGGCCTGCAATGTGGGCAGAGAGCGCATCGCATAGACTACAGTTGGAAGGGCCTGCAATGTGGGCAGAGAGCGCATCGCATAGACTACAGTTGGAAGGGCCTGCAATGTGGGCAGAGAGCGCATCGCATAGACTACAGTTGGAAGGGCCTGCAATGTGGGCAAGAGCTTCGCATAGACTACAGTTGGAAGGGCCTGCAATGTGGGCAGAGAGCGCATCGCATAGACTACAGTTGGAAGGGCCTGCAATGTGGGCAGAAGAGACTACAGTTGGAAGGGCCTGCAATGTGGGCCCGCATAGACTACAGTTGGAAGGGCCTGCAATGTGGGCAGAGAGCGATCGCATAGACTACAGTTGGAAGGGCCTGCAATGTGGGCGTAGACTACAGTTGGAAGGGCCTGCAATGTGGGCAGAGAGCGCATCGCATAGACTACAGTTGGAAGGGCCTGCAATGTGGGCAGAGAGGTTCGCATAGACTACAGTTGGAAGGGCCTGCAATGTGGGCAGAGAGCGCATCGCATAGACTACAGTTGGAAGGGCCTGCAATGTGGGCAGAGAGCGCATCGCATAGACTACAGTTGGAAGGGCCTGCAATGTGGGCAGAGCGCATCGCATAGACTACAGTTGGAAGGGCCTGCAATGTGGGCAGAGAGCGCATCGCATAGACTACAGTTGGAAGGGCCTGCAATGTGGGCAGAGAGCGCAAAATAAAAGACTGCAGTTGCAATTGGGCGATAAGAGAGCCTAGACTACAGTTGGATTTGTGTCTAGACTACAGTTGGAAGGGCCTGCAATGTGGGCAGAGCACTAACTACAGTTGGAAGGGCCTGCAATGTGGGCAGACAATGTCAGTTGGAAGGGCCTGCAATTTGAGCATCGCATAGACTACAGTTGGAAGGGCCTGCAATGTTTTGAGCGTCTGGCACAGTTGGAAGGGCCTGCAATGTGGGCAGAAAATAGACTACAGTTGGAAGGGCCTGCAAAAGATTCGCTAGACTACAGTTGGAAGGGCCTGCAATGTGGGCAGAGAGCGCATCGCATAGACTACAGTTGGAAGGGCCTGCAATGTGGGCAGAGAGCGCATCGCATAGACTACAGTTGGAAGGGCCTGCAATGTGGGCAGAGAGCGCATCGCATAGACTACAGTTGGAAGGGCCTGCAATGTGGGCAGAGAGCGCATCGCATAGACTACAGTTGGAAGGGAATAATTGGGCAGAGAGCGCATCTGACTACAGTTGGAAGGGCCTGCAATGTGGGCAGATACGCGCATCGCATAGACTACAGTTGGAAGGGCCTGCAATGTGGGCAGAGAGCGCATCGCATAGACCACAGTTGGAAGGGCCTGCAATGTGGGCAGAGAGCGCATCGCATAGACTACAGTTGGAAGGGCCTGCAATGTGGGCAGAGAGCGCGGCAAATGCCAACATAGATGATTGTTGAGTTGCAACTGTCAGTGAGTTGTCAGGGCGACCCAGCGAGGCATTTAAAAAATACAATCGCGGAAAAAGAAACAGTTTGGAAAACAAAATGCCTATTGCTGTAAAGAGAAGACAATGAAAACAGACCGATCTGTCTTTTGGTTTTACAAATTCTCAATTTAACTGAGCAAAAAGTTGTCTTGTTGGCTGCAGCGAAGAACACTGGCCGTGTCCCCGGTTAGTTTGGCATATTCACTGTATCGTCACTGCGGCAGGGTAGCCTAGTGGTTAGAGCGTTGGACTAGTAACCGGAAGGTTGCAAGATCGAATCCCCGTGCTGACAAGGTCTGTCGTTCTGCCCCTGAACAGGCAGTTAACCCACTGTTCCTAGGCCGTTATTGAAAATAAGAATTTGTTCTTAACTGACTTGCCAAGTTAAATAAAGGTAAAATAAAAAACTTTTGTTTGTTTTTGGACGATAATCCTCGCTGACAAGGTCTGTATTTGTGTCTCCCATTTTCGTAGCACTAATATATGGATCAGACAATGTCATTTTTAATTGATCTGTTTTGATCTGTCTGGCAGTAAAGTGTCATTTAAAAAATCTTATTAAAAAAGATTCTGCTAATGTCTCCAGTCATATCATGTGTAATATAATTGCACGAAATGTGTTTATAAAACATTTTCCTGTGCGAAAGAAAGGAGAATAATTGTATCTGATATATAGCCTATAGCATAGTCCTACTCCAAAAGAAAGGAGAATAATTGTATCTGATATATAGCCTATAGCATAGTCCTACTCTACGCCACCACGCGCTGCATTGAACAGTGATCGATGTATATTATGACTATCCAATCTAATCATCACATTGGGAATAGAAGGCTATATTACATACGTTTGCAAATGCGAGGTAGCATGGGAATGCTTCCTATTTTAAAGTTGTGTTTTGATGGCGAACATTAGCTTCCCCAAACTTGAAAACCCAAGCGTAGCCTATGTTAGAATAACTGCCCACATGTACTTTTCCTCAGCCAACAGGACAAGTAACGAATAACAAAATCACTAGCCTATGTCAATCTACTATCCCCTATAGTAGACAATATGACCTATTCTGTTGGTTCAAACAAGCAGTAGATTATAGTTATACGCGTAGTAATGAGCACAGGGCAGTAGGCTACGTCCAGTTATAAGCGTAGTAATGAGCACAGGGCAGTAGGCTACGTCCAGTTATAAGCGTAGAAATGAGCAACAGGGCAGTAGGCTACGTCCAGTTATAAGCGTAATAATGAGCACAGGGCAGTAGGCTACGTCCAGTTATAAGCGTAGAAATGAGCAACAGGGCAGTAGGCTACGTCCAGTTATAAGCATAGTAATGAGCACAGGGCAGTAGGCTACGTCCAGTTATAAGCGTAGTAATGAGCACAGGGCAGTAGGCTACGTCCAGTTATAAGCGTAGCAATGAGCACAGGGCAGTAGGCTACGTCCAGTTATAAGCGTAGCAATGAGCACAGGGCAGTAGGCTACGTCCAGTTATAAGCGTAGTAATGAGCACAGGGCAGTAGGCTACGTCCAGTTATAAGCGTAGCAATGAGCACAGGGCAGTAGGCTACGTCCAGTTATAAGCGTAGTAATGAGCACAGGGCAGTAGGCTACGTCCAGTTATAAGCGTAGCAATGAGCACAGGGCAGTAGGCTACGTCCAGTTATAAGCGTAGCAATGAGCACAGGGCAGTAGGCTACGTCCAGTTATAGCAATGAGCGCTACGTCCAGTTATGAGCACAGGGCAGTAGGCTACGTCCAGTTATAAGCGTAGTAATGAGCACAGGGCAGTAGGCTACCCAGTTATAAGCGTAGCAATGAGCACAGGGCAGTAGGCTACGTCCAGTTATAAGCGTAGCAATGAGCACAGGGCAGTAGGCTACGTCCAGTTATAAGCGTAGCAATGAGCACAGGGCAGTAGGCTACGTCCAGTTATAAGCGTAGTAATGAGCAACAGGGCAGTAGGCTACGTCCAGTTATAAGCGTAGCAATGAGCACAGGGCAGTAGGCTACGTCCAGTTATAAGCGTAGCAATGAGCACAGGGCAGTAGGCTACGTCCAGTTATAAGCGTAGCAATGAGCACAGGGCAGTAGGCTACGTCCAGTTATAAGCGTAGTAATGAGCCTTGGGCAGTAGGCTACGTCCAGTTATAAGCGTAGTAATGAGCACAGGGCAGTAGGCTACGTCCAGTTATAAGCGTAGTAATGAGCACAGGGCAGTAGGCTACGTCCAGTTATAAGCGTAGCAATGAGCACAGGGCAGTAGGCTACGTCCAGTTATAAGCGTAGCAATGAGCACAGGGCAGTAGGCTACGTCCAGTTATAAGCGTAGTAATGAGCAACAGGGCAGTAGGCTACGTCCAGTTATAAGCGTAGTAATGAGCACAGGGCAGTAGGCTACGTCCAGTTATAAGCGTAGTAATGAGCACAGGGCAGTAGGCTATGTCCAGTTATAAGCGTAGTAATGAGCACAGGGCAGTAGGCTACGTGCGAATGTTCGTTCCATAATGCAATTAGCAGGACAACCCCATTGTGACAAATAAGAAAATATCCGTTAGAAATATAGAAATCTAAATATGCAACAATTAGCATGGGATACTAATATGACTAGGATTAACAACAACTAGCATGGGTTGCTAACATGACTAGGATTATCGCAAACAATCTGTACACAATTCCTGGAAGTTGAAAATGTCCCAGTTCTTCCATGGCCTGCATACACACCAGACATGTCACCCATTGAGCATGTTTGGGATGCTCTGGATCGACGAGTACAACAGCGTGTTCCAGTTCCCGCCAATATCCAGCTGAGTGGGACAACATTCCACAGGCCACAATCAACATCCTGATCAACTCTATGTGAAGGAGTTTAAATTGACTGATTTCCTTACAGTGCATTTGGAAAGTATTCAGACCCCTTTCCTTTTTCCACATTTTTTTGTTTTGTTACATCCTTATATTAAAGTGAATTAAATAAAACGTGTTCTTCATCAATCTACCCTATATTGTTTTACAAATGTATAAAAAAAGCTAAACAGAAATACCTATATTTACATAAGTATTCAGACCCTTTGCTATGACACTTGAAATTGAGCTCAGGTGCATCCTGTTTCCATTGATCATTGTTGTTTCTTCAAGTTGATTGTAGTCCACCTGTGGTAAATTCAATTGATTGGACATGATTTGGAAAGGGCACACACCTGTCTATATAAGGTCCCACAGTTGACAGTGCATGTCAGAGCAACAACCAAGTCATGAGGTTGAAGGAATTGTCCGTAGAGCTCCAAAACAGGATTGTGTCGAGGTACAGATCTGGGGAAGGGTACCAAAAAAATTCTGCAGCATTGAAGGTCCCCAAGAAAACACAGTGGCCTCCATCAAATCATTCTGCAGCATTCCATCATTCAGTGGGTCCCCATTCAGTGAAAATCATTCAGTGGCCTCCATCATTCAGTGGTCTCCACCATTCAGTGGCCTCCATCATTCAGTGGCCTCCATCATTCAGTGGCCTTCCATCATTCAGTGGCCTTCCATCATTCAGTGGCCTTCCATCATTCAGTGGCCTCCATCATTCAGTGGCCTCCATCATTCAGTGGCCTCCATCATTTATTTGGAATACATTTTTTTTTTTTATCTAAAAACCTGTTTTTGTCATTATGGTGTTTTGTGTTTAGTTTGATGAGTAAAAAAAAAAAAACTATTTTAGAATAAGGCTGTAAAATAAAATAAAAAGTGGAAAAGTCAAGGGGTCTGAATACTTTCCGAAGGCTCTGTACATGGACTGTAACTGTAAAGGTCGTCCCTGAGGTCGTCCCTGAGGTCGTCCCCGAGGTCATCCCTGAGGTCGTCCCTGAGGTCATCCCTGAGGTCGTTCCTGAAGTCAAGGGGTCTGAATACTTTCCGAAGGCTCTGTACATGGACTGTAACTGTAAAGGTCGTCCCTGAGGTCGTCCCTGAGGTCGTCCCCGAGGTCGTCCCGTCCCCGAGGTCATCCCTGAGGTCGTCCCTGAGGTCGTCCCTGAGGTCATTCCCGTGGTCGTCCCCGAGGTCATTCCCGAGGTCGTCCCTGAAGTCAAGGGGTCTGAATACTTTCCGAAGGCTCTGTACATGGACTGTAACTGTAAAGGTCGTCCCTGAGGTCGTCCCCGAGGTCATTCCCGTGGTCGTCCCTGAGGTCGTCCCTGAGATCGTCCCCGAGGTCAATCCTGAGGTCAAGGTGTCTGAATACTTTCCGAAGGCTCTGTACATGGACTGTAACTGTAAAGTTGCATGTAGCGTTTATACTTTTGTTCAGTGTCTTTAAATGCTTTTCTCGGCTAACTGAAACCCTGGTATACACACACACACACACGCACGCACCCACACGCACACACACACACACACACAACATATTCACCTTGTCTCCCTTCGGTCCACTAATTCCTGGCATTCCACTGGGACCCTGAAAACACAATTAATATACACCTCACACATTTATAATGACACACACACACACACACACACACACACACACACACACACACACACACACACACACACACACACACACACACACCTCTGGTCCTGGGGGTCCCTTGGGTCCCTGGGGTCCTGGTTTACATCCATGGATCACAGGCAGATGTTTATACCTCTGCTCTTCCTCCTTCTCTCCTCCTCCTCCTCCCTCTTTCACTGGGTAGTCAACCTTCAAACACAAGTTACGTAAAAGTGTCTGACTGAACAGGGTATCAAACATGAGCGGTCTGTGTGCCTCAGTAATGTGAGCTAAAGCCTAAAGGCTCTGGAGGATAACAGTATACAGAACAAGAAATGGTGTGTCTGTGTACTGCAGGGAAACGTGTGTCTGTGTACTGCAGGGAAACGTGTCTGTGTACTGCAGGGACACGTGTGTCTGTGTACTGCAGGGAAACGTGTGTCTGTGTACTGCAAGGACACGTGTCTGTGTACTGCAGGGAAACGTGTGTCTGTGTACTGCAGGGAAACGTGTGTCTGTGTACTGCAGGGAAACGTGTCTGTGTACTGCAGGGAAACGTGTCTGTGTACTGCAGGGACACGTGTGTCTGTGTACTGCAGGGAAACGTGTCTGTGTACTGCAGGGAAACGTGTGTCTGTGTACTGCAGGGAAACGTGTCTGTGTACTGCAGGGAAACGTGTCTGTGTATCATTGGAGGATCCTCAGAGGAGGAAGGGGAGGACCATCCTCCTCAGTGAATTTCATACAAATTTAAATTGAAAAACATAAAAAAAAGTTATTATTATTAGATAAAACTATACTAACTATATTCACATCACCAAATAACTGATTAAAAGACACTATTTTGCTAAGAAGGTTTACAGTAGCCTCAACACCACTCTGTAGGGTAGCACCATGGTGTAGCTGGAGGACAGCTAGCTTCCGTCCTCCTCTTAAACTTAGGAGGCTCATGGTTCTCACCCCCTTCTATAGACTTACACAGTAATTATGACAACTTCCGGAGGACGTCCTCCAACCTATCAGAGCTCTTGTAGCATGAACTGACATGTTGTCCACCCAATCAAATGATCAGAGCTAGCTAGCTAGCGCTGCAGTGCATAAAATGTGGGGAGTAGTTGACTCAAAGAGAGAGAAAGACAATATTTGAACAGTTTTTAACAAATTAATTTCTTCCAAAATAGAGAAAAAAAGCTTGCAAATGCACTTAGCTAGTTTAGCCTACTGAAACCCCCTGCTCAAACAGAGGGATGCTATGTTAGCTAGCTGGCTATAACAGAGGGATGCTATGTTAGCTAGCTGGCTATAACAGAGGGATGCTATGTTAGCTAGCTGGCTATAACAGAGGAATGCCATGTTAGCTAGCTGGCTATAACAGAGGGATGCTATGTTAGCTAGCTGGCTATAACAGGGGGATGCTATGTTAGCTAGCTGGCTATAACAGAGGAATGCCATGTTACCTAGCTGGCTATGACAGAGGGATGCTATGTTAGCTAGCTGGCTATAACAGGGGGATGCTATGTTACTTAGCTGGCTATAACAGAGGGATGCCATGTTAGCTAGCTGGCTATAACAGGATGCTATGTTAGCTATCCGGCTATAACAGAGGGATGCCATGTTAGCTAGCTGGCTATAACAGAGGGATGCTATGTTAGCTAGCTGGCTATAACAGCGGGATGCTATGCGGGATGCTATGTTAGCTAGCTGGCTATAACAGCGGGATGCTATGTTAGCTAGCTGGCTATAACATCGGGATGCTATGTTAGCTAGCTGGCTATAACAGCGGGATGCTATGTTAGCTAGCTGGCTATAACAGAGGGATGTCATGTTAGCTAGCTGGCTATAACAGCGGGATGCTATGTTAGCTAGCTGGCTATAACAGCGGGATGCTATGTTAGCTAGCTGGCTATAACAGAGGAATGCCATGTTAGCTAGCTGGCTATAACAGAGGATGGTTGCTATGTTAACAGGGGATGCTATGTTACTTAGCTGGCTATAACAGAGGGATGATGTTGCTATGTTAGCTATGTTAGCTAGCTGGCTATAACAGAGGGATGCTATGTTAGCTAGCTGGCTATAACAGAAGGATGCTATGTTAGCTAGCCGGCTATAACAGAGGGATGCCATGTTAGCTAGCTGGCTATAACAGAGGGATGCTATGTTAGCTAGCTGGCTATAACAGCGGGATGCTATGTTAGCCTGCTGGCTATAACAGCGGGATGCTATGTTAGCTAGCTGGCTATAACATCGGGATGCTATGTTAGCTAGCTGGCTATAACAGCGGGATGCTATGTTAGCTAGCTGGCTATAACAGAGGGATGTCATGTTAGCTAGCTGGCTATAACAGCGGGATGCTATGTTAGCTAGCTGGCTATAACAGAGGGATGCTAGCTGGCTATGACTTTCCAACACAACACTGGAACTCTTCCAAGGCAAAGTAAGCTTTTGGTTTCATTAATTCATAGCCACCGGGGCCTGCCGGTGTATCTGCCTACTGACTGTACATTAACGTTACTGCGTGATTGTAGCGGGTTTACGAACGCGTTAGTTCTAGTAGCTATGTTGACTATGACATTACTTTATCTAATATAGTGACAACGATGTAGGCTGTGCAACGTTAGCGGTTTCGCTTGGAAAGGTTGTTTCCCCCTGGTCACATTCAGCTGATGTGTTGTACATTGAAGTCTGCCGATTCGGTTGAAAAACGTTTCTTCAACGGAAGCAAATGGAACAAAACGGAGATAAACATACCTGAATCATCTTTTGGACTGATGATTACAGCTAGATTCAGACAAGCATGTGAAAGGCGGTATTGAATGTCACTGTCTGTCATCTCAAATTTGTCTCTCGACGTGTGTGCACCTACATTGTAAACTTTCATCATAGACTAGGTTGTAACAACCTCATGATGGATACGGTAGGTTTAATAACCTAAACTGCAGAGAAACGTGTGTGTGTGTGTGTGTGTACTGCAGGGAAATGTGTGCGTGTGTGTGTACTGCAGGGAAATGTGTGCGTGTGTGTGTGTGTGTGTTTAACCTCACCGTAGTCCCTCGCTTCCAGAGCAGGGAGGGCGGAGGGAAGAGTGGGGGTGGGGGAGGGGCCAGGAGACAGCAGGGGTCAAACCTCATTGGCTCATCCAAGGACCTGAGGGCTGACAGACACACGGCAGAACCAATGACAGAGCGCGATTTAAGATAAATCAATAAAACTACAAACACAAGCTGGATAAGTGAAGAGTGTGTGTGTGTGTGTGTGTGTGTGTGTGTGTGTGTGTGTGTGTGTGTGTGTGTGTGTGTGTGTGTGTGTGTGAGGGGTTGTCACTCTGACCGTTGTCACGTAACTCAAGGACGCGCACACACACACACACACACACACACACACACAGAGCAGTCTTACCTGTTTGAGCATTGAGCATATGGTCTAAGTGGTGGTATGAAGACAGGGCCCATGTCTGGCAGAGGAGGAGCTGAAGGCACAGAACTTTCCAGACCATCTCCATCTGTTGGTGCAGCGACAACTGTCAGCCATTAGACAAAGTGTCCGGTTTTAATGTACTTAAGTACAGTCGTGGAACGACAACTCAACTGCCATACTTTAGTCAAAGCAAAAAGTGAAATTAAATACTCTATATCAAACTCCCCTCTGTCACCTCTCCCTGCCACCTCTCTCTCTCTCTCTCTCTCTCTCTCTCTCTCTCTCTCTGTCCCTCTCTCTCTCTGTTCCTCTCTCTATCTCTGTCCCTCTCTCTGTCTCTCTCTCTCTCTACTCTCTCTCTCTCTCTGTCTCTACTCTCTCTCTCTCTCTCTCTGTCTCTCTCTCTCTCTCTCACTCTCTCTCTCTCTCTCTCTCTCTCTCTCTCTCTCTCTCTCTCTCTCTCTGTCTCTCCTCCCCTGTCACCTCTCCCTGTCACCTCTCTCTCTCTCTCTCTCTCTCTCTCTCTCTCTCTCTCTCTCTCTCTGTCTCTCCTCCCCTGTCACCTCTCCCTGTCACCTCTCTCTCTCTCTCTCTCTCTCTCTCTCTCTGTCTCTCCTCCCCTGTCACTCTCTCTCTCTCTCTCTCTCTCTCTCTCTCTCTCTCCTCTCTCTCTCTCCCTGTCACCTGTCTCTCTCTCTCTATCTCTCTCTCTCTCTCTCTCTCTCTCTCTCTCTCTCTCTCTCTCTCTCTCCCCCTCTCTCCCTCTCTCTCTCTCCTCCCCTGTCACCTCTCCCTGCCACTGTTGAATCATTCAAGCTGTACATTGCAGTAATGGAAACATAATTTAAAACCCAAGCTGTTCTGACTGTCGTCTTCTCATCTAAATGTTACCAAAAGCTTTTCTCTGTTATTCCTGGTCTTGACAGCAGTAACAGGACACAGCACCGGTTACCTCCTGGAGCTTGTCTCTCTGCTGTTACCAAAAGCTTTTCTCTGTTATTCCTGGTCTTGACAGCAGTAACAGGACACAGCACCGGTTACCTCTTGGAGCTTGTCTCTCTGCTGTTACCAAAACGTTTTGTGTTTCAGTCTCAACACCTGCATTTTGTAATGCCAACACCTGCAACACCTGCATTTTGTCATGTAAATGTATACATATAGATAAGAAACAACCGTGTAACAGTGTGCCCTTACCTTGAGGTTATTCTGTATTCTGTATTCTGTATCCACGTCGACTCCACTCCTGGAGATCTTTTAGTTGCAGAGTCTCTTAAATAAAAGCTCTTCAAGTAGCGCGATTATTTCCTCATATTCTTCTCCCTATACCTCTCCTTCCTTGACATTTACGTGTAAGCTAATGTATCCTTTCAGGGGCCAATAACGTCACAGTTAAATTAAAGGGAGGGACCTTTCATTTGGCGCGACAGTGTGGAGCTGCGTCCCTCCAGCACCGAAGAGTACTGGCTGCCAGTGGCTGGAGGCAAGGCACAACTCTGCACATTTCTGTGCATATGAAATCTGCCGGTGGGAATGCAGCAAATCCTAAAAACATAGTGCGATAGATGCCCAATATATAATAGCCACTGCCACCTAGTGGAATTATCACGAATACAACAAAAAACTAGACAACTAACACGCTTGCCTTTCTTGCACTAACTACCACTTGTCTTTTCTCACTAGCACTGATGTTGACTACTGACTACTGACTGTTGACTACTGACTGTTGACTACTGACTGTTGACTACTGACTGTTGACTACTCACTGTTGACTACTGACTACTGACTGTTGACTACTGACTGTTGACTGCTGACTGTTGACGGTTGACTACTGGCTGTTGACTACTGACTACTGACTGTTGGCTGCTGACTACTGACTGTTAACTACTGACAGTTGACTACTGACTGTTGACTGCTGACTACTGACTGTTGACTACGGACTGCTGACTACTAATTGCTGACTACTGACTGTTGACTACGGACTGCTGACTACTAATTGCTGACTACTGACTGTTGACTACTGACTGTTGATTACTGACTACTGACTGTTGACTACTGACTACTGACGGTTGACTACTGACTACTGACTGTATATTAAGATGAATGCTCTCACTGTAAATCTCTCTTGGTAAGAGTGGATCTGTTCAGTTACTAAAAATAAATAAATAATGAAATTAGTGATACATCCTTTTCACAGATAGTGTATGACAGGAAGCAAATAGGTCCAGATGGTCGCTGTCCACTATGCTGTGGTGCTGAAGTTGGGATTCAGATTCAGCTGCTGTCCACTATGCTGTGGTGCTGAAGTTGGGATTCAGATTCTGCTGCTGTCCTCTATGATGTGGTGCTGAAGTTGGGATTCAGATTCAGCTGCTGTCCACTATGCTGTGGTGCTGAAGTTGGGATTCAGATTCTGCTGCTGTCCACTATGCTGTGGTGCTGAAGTTGGGATTCAGATTCAGCTGCTGTCCACTATGCTGTGGTGCTGAAGTTGGGATTCAGATTCTGCTGCTGTCACCATTGGTGCTGAAGTTGGGATTCAGATTCTGCTGCTGTCCACTATGCTGTGGTGCTGAAGTTGGGATTCAGATTCAGCTGCTGTCACCATTGGTGCTGAAGTTGGGATTCAGATTCTGCTGCTGTCCACTATGCTGTGGTGCTGAAGTTGGGATTCAGATTCTGCTGCTGTCCACTATGCCGTGGTGCTGAAGTTGGGATTCAGATTCAGCTGCTGTCCACTATGCTGTGGTGCTGAAGTTGGGATTCAGATTCAGCTGCTGTCACCATTGGTTCTGAATCTCCCATCGCTGCTATAACAGCTTGTTTTTACCTTATACCGCTCATACCACTACAGTTTCATGAATTTACCCATGATATCAGCATTAAGGAGAGGCCCTAACCACTGGGCAAAAACTGGTTGAATCAACATTGTTTCCAGGTCATTTCAACAAACAAACAAGAAAATGATGTGGTGGCGTTGAATCAAAGTGGAAAACTGAATGGGATTTGGAAAAAAGTAATTAACATAATGTTGTATTCTTTCAACCTAAATTCAATGACATGGTGACATTTGTCGTTGATTTCACATTGCAGTCCTGTTAGTTGACAACTCAACCAAATTTAAATCAGAACTAAATGTTGGATCTGACGTTTGTGCCCGAGTGGCTATGTGTCAATGGGAAGGACACTTTGGTGCAGAGAGTTGCTCTATAGTTTTTGGCCTGTTAATAATTTCTCCTCACTCATATTGTGCAAAAGGGTTGTATGTGATAGGAAGGCTTTTACTTCAAACAGCAGGCTACTCTCTAACCATTTCTAGGGGAAGTTTCGTTTATCTAGCCCACTGGGTTTTCAAACCTCTCCTTAAGGGACTCCAGTCCCTGTATGTTAACTACACCTGACTCAACTAATCACCAAGCCCTTGACTAGGAGAATCAGGTAAACTATAGATGTAGTTCAGGGCTACAACAACATTGTGAAACATCCAAGGGTCCCCAAGGAGAAGTTTGAAACACTGGCCTACGGCCTGAGATGCAGATTCAGCAGCATGGACAGCAGTGAATGCAAACCCTGCCATCTGACATTCAGAGGCACATGACAGCGGGCCGTGTCAGGTGACCCATAGAGATAGATAGAGGACTCCAGTGCCTAAAAGCCAGTTTTAGCATGGGGAGCGCCAATGAGGACTTTCACCAACTGGGTGGGACTTCTATGGATTACGGAAGGATCACATAGGAGCCTCCCTAGTGGCGCAGCGGTCTAAGACCCGGGTTCGATCCCAGGCTGTGTCACAACCAGCTGTGACCGGGAGTCCCATTGGGCGGGGGGGATTTACTTGGATCATCGCACTCTAGTGACTCCTTGTGGCGGACCAAGCGCCTGCAGGCTGACCTCCTTGTCAGTTGAACGGTGTTTCCTCCGACACATTGGTGCAGCTGGCTTCTGAGTTGAGCAGGCGGCTGTTAAGAAGTGCGGTTTGGCAGGTCCTGTTTCGGAAGATGGATGGCTCGACCTTCGCCTCTCCCGAGCCCGTTGGGGATTTGCAGCGATGACACAAGATTGTAATTGGATCACAATTGGATATCACAAAATTGGGTAGAAAGGAAGTAAAAACAATGACAAAATATAAAAATTCAAGGAAGGATCACATAATTCCATCCAATTAATTGTTAATTACAAAACATTCCATAACTGCAGGGGGCAGTAAATCATCAAGCTTGGATTTATACCTGTTCAGACAACACCCTCTAGGGGGCAGTAAATCATCAAGCTTGGATTTATACCTGTTCAGACAACACCCTCTAGGGGGCAGTAAATCATCAAGCTTGGATTTATACCTGTTCAGACAACACCCTCTAGGGGGCAGTAAATCATCAAGCTTGGATTTATACCTTTTCAGACAACACCCTCTAGGGGGCAGTGTGCACCCTTTCAGTTTGTTTACCAACTCAGAAGTAGTAGAAGAAGAAAATTGACAACTTCAAAATGGAGATGGCCTCACCGGCTCTGCCTATGCTCTCACAGACGCCATAATGGGACAGATAGACAATGATGCGCTTGTCTATCTAAGTCTATGGCTGAAGCTAGCAATAGCTCTGGTCCAGGGTGTTAGTTTGTGTTTCTCTCCTAACGTTAGTAGAACACACACAGGGGTGCTGTCACTAGTACATGTAGTCCTAGTTTACCATATAATGTCACTTCTCATGATTGACCACAATGCAGGTGTTTCAACCTAGCTCAGGGCTTTCTGTGGTGGTGGGGCAGCCAGTGGAAAATACGGAGCGTAGGGGTTGGTAATGTTCTCTAGTTGCATCGTGATTGGCTCGGTGTTCTGTCACTCATGGGGACACTAGGTCACCCATCCAAGAAGACGTTAAATCACGTTATATCTACAGTAGCTTTGATTAGAATGAACATCTCATCATCACACTTTAAAAATCTTAGCTAGCAAGCTAACAGTCATCATCATCTTGTCATATGAAGATAAATAATGAAGAGAAATTATAGATTAAACGTATCGGTGCTCATTGACCATTGGACATAAACATTACACAACAAGTTGGAAATTGCAAATTTAACAATGCGCGGTTTGGAAGGAATCAGTGGCAGTGGCTAACTGCAAGCATTGCAAAGCAATCATTAGCCTGCTATTCAGTGGAGTGGCTGTGTGTTCCAAGTCTGGGTTTAAGGGTCTCTTATCCAAGCTTAAAATGATAAACATGCAACACTGTCAATCCAGCATGACTTCTACTGCGCTCACAACAACTGGAAACCGGGAAATCTCAGAATTCAGTGAGTTCAAGACAACTTGGAACTCTGAGAAAAATGAGCTCCGACAGGGAAAAATACATTCTGAACAATCATCCCACTCGGAATCCCAAGACGGGAACTCAGGCCTCTTTCTAGAGCTCTGACCTGAAGATCAATGACGTCATCATGATTCAACCTTGTTTTTTTCCAGAGTTCCCAGTTGTCTCTGAAAGCACCATAAATCCAGAGAAGGACAGACTTTGATGACAAAGTTTGGCCAAGAGGCCACCTTCCTTTTCAAGTGAGAACAGCACAACGAGGTCCAAAAAGTCCAAAAATGCCTTGTATGTTGCTGCATAAATGATTTAATATGACAGGGACATATTATACTGTAGCTAAGAAAGTAATACTAAGTGTATGTTGTGTAGTAGGCTGTTAGTAGCCCATGTGCCTCACCCGAATAATTTGGTCAATTTTCCCCTCATAATTTTGCCTACTGTTCTGACTTGGTGGTGCACATGTAGCCTATAACCTGTTTTAGAGACATGTAATCATATAATATTGAAAGAGCTTTCATTGTTTGTTTATAAGCCCCCTTTATTTATCCTACGGTTCTGACTTGGTGTACAGGAAGAATACTGTAAGAACGGCCCATGTTCTGAATTCTGACGCTGTACATTTCAAAATTGCTGAAAAAAATAGTTATATTGACTACGTCCGTCTTAGCTCATTAATGTCTTAGTCAAAATTGTGGATTGCCTCTGATCCGCTCGTTGCTCTACGGTTTTGTAATGAAACAAAGGTGTGGTGTAATTTATTCTGCCACTGTGTCTTATTGTCTCAGCCTTTTAGTCCCTATATATCACAGTGTCTTCTTATTGTCTCAATCCTTTTAGTCCCTATATATCACAGTGTCTTCTCATTGTCTCGTCCTTTAGGCCTATATATCACAGTGTCTTCTTATTGTCTCGTCCTTTAGGCCTATATATCACAGTGTCTTCTTATTGTCTCAGCCTTTAGGTATATATATATCACAGTGTCTTCTTATTGTCTCAGCCTTTAGTCCCTATATATCACAGTGTCTCTATATCACAGTGTCTATATATCACAGTGTCTTCTTATTGTCTCAATCCTTTTAGTCCCTATATATCAGTGTCTTCTCATTGTCTCAGCCTTTTAGTGTCTCTATATCACAGTGTCTCTATATCACGGTGTCTTCTTATTGTCTCAATCCTTTTAGTCCCTATATATCACAGTGTCTCTATATCACAGTGTCTCTATATCACAGTGTCTTCTTATTGTCTCAATCCTTTTAGTCCCTATATATCACAGTGTCTTCTTATTGTCTCAATCATTTTAGTCCCTATATATCACAGTGTCAAGGCAGATGAACTAACAGGTTATAGAGCAAACTATGCAATAATCACAACACATTCTTTCCTGGGTTGACAACACATAGGTTGAAATATGACTTTCGTTTACATACAGGTATGTTGAGAGAGCTATTGTTTAGGCAAATATATATTTTTAAAGAAATACCACTTGTAATAAAATACGTTATTGGAATTACTCAATAGAGCCTGTGAAACTTAAATAGGTCTCTTGTGCTGGGCAATAGGTTAAACACAGAGTACTTACTCCACCCATCAATTCACTGCAAAACAATACACGGTACTACCTGTCGGCTAAAGTGGAATGGGGGTCAGGTACAATACACGGTACTACCTGTCGGCTAAAGTGGAATGGGGGTCAGGTAGAAAGGTTTTCTATGTATCCCATGTACAGTATATTACAATGTATTGCCCCCATTAACATCGATGTGGCTGAAGTGGAGTTGATCGAGAGTTTCAAGTTACTTGGTGTCCACATCACTAACAAACTAACATGGTCCAAACACACTAAGACAGTTGTGAAGAGGACACGACAAAACCTTTTCCCCCTCAGGAGACTGAAAAAGATTTGGCATGGGTCCCCAGATCCTCAAAAGGTTCTACAGCTGCACCATCGAGAGCATCCTGACCGGTTGCCTGGTATGGCAACTGCTTGGCATCTGACCGTAAGGTGCTAAAGAGGGTAGTGCGAACGGCCCAGTACGTCACTGGGGCCAAGCTTCCTGCCATCCAGGACCTATGTAATAGGCGGTGTCAGAGGAAAGCCCATAAAATTGGCAGAGACTCCAGTCACCCAAGTTATAGGCTGTTCTCTCTGCTACCGCACGGCAAGTGGTACCGGAGGACCAAATCTAGGACCAAAAAGCTTGTCAACAGCTTCTACATTTCTAAAAATAGCCACCTGACAATTTACATTTGACCCCCCCACCTACATGTACAGATTACCTCAACTACCCTTTACCCCTACACACTGACTCGGTACCGGTACCCCTGTATATAGCCTCCACACTGACTCGGTACCGGTGCCCCCTGTATATAGCCTCCACATTGACTCTGTACCGGTACCCCCTGTATATAGCCTCCACATTGACTCTGTACCGTAACACCCTGTATATAGCCTCCACACTGACTCGGTACCGGTGCCCCCTGTATATAGCCTCCACATTGACTCTGTACCGGTACCCCCTGTATATAGCCTCCACATTGACTCTGTACCGTAACACCCTGTATAGAGCCTCATTATTGTTATTCTTATTGTGTTACTTTTTATTATTACTTTTTATTTTAGTCTACTTGGTAAATATTTTCTTCTTCATGAACTGCGCTGTTGGTTAATTGCTTGTAAGGAAGCATTTCACGGTAAAGTCTATACTTGTTATATTCGGGGCAAGTGGCAAATAAAGTTTGATTTGGTTTGGGGCTATGGTGGGGCACGAAGTGTTGCTGGATATGCACGAACTAGAACTACGCATAGTTGGTTAGTAGAGACCCTACTAAGTATTTACCAACCCACTTTTGCTGAAGCCGGTAGAAAAGGTTTCTCTCTACAGCCTAGTATTCTCAACACAGTATTATTTTCTTTATTGATCTATTATTATTTGTTTAACCATATTTTTGTATTTGTTTTCTTAAATTACTTATTGCCTTTTCTTGTTGGCACAATAAAGAGACGAGAGAGTACTTGACACTGATGCATGTACAATTCGCGAAGCTAGATCGCTTGCTGCGCTAACATTTTACACAAGAGGGCGACAGAAAATATTCAAATTTGTTGGGATATTTTACTTCCAAACAGACATTTTTTCGACAAAAAGAATACGAGTGCAAATAGGTTACAACCTGTCTTGCCAGCACCAATACTCATGCATTGCTGCAAGCTAACTGGCTACTAGTAGCTTCGATTTGAGGGATTGTTCCTTAACGTGCGAGAAGAACAAATCGCTTCCTTCTTTTGAAGAGGATAAAGAGGACCGGAGCTGCATAGCTTGTTCTGAATGTCATTTTCCTGGGGTCTGGATTTTACTCTACCAACGGAGTTTATCTAAATCAGGCTATTCCATCTACTAGTATCTTGATATTAGGACGACAGCGACGGGTGTCGGAAAGGTGTTACGAGGCAGAGAGTGAGGATGCTGACTGGTAAATTGGTAAAAGACATTGACAGATATCAAGCTGTCCTTACCTCGTTACTATCACTCGAGGAGAACAAATTCTGCGCGGATTGTGAATCCAAAGGTAAGTCAAATAGTAGCATTGACTATAGGCTGTTACAGTTACTGTGTGTTATGGCCAGCCATATGTTATAACTTATGGCCGGAGACTATAGATTACAGCCAGTCATATGTCATAACTAAGTGTTATGGCCAGAGACTATAGAATACAGCCAGTCATATGTCATAACTAAGTGTTATGGCCAGAGACTATAGATTACAGCCAGTCATATGTCATAACTAAGTGTTATGGCCGGAGACTATAGAATACAGCCAGTCATATGTCATAACTAAGTGTTATGGCCAGAGACTATAGATTACAGCCAGTCATATGTCATAACTAAGTGTTATGGCCAGAGACTATAGAATACAGCCAGTCATATGTCATAACTAAGTGTTATGGCCAGAGACTATAGATTACAGCCAGTCATATGTCATAACTAAGTGTTATGGCCAGAGACTATATAATACAGCCAGTCATATGTCATAACTAAGTGTTATGGCCAGAGACTATAGATTACAGCCAGTCATATGTTATAACTAAGTGTTATGGCCAGAGACTATAGATTACAGCCAGTCATATGTCATAACTAAGTGTTATGGCCGGAGACTATAGAATACAGCCAGTCATATGTCATAACTAAGTGTTATGGCAAGAGACTATAGATTACAGCCAGTCATATGTCATAACTAAGTGTTATGGCCAGAGACTATAGAATACAGCCAGTCATGTTATAACTAAGTGTTATGGCCAGAGACTATAGATTACAGCCAGTCATATGTCTATCCAAAACGCTGGGCACGGGGGTGGACACGGACTGGGAACCTATGAGTCAACCTCCGTTTTGTCGGTTTCCAATAACCTTTCCGGTCTTACCCAGTGAACACGATCGACTGCGTACACTGCATAATAGGATTTGTGTACTTTGAAGGTTGTTATATGAATGTCGTTGTACAGACAGCTAAATACAAAAGACGCCTGCATTGACTTGAATGGTATCCTCTCTCTCTCTCTGTCTCCCTCTCTCTCTCTCTCTGTCTCCCTCTCTCTCTCTCTCTCTCTCTCTCTCTCTCTCTCTCTCTCTCTCTCTCTCTCTCTCTCTCTCTCTCTCTCTCTCTCTCTCTCTCTCTCTCTGTCTCTCTCTCTGTCTCTCTCTCTGTCTCTCTCTCTCTGTCTCTCTCTCTCTCTCTCTGTCTCTCTCTCTCTGTCTCTCTCTCTCTCGCTCTCTCTCTCTGTCTCTCTCTCTCTGTCTCTCTCTCTCTCTCTCTCTCTCTCTCTGTATCTCTCTGTCTCTCTCTCTCTCTCTCTGTACAAACTGTTCTAGGTTGAGCCCCTAGAGCGGGTGCATGGGAAGAACAGTGTGTGTGTGTGTGTGTGTCTGTCTGTCTGACTATGTGTGTGTTTTAAAGTTTTTATGTCGCATGCACAAGTGCGGTGAATGGAAGTTCTTGCAAGCTCTAAACCCAACAATGCAGTAATCTATATTAATGTAGTATTAACAATAACAAGATAAAACAAAAACACACCACATTTAAAACACAAGATATAAAAAGGGAGTAGTCAATACCACCCTATATACAGGGTCAGTTAATACCATACTATATACAGGGTCAGTTAATACCATACTATATACAGGGTCAGTTCATACCATACTATATACAGGGTCAGTTAATACCATATTATATACAGGGTCAGTTAATACCATACTATATACAGGGTCAGTTAATACCATATTATATACAGGGTCAGTTAATACCATACTATATACAGGGTCAGTCAATACCATACTATATACAGGGTCAGTTAATACCATACTATATACAGGGTCAGTTCATACCATACTATATACAGGGTCAGTCAATACCACCCTATATACAGGGTCAGTTAATACCATACTATATACAGGGTCAGTTAATACCATACTATATACAGGGTCAGTTCATACCATACTATATACAGGGTCAGTTAATACCATATTATATACAGGGTCAGTTAATACCATACTATATACAGGGTCAGTTAATACCATATTATATACAGGGTCAGTTAATACCATACTATATACAGGGTCAGTCAATACCATACTATATACAGGGTCAGTTAATACCATACTATATACAGGGTCAGTTAATACCATACTATATACAGGGTCAGTTAATACTATACTATATACAGGGTCAGTTAATACCATACTATATACAGGGTCAGGCAATACCATACTATATACAGGGTCAGTTAATACCATACTATATACAGGGTCAGTTAATACCATACTATATACAGGGTCAGTTAATACCATCCTATATACAGGGTCAGTCAATACCATCCTATATACATGGTCAGTTAATACCATATTATATACAGGGTCAGTTAATACCATACTATATACAGGGTCAGTTAATACCATACTATATACAGGGTCAGTTAATACCATACTATATACAGGGTCAGGTTAATACCATACTATATACAGGGTCAGTTAATACCATCCTATATACAGGGTCAGTTAATACCACACTATATACAGGGTCAGGTTAATACCATACTATATACAGGGTCAGTCAATACCATACTATATACAGGGTCAGTTAATACCATACTATATACAGGGTCAGTTAATACCATACTATATACAGGGTCAGGTTAATACCATACTATATACAGGGTCAGTTAATACCATACTATATACAGGGTCAGTCAATACCATACTATATACAGGGTCAGTTAATACCATACTATTTACAGGGTCAGTACAATACCATACTGTGTATGCAGGGATATTGGAGTGATGGAGGTAGATATGTATAGGGGTAAGGTAACTAGGCATCGGGATATATGATAAACAGTGTAGCATCTGTGTATATGATGAATGTATGTGAGTGTGTGTAGAGTCAGTATATAATGTGTGTGCAAAAAATAACAAATACAACGGTAAAATCAGATAGTCAGTGTATCCTTTTGTTAGCTATTTAATTAGCTATTTAGTTAGCTATTTAGTTAGCTATTTAATTAGCTATTTAGTTCGCTATTTAGTTAGCTATTTAATTAGCTATTTAGTTAGCTATTTAGTTAGCTATTTAATTAGCTATTTAGTTCGCTATTTAGTTAGCTATTTAATTAGCTATTTAGTTCGCTATTTAATTAGCTATTTAGTTAGCTATTTAGTTAGCTATTTAGTTAGCTATTTAGCAGTCGCATAGCTTGGGGATAGAACCTGTACCACCGTCATGTCGTCCGCAAACTTCATGATGGTGTTGGAGTCGTGCCAGGCCACGGTGAACAAGGGTCACAGGAGGGGACTAAGCACACACCCCTGTGGGGCCCCCATGTGGACGGGGGTTGGCATGTCAGGACGCCCAGGGCCAGTTGAAGAGGGAGATGTTCAGTCCCAGAGTCTTTAGCTTGATGATGAGCTTGGAGGGAACAGTATTGTTGAACGCTGAGCTGTAGTCAATGAACAGCATCCTCACATAGGTATTCCTCTTATCTAGGTGGGTGAGGGCAGTGTGGAGAGCAGTTGAGATTGTCTATGCATCTGTTGAGGTGGTATATGCAAATTAGAGTGGGTTGTCTGGGATGTGTGCCATAACCAGCCTCTCAAAGCACTTCCTGATTACAGAAGTGAGTGCTACAGGAAGTTAGTCATTGTCGCATGAAGCCTCAGAGTTCTTGGGAAGAGGAATGATTGTGGACATCTTAAAACACACAGGGATTACAGACTGGGACAAGGAGAGGTTGAAAATGACAGCGTATATGCCTGCCAGCTGTTCTGCTCTGAATAAGTAATCTCGGAGGCCTTGCTAGTGTTACACTGATTAAAGATCTTCCTCACGTCGGTCTCTGAGTGTAACGGACGTTGGTGGAAGAAGGTGAGGACCAAAGCGCAGCGTGGTACGCGTTCCTCATGTTTATTCGAAACTGAACACTAAAATGCAAAACAACAAAGAGACAACCGAAACAGCTCCGTCAGGTGCAACACACACTAAACAGAAATTAACTACCCACAAAACCCATGTGGGCAAGAGCTACCTAAGTATGGTTCTCAATCGGAGACAACGACAGACAGCTGTCCCTGATTGAGAACCATACCCGGCCAAAAACAAAGAAAAACAAAGAAATACAAAAACGTAGAAAAAAGGAACATAGAATGCCCACCCTAGTTACACCCTGGCCTAACCAAAATAGAGAATAAAAGCCTCTCTATGGCCAGGGCGTGACATTGAGAGAGAAATCACCCAGTGCTCTGGGTCAGTGTGGGCCTTCACACAGGGTTGTTATTTTAACGAAAGCTAGCATTAAAATATATATTTTTTGTTTGTCTGGTAAAGAGGCATCATTGGGCAGATCACAGCTGGGTCTTCCTTTGTAATCCGTAATGGACTGTAGCCTCTGCCACATGCAGCGGGCGTCAGTAGCCTGTGTAATATGATTCCACATGGTTCCTATACTGTCCTTTTGCTCGTTTGATGACTCTGCATAGCGGGACTTCTTGTACTTCTTGTCACAGCCTCAGGGTTGTCTGATAGCCCTGTGTGTGGTAGACCTGTCCTGTAGTTTAGCACCAACCTCAGTGGTTGGTCCTTTTGATTTGGGAAGCAGCGAACCTTCACTGTGGTGACCATGTCGCCGATGTACAGTACCAATCAAAAGTTTGGGCACACCTACTCATTCCAGGGTTTTTCTTTATTTGACCTATTTTCTACTTTGTAGAATAATATTGAAGACATCAAAACTATGAAATAACATATTTGGAATCATGTAGTAACCAAACAAAGTGTTAAACAAATCAAAATAAATTACATTTTTTGAGATTCTTCAAAGTATCAACCCTTTGCCTTGACGGCAGCTTTGCACACTCTTGGTATTCTCTCAACCAGCTTCATGAGGCAGTCACCTGGAATGCATTTCAATTAACAAGTGTGCCTTATTAAAAGTTAATTTGTAATTAAAATTCCTCAAACATACAATTATTATACATAATTTTAAAGATAAACTTCTTGTTAATCCAACCACAGTGTCCGATATTCCAACCGGACAATTGCTTTGTCATTAGAAAGGAAAGGGAACGGAGCTCGTGCTCACGGCCGCGAGCGAGACTAAACTAAAGGCTTTCAGCCTGACCAATTGTTGAAACAGCTCTTATTCGCTCCCCTTTCTCAATAGAAGCCTGAAACAACTTTCTAAAAACTGTTGACATCTACTGGAAGCCTTAGGAAGTGCAATCTGACCCCATAGACACTGGATATTGGATAGGCAATCACTTGAAAAACTACAAACCTCAGATTTCCACCTTCCTGGTTAGATTTTTCTCAGGTTTTTGCCTGCCATATGAGTTCTGTTATACTCACAGACATTATTTTAACAGTTTTGGAAACACTTTAGAGTGTTCCATCCAAATCTACTAATCATATGCATATTCTAGCTTCTGGACCTGAGTAACAGGCAGTTTACTTTGGGCACGCTTTTCATCCGGACGTGAAAATACTGCCCCCTTGCATAAGAGGTTAATGCATTTGAGCCAATCAGTTGTGTTGTGACAAGGTAGGGGTGGTAAACAGCAAAAAACCAAGTCCATATTATGGCAAGAACAGCTCAAATAAGCAAAGAGAAACATCCATCATTACTTTAAGACATGAAGGTCAGTCAATCTGGAAAATTTCAAGAACTTTTAAAGTTTCTTCAAGTGCAGTCGCAAAAACCCATCAAGCCCTATGATGAAACTGAGGACTGCCACAGGAAAGGAAGACCCAGAGTCACCTCTGCTGCAGAGGATAAGTTCATTAGCGTTACCAGCCTCACAAATTGCAGCACAAATAAATGCTTTCAACAGTTCAATAACAGACATATCTCAACATCAACTGTTCAGAGTAGACTGTGTGAATCAGACCTTCATGGTCGAATTGCTGCAAAGAAACCACTACTAAAGGACACCAATGAGAAGAAGAGACTTGATTGGACCAAGAAACACGAGCAATGGACATTAGACCGGTGGAAATCTGTGCTTTGGTCTGATGAGTCAATATTTGCCATTTTTATGAGACCCAATTGAGATGATTTGGGATGACTTGGACCGCAGAGTAAAGGAAAAGCAGCCAACAAGTGCTCAGCATATGTGGAAACTCCTTCAAGACGGTTGGAAAAGCATTCCAGGTGAAGCTGGTTGAGAGAATGCAAAGCGTGTGCAAAGCTGTCATCAAGGAAAAGGGTGGTGTTAAGTTTGTTAAGTGCCAGCTTGTTATTTTTCTTGTGGAATCTATACAACAGTAAAGATAACAGCCAAAAACTCATTTTGGAGGTAGAACATTTTTCAGAAAAGCAGAATTTAATGCAGTTTACGAGAGTCCCGTTGGGAGCAAATTGCCAATCGGAGGTCATCCATTTTATTATCAGCTGGCTGTACATTGGCCAATCGAATGGAGGAAAAGAGGTGGCCGGTTCTCCATTCGCCTTCATCTCGCCAGGATTCCCACCCTCTGTTGTCTCTGTAACGTCGACGTTCCGTCTTGGGTTGTAAAATCAGGATGTAGCATCAACAAAATGGGGAAACTTAAGGAATCAGTTAAGTGGAAACTTTCCTGAAGACTAGTTATCATATCAAACTTCTACTGTTACATTCAATGAGAACACGACAGTATTAACAACAGATAGAGGAAGCCAAGCAAGGATTTACTACATCGTTCACTCTCTCAGCTCAGGGGCTTTATGACAGCCATGGCAACATCTCCACTGGGCCTAAAGTGTGTGTTTAATGTACCATGAGTCTCGTAGCCCTCTCGGAAATGGGAACAAGCCCTGAAGCGTTTGAAACTGTGTGTGTGTGTGTGTATGTGTGTGTGTGTGTGTGTCCCTGTACTATACAACGTGTGTACGGTTTGTGTGTGTTGAGCAGACATAAGGAGCATAGAACGAATATAGACAGTGACATTTTGCTTCTGTTTCTACAGTTTATTAGTGAGCCTGCTCACATTTCCTGCTGTGTGTAGGATATCTTTGTTGTGTGACTCTAACGGTGTCACAGCCTAGTTTAATTAGCTATCCCGTGTGTAGGATTAAGGGCTAGGGGAGAAAATGTGAGAACAGCACACACAGAAACACATTACTCTCAACAACATAGCCTGAATATAGCAGGCGCTATCAAAGATCAGTGGGAACAAGTGGTGATGTACTACTTTCTGCACATGGTCAGTGTGAACCTGAGTGTCTTGACACAACGGACCAAACAAGCTGTAACTACAAAGAAAACGGAAACGACACGGCCGGACGTGCTTATTTAAAGTGGTTCCAGTCTGCTGTGAAGCGTTCGTCCATAAGAGTCTCGCTACATTATCAGATAATATATGTTTTAAATTTTGTCAGAAAGTCATTTTCATTGCAAGTTAAAGCGTACTGTTAGCTAGTTGGCTAACGTTAGCTTGCTGATTCACTAGATCACGTTAGCTTGCTGATTCACTAGATAGCGTTAGCTTGCTGATTCACTAGATAACGTTAGCTTGCTGATTCACTAGATAATGTTAGCTTGCTGATTCACTATATAACGTTAGCTTGCTGATTCACTATATGACATTAGCTTGCTGATTCACTATATAACATTAGCTTGCTGATTCACTATATAACATTAGCTTGCTGATTCACTATATAACATTAGCTTGCTGATTCACTATATAACATTAGCTTGCTGATTCACTATATAACATTAGCTTGCTGATTCACTATATAACATTAGCTTGCTGATTCACTAGATAACGTTAGCTTGCTGATTCACTAGAGAACTGTTACGGAGTCTAGTTGATAGGTAACTCCAGTTGTAGCCATTCGTACAATGCACAAACAAGGCTATTGAACCTAACATTGGTGTCTGTCGTTATTCCTTCATGCTCTACAACATCCGCAGAGTACGACCCTGCCTCACACAGGAAGCGGCGCAGGTCCTAATCCAGGCACTTGTCATCTCCCGTCTGGATTACTGCAACTCGCTGTTGGCTGGGCTCCCTGCCTGTGCCATTAAACCCCTACAACTCATCCAGAACGCCGCAGCCCGTCTGGTGTTCAACCTTCCCAAGTTCTCTCACGTCACCCCGCTCCTCCGCTCTCTCCACTGGCTTCCAGTTGAAGCTCGCATCCGCTACAAGACCATGGTGCTTGCCTACGGAGCTGTGAGGGGAACGGCACCTCAGTACCTCCAGGCTCTGATCAGGCCCTACACCCAAACAAGGGCACTGCGTTCATCCACCTCTGGCCTGCTCGCCTCCCTACCACTGAGGAAGTACAGTTCCCGCTCAGCCCAGTCAAAACTGTTCGCTGCTCTGGCCCCCCAATGGTAGAACAAACTCCCTCACGACGCCAGGACAGCGGAGTCAATCACCACCTTCCGGAGACACCTGAAACCCCACCTCTTTAAGGAATACCTAGGATAGGATAAAGTAATCCTTCTCCCCCCCCTTAAAAGACCTAGATGCACTATTGTAAAGTGGCTGTTCCACTGGATGTCATAAGGTGAAAGCACCAATTTGTAAGTCGCTCTGGATAAGAGCGTCTGCTAAATGACTTAAATGTAAATGTAAATGTAAATCTAACATATCATACTGAAACATGGTATCAGAAGTGGCTCGGATAACACACGTTTGTTATTTTTTTAGCTAAGTACAGTATAGGCGCAGTTACGTTCCATATGCGAACACACGCCGTTTCCTACTCACAACACTGATCAACTCGTTGTTAGCTGCCTAGCTAGCATCACTACCTACGTCGATGACTGAAGGCAAAGAAATCTCATATTCCATTGCTATGGCAGCGAACATTCCGCCACCAAATCCCATGGTTCTCACAGGGGACTGGAATACTAATTGGGACAACTTCAGGGATGAATTCGAGGACTATGCGCTGGCGACTGGTCTACATGAGAAACCCAACGAGGTACAAGCAGCAACTCTGAGGAGTTTAATGGGCAGCGAATGCAGGCATATCTACTGGCACAATCTCACCCTCACAGCACGTCAACAGTGTGATGCAAAGGCTATATTGGATGCATTGGAGAATTACTTCAAACCCGCCAGAAACGTAATTTAGGAGCGGTTCGTTTTCGGAAGCTGTAAACAGGAAGAGGGTGAGTCAGTACACAACTTTGTAACCCGTTTAAGAGAGAAATCCGCCACTTGTGAATACGGGGGATTGAAAGATGAATTGATTCGTGACAAAATAGTGCTGGGAATTGCAAATGAGGATACACGCCGGCGTCTACTGAGAGAGAGAGACTTAAACATTAGTAACTGCCATTGAAATGTGCCGCACTGCTGAAGTCACTGACATGAGAATGAGAGCAATGGAAATCGAAACCCCACGCTCCGACGTTGATACTGTTCACGCTGTTGCTAGGCAGACATTCAGACTAAATCAATCGAGGCAGAGCAATTCACCACGAACGGTGAACACAGAGAGCCCCGTAGCATGTAAATACTGTGGGAATACACACACACGTGGCAAAGAGCACTGCCCTGCCTACAGAAAACCATGCAGAGCTTGGGAACTTGCTGATTCACTAGATCACGTTAGCTTGCTGATTCACTAGGTAACGTTAGCTTGTTGATTCACTAGATAACGTTAGCTTGCTGATTCACTAGATTACGTTAGCTTGTTGATTCACTAGATAACGTTAGCTTGCTGATTCACTAGATAACATTAGCTTGCTGATTCACTAGATAACGTTAGCTTGCTGATTCACTAGGTAACGTTAGCTTGTTGATTCACTAGATAACGTTAGCTTGCTGATTCACTAGGTAACGTTAGCTTGTTGATTCACTAGATAACGTTAGCTTGCTGATTCACTAGATCACGTTAGCTTGCTGATTCACTAGATAACGTTAGCTTGCTGATTCACTAGGTAACGTTAGCTTGTTGATTCACTAGATAACGTTAGCTTGCTGATTCACTAGGTAACGTTAGCTTGTTGATTCACTAGATAACGTTAGCTTGCTGATTCACTAGATCACGTTAGCTTGCTGATTCACTAGATAACATTAGCTTGCTGATTCACTAGATCACGTTAGCTTGCTGATTCACTAGATAACGTTACGTGAAATGATCTGTGTGGTAATATTATTTGTATCTCAGAAAGCCATTTGCATTGCTAGTTATAGCGTAATGTTAGCTAGCTAGGTAACATTGAACCGATACTGAATCAAAAAATATAAATGCAACATACAACAATGTAAACGATTTTACTGAGTTACAGTTCAGGCCCTTGTCTTTGTATTTCACATGGGCCGGTGCACAGCCACCCACTGGGGAGCCAGGCCAACCTAATCAGAACACGCTTTTCCCCCACAAAAAGGCTTTATTACAGACAGATATACTCCTCGGTTTCATCAGCTGTCTGGGTGGCTGGTCTCAGACGATCCCGCAGGTGAAGAAGCCAGATGGGGAGGTCCAGGGCTGGCCTGGTTACACGTGATCTGCGGTTGTGAGGCCTGTTTGGACGTACTGACACATTCTCTAAAACAACGTTGATGACGACTATGGTAGAGAAATTAACTTTACTCACACTGTTTATCACATGGCCTCACATGTGAATCCACTACCTTACTCACTCTGTCTAGCACATGGTCTCACATGTGAATCCACTACTTTACTCACTCTGTCTAGCACATGGCCTCACATGTGAATCCACTACCTTACTCACTCTATCTAGCACATGGCCTCACATTTGAATCCACTACTTTACTCACTCTGTCTAGCACATGGCCTCACATGTGAATCCACTACCTTACTCACTCTGTCTTTTTTATTTTACCTTTATTTTACTAGGCAAGTCAGTTAAGAACAAATTCTTATTTTCAATGACGGCCTAGGAACAGTGGGTTAACTGCCTGTTCAGGGGCAGAACGACAGATTTGTACCTTGTCAGCTCGGCGATTTGAACTTGCAACCTTCCGGTTACTAGTCCATGGCCTCACATTTGAATCCACTACCTTACTCACTCTGTCTAGCACATGGCCTCACATTTGAACCCACTACTTTACTCATTCAAGGACCGTTTTCAAGGACCGTTTTCTCAAAAGTGGGGTTACAAGTTTATCAACTTTCAAAGCAGAATTACTTTCCCATTGTTCCTCAAATGTAGTCTATGATAAACCATTTTCTAGCTCTGAGTCTCTACTTTTATCCAATGTAAAAAAACATCATTTCAATTTTTCTACATAAGACCAAATCGAGGCTGTCGGTCACATACGGTATAATGTAAAGAGTTAGCATGTGATGCTATTTAGATACAGATTTACATTTACATTTACATTTAAGTCATTTAGCAGACGCTCTTATCCAGAGCGACTTACAAATTGGTGCTTTCACCTTATGACATCCAGTGGAACAGCCACTTTACAATAGTGCATCTAGGTCTTTTAAGGGGGGTGAGAAGGATTACTTTATCCTATCCTAGGTATTCCTTAAAGAGGTGGGGTTTCAGGTGTCTCCGGAAGGTGGTGATTGACTCCGCTGTCCTGGCGTCGTGAGGGAGTTTGTTCCACCATTGGGGGGCCAGAGCAGCGAACAGTTTTGACTGGGCTGAGCGGGAACTGTACTTCCTCAGTGGTAGGGAGGCGAGCAGGCCAGAGGTGGATGAACGCAGTGCCCTTGTTTGGGTGTAGGGCCTGATCAGAGCCTGGAGGTACTGAGGTGCCGTTCCCCTCACAGCTCCGTAGGCAAGCACCATGGTCTTGTAGCGGATGCGAGCTTCAACTGGAAGCCAGTGGAGAGAGCGGAGGAGCGGGGTGACGTGAGAGAACTTGGGAAGGTTGAACACCAGACGGGCTGCGGCGTTCTGGATGAGTTGTAGGGGTTTATGGCACAGGCAGGGAGCCCAGCCAACAGCGAGTTGCAGTAATCCAGACGGGAGATGACAAGTGCCTGGATTAGGACCTGCGCCGCTTCCTGTGTGAGGCAGGGTCGTACTCTGCGGATGTTGTAGAGCATGAACCTACAGGAACGGGCCACCGCCTTGATGTTATTTGAGAACGACAGGGTGTTGTCCAGGATCACGCCAAGGTTCTTAGCGCTCTGGGATATTTAGATATGGTTTAATGTAAAGAGTTAGCATGTGATGCTATTTAGATAGATTTAGATATGGTTTAATGTAAAGAGTTAGCATGTGATGCTATTTAGATAGATTTAGATATGGTATAATGTGAAGAGTTAGCATGTGATGCTATTTAGATAGATTTAGATATGGTATAATGTTAAGAGTTAGCATGTGATGCTATTTAGATACAGATTTAGATATGGTATAAAGTAAAGAGTTAGCATGTGATGCTATTTAGATACAGATAAAGATATGGTATAAAGTAAAGAGTTAGCATGTGATGCTATTTAGATACAGATTTAGATATGGTATAAAGTAAAGAGTTAGCATGTGATGCTATTTAGATACAGATTTAGATATGGGTTAATGTAAAGAGTTAGCATGTGATGCTATTTAGATACAGATAAAGATATGGTATAAAGTAAAGAGTTAGCATGTGATGCTATATGGTGTAATGTAAAGCGCTAGTTAGGGCTGCAGCGGTTATAACATTTTAGTCAGCTGGTGATTGTCAAGCAAATAACTATATGTCTCACAGTAATGTCCGGTTAATTAACATAAACACATTATAGCATCTCCTGACCTCCAGACTGATGCAGACTTTTAATTAACATCAACACATTATAGCATCTCCTGACCTCCAGACTGATGCAGACCTTTTTTTAATTAACATCAACACATTATAGCATCTCCTGACCTCCAGACTGATGCAGACCTTTGGATCCATGTAATATAGCATCTCCTGACCTCCAGACTGATGCAGACCTTTGGATCCATGTAATATAGCATCTCCTGACCTCCAGACTGATGCAGACCTTTGGATCCATGTAATATAGCATCTCCTGACCTCCAGACTGATGCAGAGATTATCAAAAGTGACCGTAAATGTGATTATACATGTAATGCTTTCATTATAAATGTGCATTTTTATGGTGAAAATGATCTTCCCCAAACATGAAATTCACACACTGCTTATGTTTGCCAGTTAGGCTCTACACTCCGTTGTAAAGCAGATTAATGTGCTTCATTTTAATTAGTTATTTGGCCACTTTAGCCGTGATTACAAACCTTATGAAAACATATAGGCTTATGGGCTAGGCTACATGAGGTGTGATACTAACCTTATTAAAACATATAGGCTTATGGGCTAGGCTACATGAGGTGTGGGACTGATTCGAAAAAGTTGCGAAATAAAAGGCATTGTTTCTTATACTGGGCATCATTCACAAGTGATAATATATAATTCACAAGTGAAAGGCTAATATTGTCACCCATCTGACTATTCTTGATTTAATCTTGTCTTTACTTATACTAAATATGTGTGAAATTTGTTTTGATTTAGTATGGACCATTATCATGTACCTGTATCAAAACAGGGGCAGCAGGAAAAAAATACATGTCATCTATGTACTTAAATAGCGAATGGAGGACGCTTTTGTCCGTGGTTTATTTTCATGCCAGCCAGGTAGGTTATACTATTGTTGTAAATACAAGCATTGTGTTTAATGTTCAAATCAAATCAAATCAAAAATCAAACTGTTAGGACAGTTGAGAAGTAAATATAGTAGGCCTAGCCTATAGAAAGCTGATGGGATCCTCCTCTTTTTATTAGAGGCCATCACTCTGTTTTCTCCCGCAATTGCATAGCCTATTGAAATGTTGTGCAACATGAGTTTATGGGCTCTCATGAAGTGTTTGATTAGATTTACCATTACATTTGCATTGATGTCAGAGTGATTAGAGGGACAATAGAGTGCTGAGTACCAGGCAGTTAGTTTAGTAGACTACTAATGACCAGCAGCAGCATCACGGTCACGTGGAATTTGACTGCCTCCATGACTCGTGACCGCCGTTGTGGCGGTAATACGTTTGTTTTATCTGTCGGCCCCGTTGCCTAGTCAACACCATTTTACCTGCTGTTTGTTGTGCTAGCTGATTAGCCTCGCCTACTGTTTTAGCTAGCTTTCCCAATTCAACACCTGTGATTACTGTATGCCTCGCTGTATGTCTCTCTCAAATGTCAATATGCCTTGTATACTGTTGTTCAGGTTAGTTATCATTGTTTTAGTTCACAATGGAGCCCCTAGTTCCACTCTTCATACCCCTGTTACCTCCTTTGTCCCACCTCCCACACATGCGGTGACCTCACCCATTACAACCAGCACGTCCAGAGATACAACCTCTCTCATCATCACCCAGTGCCTGTGCTTACCTCCGCAGTACCCGCACCCCACCATACCCCTGTCTGCGCATTATGCCCTGAATATATTCTACCATGCCCAGACACCTGCTCCTCTTATTCTCTGCCCCCAACGCTCTAGGCGACCAGTTTTGATAGCCTTTAGCCGCACCCTCATACTACTCCTTCTCTGTTCCGCGGGTGATGTGGAGGTAATCCCAGGCCCTGCATGTCCCCAGGCACCCTCATTTGTTGACTTCTGTGATCGAAAAAGCCTTGGTTTCATGCATGTCAACATCAGAAGCCTCCTCCCTAAGTTTGTTTTACTCACTGCTTTAGCACACTCTGCTAACCCTGATGTCCTTGCCGTGTCTGAATCCTGGCTCAGGAAGGCCACCAAAAATTCAGAGATTTCCATACCCAATTATAACATCTTCCGTCAAGATAGAACTGCCAAAGGGGGAGGAGTTGCAGTCTACTGCAGAGATAGCCTGCAAAGTAATGTCATACTTTCCAGGTCCATATCCAAACAGTTCGAACTACTAATCTTGAAAATTACTCTCTCCAGAAATAAGTCTCTCACTGTTGTCGCCTGATACCGACCCCCCTCAGCACCCAGCTGTGCCCTGGACACCATTTGTGAATTGATTGCCCCCCATCTAGCTTCAGAGTTTGTTCTGTTAGGTGACCTAAACTGGGATATGCTTAACACCCCGGCACCCCTGAAACTATCCGCCGCCATTGTCGCAACCCCTATTACCAGCCTGTTCAACCTCTCTTTCATATCGTCTGAGATCCCCAAGGATTGGAAAGCTGCCGCAGTCATCCCCCTCTTCAAAGGGGGAGACACCCTGGACCCAAACTGTTATAGACCTATATCCATCCTGCCCTGCCTAAGGTCTTCGAAAGCCAAGTCAACAAACAGGTCACTGACCATCTCGAATCCCACCGTACCTTCTCCGCTGTGCAATCTGGTTTCCGAGCCGGTCACGGGTGCACCTCAGCCACACTCAAGGTACTAAACGATATCATAACCGCCATCGATAAAAGACAGTACTGTGCAGCCGTCTTCATCGACCTTGCCAAGGCTTTCGACTCTGTCAATCACCATCTTCTTATCGGCAGACTCAGTAGCCTCGGTTTTTCGGATGACTGCCTTGCCTGGTTCACCAATTACTTTGCAGACAGAGTTCAGTGTGTCAAATCGGAGGGCATGCTGTCCGGTCCTCTGGCAGTCTCTATGGGGGTGCCACAGGGTTCAATTCTCGGGCCGACTCTTTTCTCTGTATATATCAATGATGTTGCTCTTGCTGCGGGCGATTCCCTGATCCACCTCTACGCAGACGACACCATTCTATATACTTTCGGCCCGTCATTGGACACTGTGCTATCTAACCTCCAAACGAGCTTCAATGCCATACAACACTCCTTCCGTGGCCTCCAACTGCTCTTAAACGCTAGTAAAACCAAATGCATGCTTTTCAACCCTGCCTGCACCCGCATGCCCGACTAGCATCACCACCCTGGATGGTTCCGACCTTGAATATGTGGACATCTATAAGTACCTAGGTGTCTGGCTAGACTGCAAACTCTCCTTCCAGACTCATATCAAACATCTCCAATCGAAAATCAAATCAAGAGTCAGCTTTCTATTCCGCAACAAAGCCTCCTTCACTCACGCCGCCAAGCTTACCCTAGTAAAACTGACTATCCTACCGATCCTCGACTTCGGCGATGTCATCTACAAAATGGCTTCCAACACTCTACTCAGCAAACTGGATGCAGTCTATCACAGTGCCATCCGTTTTGTCACTAAAGCACCTTATACCACCCACCACTGCGACTTGTATGCTCTAGTCGGCTGGCCCTCGCTACATATTCGTCGCCAAACCCACTGGCTCCAGGTCATCTACAAGTCCATGCTAGGTAAAGCTCCGCCTTATCTCAGTTCACTGGTCACGATGGCAACACCCATCCGTAGCACGCGCTCCAGCAGGTGTATCTCACTGATCATCCCTAAAGCCAACACCTCATTTGGCCGCCTTTCGTTCCAGTACTCTGCTGCCTGTGACTGGAACGAACTGCAAAAATCGCTGAAGTTGGAGACTTTTATCTCCCTCACCAACTTCAAATATCAGCTATCTGAGCAGCTAACCGATCGCTGCAGCTGTACATAGTCTATTGGTAAATAGCCCACCCATTTTCACCTACCTCATTCCCATACTGTTTTTATACTGCTTTTATTTATTTACTTTTCTGCTCTTTTGCACACCAATATCTCTACCTGTACATGACCATCTGATCATTTATCACTCCAGTGTTAATCTGCAAAATTGTATTATTCGCCTACCTCCTCATGCCTTTTGCACACATTGTATATAGACTGCCCCTTTTTTCTAATGTGTTATTGACTTGTTAATTGTTTACTCCATTTGTAACTCTGTGTTGTCTGTTCACACTGCTATGTTTATCTTGGCCAGGTCGCAGTTGCAAATGAGAACTTGTTCTCAACTAGCCTACCTGGTTAAATAAAGGTGAAATAAATAAAAAAAAAAAAAATACCCAACAGCCCTAGAGTTTGCATGTGATGATATTTAGATACAGATAAAGATTTTTTAATTTTTTATTTCACCTTTATTTAACCAGGTAGGCTAGTTGAGAACACGTTCTCATTTACAACTGCGACCTGGCCAAGATAAAGCACAGCAGATCGACACATACAACAACACAGAGTTACACATGGAATAAACAAAACATACAGTATGAGGTAAGATAAGGGAGTTAAGGCAATAAATAGGCCATGGTGGTGAAGTAATTACAATATAGCAATTAAACACTGGAATGGTAGATGTGCAGAAGATGAATGTGCAAGTAGAGATACTGGGGTGCAAAGGAGTGAAAAAAAGAACAGTATGGGGATGAGGTAGTTGGGTGGGCTACTTACAGATGGGCTATGTACAGGTGCAGTGATCTGTAAGCTGCTCTGACAGCTGGTGCTTAAAGTTAGTGAGGGAGATATGAGTATCCAGCTTCAGTGATTGTTGCAGTTTGTTCCAGTCATTGGCAGCAGAGAACTGGAAGGAAAGGCGACCAAAGGAGGAGTTGGCTTTGGGGGTGACCAGTGAGATATACCTGCTGGAGCGCGTGCTACAGGTGGGTGCTGCTATGATGAGCTTAGATAAGACAGTGCTTTACCTAGCAAAGACTTATAGATGACCTGGAGCCAGTGGGTTTGGTGACGAGTATGTAGTATGAAGCGAGGGCCAAGACATAGTATAATGTAAAGAGTGATGAAGATAGACTAACTGTATCAGCGTCTATCATCACTAAATAGATACGCACAGCAGTCCTCTGAGTTCCCATGATCCTTCATTAAATAGATACGCACAGCAGCTCTCTGAGTTCCCACGATCCTTCATTAAATAGATACACACAGCAGCTCTCTGAGTTCCCATGATCCTTCATTAAATAGATACGCACAGCAGCTCTCTGAGTTCCCATGATCCTTCATTACATAGATACACACAGCAGCTCTCTGAGTTCCCATGATCCTTCATTAAATAGATACGCACAGGAGCTCTCTGAGTTCCCATGATCCTTCCTTACATAGATACACACAGCAGCTCTCTGAGTTCCCATGATCCTTCATTACATAGATACACACAGCAGCTCTCTGAGTTCCCATGATCCTTCATTACATAGATACACACAGCAGCTCTCTGAGTTCCCACAATCCTTCATTACATAGATACACACAAGCAGCTCTCTGAGTTCCCACAATCCTTCATTACATAGATACACACAGCAGCTCTCTTGAGTTCCCACGATCCTTCACTAAATAGATACACACAGCAGCTCTCTGAGTTCCCACAATCCTTCATTAAATAGATACACACAGCAGCTCTCTGAGTTCCCACAATCCTTCATTAAATAGATACACACAGCAGCTCTCTTGAGTTCCCACAATCCTTCAGAAAGTATTCAGCCCTTGACTTTTTTCACATTTTTGTAACGGCCTTATTCTAAAAATGTATTAAATTATTTTATTTTATTATTTTTCCCCTCATCCATCTACACACACACATAATGACAAAGGAAAACAGTGACAATTTTTAAAATATATTACAAATAAAAAACTTAAAATACTCTTATTTTTACATAATCAGTACCTTAAAAATACCTTATTTACATGTCAGACCCCTTCACTAGATACACACAGCAGCTTTCTTGAGTTCCCATGATCCTTCATAACTGTGAGAAAAAAAATAATGCCATTTAGATACAGAACAAGATAAATAAATATGAAACTATGTGCTTAATATTAATATAATTTCTAAGGAAATTGATTTTGTCACATGCCTCATAACAAAAGGTGTAGACGAACAGTGAAATGCTTACTTGTTCCCAACAATGCAGAGAGAATCAACAGGTGCGTGTGCGCGCGTGTGGGGGGGGGTGTTTATGTATGTGTGTAGGAGTTGTACAGCGCATTCAGAAAGTATTCAGCCCCTTGACTTTTTTCACATTTTTGTAACGTTACAGCCTTATTCTAAAATGTATTAAATTATTTTATTTTATTATTTTTCCCCCTCATCCATCTACACACAATACCCCATAATGACAAAGCGAAAACAATTTTGCAAATATATTACAAATAAAAAAAACTTAAAAATACCTTATTTACATATTCAGACCCTTCACTCAGTACCTTAAAAATACCTTATTTACATATTCAGACCCTTCACTCAGTACCTTGTTGAAACCTGACACCTTCCTTCCTGTCTTGACCTTCCTGTCTCTCGGGCTCCTGAGTGGCACAGCGGTCAAGGGAACTGCATCTCAGTGCTAGAGGCGTCACTACAGACCCTGGTTCAATTTTAGGTTGGGTCACAGCCGGCCGTGATTGGGAGTCCCACAGGGCGGCGCACAATTGGATTTGGCTGGAGTGGGCCATCATTGTAAAGAAGAATTTGTTTTTAACTGACTTGTGAGATAAAATAAAAATATGTGAGATAAAGACTGAGGGAAGAGGGAATGAGGGTGAGAGCCAGTATGCAGCGCTACCATCTAGTGGCCATATGTTCACATTACATCAAGAGTTCTCACATCAGCAAATGAAAGCTAGAGGGAAAGAGAGGGAGGAAGAAACAGAGCATGTGGAGGGAGAGACTGAGAAATAAAGGGAGAATTCCAAGAGCCCTTCTGTCAATCAGAGAGAGAGAAGGGCGAGAGAGAGAGGAGGGAGAGAGAAGGGAGAGAAAGAGAGAGAGAGAGGAGGGAGAGAAAGAGAGAGAGAGAGAGAAAGGAGAGAGAGAGAGAGAGAGAGAGAGAAAGGACGGAGAGAGGGAGAGAGAGAGAGAGAGAGAAAGGAGGGAGAGAGGGAGAGAGAGAGAGAGAGAGAAAGTAGGGAGAGAGAGATAGAGAAAGAGAGGGGAGGGAGAGAAAGAGAGGGGGAGGGAGAGATAGAGGAGGGAGAGAGGGAGGGAGAGAAAGAAAGAGAGAGAGAGAGGAGGGAGGGAGGGGAGAGAGAGAGGAGGGAGGGAGGGAGAGAAAGAGAGAGAGAGAGAGGAGGGAGGGAGGGAGGAGAGAGAGAGAGAGAGGAGGGAGGGAGAGAGAGAGATAGAGGAGGGAGGGAGGGAGAGAGAGAGGAGGGAGGGAGGGAGGGAGAGAAGGGGTAGATGGGGGAGTGAAGCTCCAGTATTCTCTTTGAAGCTCTCAGTATTCTCTGAAGAGGACTGTTGCATAATTTGAAGCTGAAAAATAGTGGGGGAGAGATGTTTAATCTTCCTCCCCCGA
>NC_088402.1:7033071-7225571 GCF_034236695.1 Oncorhynchus nerka
TAGTTCCGCTTTTGGTCCTGCCCCAGAGACATTTGATATTGTTGGGAACTTACGGTTATTGCCTCGGTTTAATGAAAGGGACCCCGAGACATTCTTTTCGTTGTTTGAGCGGGTTGCTGACGCTAGGAGTTGGCCTGATTCTGACCGCACTTTAATGTTGCAGTGTGTGCTGACTGGTAAAGCGCAGGAAGCATATTCAGCTCTTAGTGTACACGATAGTGCCAGTTATGATAAAGTTAAAACAGCTGTGTTACAGATTTATGAATTGGTCCCTGAGGCTTACCGCCAAAGATTTAGAACTTTAAAAAGGGATGATAACCAGACTCATGTTGAGTTTGCGCGACAGTTAACTTTACAGTTTAATCGCTGGTGTTCCGCCTCTGCAGTTGTGACTTTCCAAGGGCTGTGTGATCTGATTATGTTAGAGCAATTTAAGGGCACAATTCCTGATCGTATTGCCACGTATATTAATGAACAGAAAGTAAAGAATGTTGCTGAAGCTGCGGTTTTGGCGGACGAGTATGTGTTGACTCACAAAAGTGTCTTTGCAGAGCCCCGTATTCGGAAAGAGTGGGGGCGTTCGGATAGATTTGGGCTTCGCTCACCGAGATACTTTGGTTCTCCGGCAGAGTTCTATTCAACTAGGGTTGAACCTGACTCCCATGGTAAAGCTGACTTTGGGCAGGAGTGTCACTACTGTCAAGGTTCAGGTCATTGGAAAAACGAATGTCCACTTCTCAGGTCAAAGGGTGCTTACGCTAAATCTAAGCCTACTGCGTTAGCTGCACCTGTTCCACATCAGTTCATTCATGACTCATTTCCTCAGGCCCAGGAGAATGTGAAAGTCCATATTGATCCAGACTATTTACCTTTCATTACGGAAGGTTTTGTGTCTATGTTAGGAAGTAAAGACCTAGTGCCAGTGAAGATCCTGAGAGACACAGGTGCCTCTGAATCATTTGTGTTGGAGTCTGTGTTACCCTTTTCTGCTGAGACTGATTCGGGGAATAGTGTTCTAATTAGGGGAATAGGTTTGAACACTCTGTCAGTTCCATTGCATAAACTGATGTTGGATTGTGGGCTGGTGCAGGGTGAAGTTGTTGTGGGTGTGCGTCCTTCGTTGCCTATTGAGGGTATCGATGTTATCCTTGGGAATAACTTGGCTGGTGAGCGTGTATGGCCTGTCGTGTTTCCATCTCTAGTGGTTTCCACTAAGCCGTCATTTGTTGGGATTCCTGATGAGAGTGTACAGAGTTTCCCAGAGGTGTTCTCTGCGTGTGCAGTGACACGTTCTATGAGCCGTGGCGAACTGGTCACTGCGCCGACTAATGATAATAATACAAAGTATGTCACTGTTTTCCCTGTTATCCCGTTATCTGTAACCCGCTCAGATCTAATCAAGGCGCAACGGGATGACCCCACGTTGGAAGAGTTGCGTGATCAAATTGTGCCTATAGAACAGTTGGGAGATGTCGCCCATGGCTATTTTCTCCAAGAGGATGTCCTGATGAGAAAGTGGGTGTCTCATGATAGTGTTTTTCTGGGGGAGGCAATTAGTCAGGTTGTTGTACCAGTTAAACTTCATGAGTTGGTGTTGGAAACTTCTCACAGCGACGTGGCTGGACATATGCGGGTGAGAAACCTACAATGGCATATTAAGACATTTCTTTTGGCCTAGATTAAAGAGGGATGTTTCTGATTTTATCAAAACTTGTCACACCTGTCAATTAACTGGTAAGCCTAATCAAGCTATTAAACCAGTACCATTGTTTCCTATTCCTGTACTCAGCCAACCTTTTGAGTATCTGATTATTGACTGTGTGGGTCCTCTGCCTCATTCTAAAAAGGGTAGCAGTTACCTGTTCACTGTGATGTGTCAGACCACTAGGTTTCCTGCTGCCTATCCTCTCCGATCTGTCACGACTAAATCGGTGTTAAAAGCTTTGACTCAGTTTCTCTCATTGTTTGGAATCCCTAAGGTCATTCAGAGTGATCAAGGATCTAATTTTACCTCTAATCTGTTTGGTCAGGTTCTTCAACAGCTCCATATTAAACACAATTTGTCTAGCGCCTATCACGCGCAAAGTCAAGGAGCACTGGAACGTTTCCATCAAACACTTAAGTCTTTGTTGAGAGCTTATTGTACTGAGATGGATAAGGATTGGGAGGAGGGGTTGCCTTGGTTACTGTTAGCCGCTAGGGAAGTTTCACAGGAGAGCACAGGTTTCAGTCCAAATGACCTTGTGTTTGGACATAGGGTGCGTGGACTTTTATCTGTTCTCCAGGATGACTGGAAGTCTCCCGAGCCTCCTCAGTCCCTGTTATCGTATGTGTGTGATTTCCGCGACGGCTGTACGCCGCTGGTGAAATGGCTAAAGAGAAGTTATCATCTTCACAGGAGAGGATGAAGGGCATATTTGATCGCCGAACTGAGCCTCGTCACTTTAGTCCAGGTGACCAGGTTCTTGCTCTGCTGCCAATTGTTGGTTCTCCTTTTCAAGCCAAGTTTCAAGGTCCATATACAGTGGTGCGCCAGTACACTGAGCAAAATTATCTAGTTGCCACTCCAGAACGGAGGAAAGCACACCAGCTGTGCCATGTAAATCTGTTAACCCTATTATGCACCTTCCTCTGAGACTGAACAGTGGGATTCTACAGAGGACGGTAAAACCTGTTCTTTTGGCTGATACCGTTGTTTCCTTGGGTTCTTGTCGTGCTAGATCTGTGCATGAGGAGGAAGATGTTCCTGGTCCTGACGATTGTATATTGCAGGGTAGATTGAAAAATTCAGAAACACTGGATATTTTAGACTGTCTTCTCACTCACCTACCTGTTGATGGGCGGAAAGAAATGGTTGGTCTGATTCAGAGATTTCCAGGTTTGTTTTCTGATACACCTACACGTACAAACTTAATAGAACATGATATTGACATTGGAGGTGCTGACCCCATTCGTCAGCGGTTCTATAGAGTTTCTTCAGAGAAATTACGTTGTCTGGATGCTGAGGTCAAGTACATGCTGGAGAGTAAGATAGCAGAGCCTTCTTTCTCCAGTTGGGTTTCTCCCTGTATCTTGGTCAGTAAACCGGATGGAACAAACCGTTTTTGTACGGACTACCGTAAGGTAAACAGTGTCACAAAGCCAGATTCATTTCCTCTTCCTCGGATGGAGGACTGTGTTGATCAAGTCGGTGCAGCTAAGTTTGTGAGCAAATTTGACCTGTTAAAAGGCTATTGGCAGGTGCCACTGACGAGTAGGGCACGTGAAATCTATGAATCGTTGGAAGTGACTATGAATCGTTGGAAGTGACTATGAATCATTGGGAGTTGTAAAAATTAAGAAGGACCCTGATGTTCTTTTCGTTGGAGTTTGTAGCTGTTGGTCTTTTGTGCCATGTTCCTGAATGTTTACGTGACTGACCATTGTTTCGGGGTGTCATGTTCTATCTTTCCTGTCTGTTCCCTCCTGGTCTTGTGTTCTTCTTTCCTCTTAAAATATTGCTTCCTATGCACAAAGGTTGCTGAGGTCTGGGGAGGAGGAGGTTGGTTGGTGCAGGTGGAGATGTGAACACATAACCCCTCGTCAATTTGGGACGCGGGAGGCCTGTGTCAATTTGGGACGTGGGAGGCCTGTGTCAATTTGGGACGCGGGAGGCCTGTGTCAATTTGGGACGCGGGAGGACTGTGTCAATTTGGGACGCGGGAGGACTGTGTCAATTTGGGACGCGGGAGGCCTGTGTCAATTTGGGACGTGGGAGGCTGGTATGTTGTTCCGGGGTCCTTGCTGGTCCCCGGTTTTATGGGGGGGAATGTGACGACCCTCCCACTCTGTCTGCCGTATTCTGTCTTTGTTCTTGTTTCCTTATTAGGATGCCGGTGGGCGGAGTTGGGAGGGTCGTCAGCTACATGGGAAACACCTGGGCCAGGTGTCTCCCAGGATAAATAGACCTCTTCCACATTCATGGAGGAGACTCTCTCCATGCAGACACCTTTGTAGATTGTGTTGTGGTTCTTGGTGGCCTTTTGTTTGTTTGCTTTGGCACCTTTCAACACCCTGCTTTATCACATTCATGCATGCAAAACACTCACTTACACTACTGATTACTGATTACACACACCATTGTATATTATACTTAGTTATTTAGTTAATAAATATATGTTTTGCTACTCCTTATCTCCACGTTGTCTCCCTTTGTTACGGGCTTTGAGCCGGTTCGTGACAGGTCTAATTATGTTGCTGTCCTGGGGCTCTATGGGGTGTGTTTGTGTTTGTGAACAGAGCCCCCAGGACCAGGTTCGTCTCTCTGTAGGTGATGGCTTTGTTATGGAAGGTTTGGGAATCGCTTCCTTTTAGGTGGTTGTAGAATTTAACGTCTCTTTTCTGGATTTTGATAATTAGAGAATCGGCCTAATTCTGCTCTGCATGCATTATTTGGTGTTTTACGTTGTACACAGAGGATATTTTTGCAGAGTTCTGCATGCAGAGTCTCAATTTGATGTTTGTCCCATTTTATGAATTCTTGGTTGGTGAGCGGACCACAGACCTCCCAACCATAAAAGGCCAATGGGTTCTATAACTGATTCCAGTATTTTGATGTTATCCTCACTAATAATCCTGATAGGTATAGTAGTGTGGTGTTTTCTGTTAATGGTGTAGTTCAGCTTGATATCAAGGACCTTCTCCTTGGATATTTTCAGTGGAATTGTTAACGTAAAGAAAAGTAGAATTAAAAACAGGTTCAGCCCCTGGTTCAACCATGATCTTGCATTTCCATGTGGTGAAAGGCTCGGTACACGCATACTCAGGCACTCAGGCTGTCCGGAAGGCCAAAGTTAGTGACTTTAAGGAGCAGTTCTCTCTCTGTGGGTCTAACCCAAAGAAGTTCTGGAAAACGGTTAAAGACCTGGAGAATAAACCCTCCTCCTCACAGCTGCCCTTAATGTTTATAATGTTGTTTTTACTGATGTGCCGGAGAACAAGGCTGACGTTTTATTTGTTCCAAAACAATTGTGTTTTTTTGTTAGTTTATTTGTGTTATTTGCAACTTACTTTTTAACTTATTTTAACTTATTTTGCACATAATGTTGCCGCTATGACCGAAAATAAAATCAGGACTACGATTACTCACCACGAGTCTGATGAGCCCGAGGTGAATGATATACTGCTTTCCCGGGAACAGGCCCAAATCCCCGTGATTTGCGGGAAGAGAAGGCGGAGAAAAAGGGGCCGAAGGGCAGGCAGCCTTCTGAGAATTCGTAGGTGATCGAATAAACCTACGTGGAAGATTAAACTACCAACGGGGCGGCAGGGTAGCCTAGTGGTTAGAGGGGGGGCGGCAGGGTTGCCTAGTGGTTAGAGGGAGGGCGGCAGGGTAGCCTAGTGGTTAGAGGGGGGGAAGCAGGGTAGCCTAGTGGTTAGAGGGGGCGGCAGGGTAGCCTAGTGGTTAGAGGGGGCGGCAGGGTAGCCTAGTGGTTAGAGGGGGCGGCAGGGTAGCCTAGTGGTTAGAGGGGGTGGCAGGGTTGCCTAGTGGTTAGAGGGGGAGGCAGGGTAGCCTAGTGGTTAGAGGGGGCGGCAGGGTAGCCTAGTGGTTAGAGGGGGCGGCAGGGTTGCCTAGTGGTTAGAGGGGGCGGCAGGGTAGCCTAGTGCTTAGAGGGGGGCGGCAGGGTAGCCTAGTGGTTAGAGGGGGGCGGCAGGATAGCCTAGTGGTTAGAGGGGGGCGGCAGGGTAGCCTAGTGGTTAGAGGGGGGGCGGCAGGGTTGCCTAGTGGTTAGAGCGTTGGACTAGTAACCAAACGTTGCAAGATTGAATTCCCGAGCTGACAAGGTAAAAATCTGTCGTTCTGCCCCTGAACAGGCAGTTAACCCACTGTTCCTAAGCCGTCATTGAAAATAAGAATTGGTTCTTAACTGACTTGCCTAGTTAAATAAAGGTCAAAAAATTAAATAATAATTAAATACTGTAATATTTTGTGCCTCACGGAGTTGTGGCTGAAATTTTAAAAAGTAACTTGTTTAAAAAAATCTAAAAAATAAAGAACGGAAAAGTGGTGTGTGCAATATGTATTCACCCCCTTTGCTATAAATCCCCTAAATAAGATCTGGTGCAACCAATTACCTTCAGATGTCACATAATTAGTTAAATAAAGTCCACCTGTGTGCAATCTAAATGTCACATGATCTCAGTATATATACACCTGTTCTGAAAGGCCCCAGAGTCTGCAACACCACTAAGCAAGGGACACCACCAAGCAAGTGGCACTATGAAGACCAAGGAGCTCTCCAAACAGGTCAGGGACAAAGTTGTGGAGAAGTACAGATCAGGGTTGGGTTATAAAAAAATATCAGAAACTTTGAACATCCCACGGAGCACCATTAAATCCATTATTAAAAAATGGAAAGAATATGGCACCACAACAAACCTGCCAAGAGAGGGCCGCCCACCAAAAATCACAGACGAGGCAAGCAGGGCATTAATCAGAGAGGCAACAAAGAGACCAAAGATAACCATGAAGGAGCTGCAAAGCTCCACAGCAGAGATTGGAGTATCTGTCCATAGGACCACTTTAAGCCGTACACTCCACAGAGCTGGGCTTTATGGAAGAGTGGCCAGAAAAATCCATTGCTTAAAGAAAAAAAATAAGCAAACACATTTGGAGGTCACCAAAAGGCATGTGGGAAACTCTGTCTGGCACAAACCCAACAACATGAAGCATGGTGGTGGCAGCATCATGCTGTGGAGATGTTTTTTTTATCAGTAGGGACTGGGACACTGGTCAGAATCAAAGGAATGATGGATGGCGCTAAATACAGGGAAATTCTTGAGGGAAACCTGTTTCAGTCTTCCAGAGATTTGAGGCTGGGACGGAGGTTCACCTTCCAGCAGGACAATAACTCTAAACAAACTGCTAAAGCAACACTCAAGTGGTTTAATGGGAAACATGTAAATGTCTTGGAATGGCCTAGTCAAAGCCCAGACCTCAATCCAACTGAGAATCTGTGGTATGACTTACAGATTTCTGTACACCAGCGGAACCCATCCAACTTGAAGGAGCTGGAGCAGTTTTGCCTTGAAGAATGGGCAAAAATTCCAGTGGCTAGATGTGCCAAGCTTATAGAGACATACAAGAGACTTGCAGCTGTAATTGCAGCAAAAGGTGGCTCTACAAAGTATTGACTTGGAGGGGGTAGTTAAGAGCACTCAAGTTTTTTGTCTTGTTTCTAGTTTGTTACACAAAATCAAATATTTTGCATCTTCAAAGTGGTAGGCATGTTGTGTGAATCAAATGATACAAACCCCCCAAAAATCTATTTTAATTCCAGGTTGTAAGGCAAAAAATAGGAAAAATGCCAAGAGGGGGTGAATACTTTCGCAGGACTCTCTACTCCTCTGTAAACTGGTCATCTCGGTATACCCGTCGCAAGACCCACTGGTTGATGCTTATTTATAAAACCCTCTTAGACCTCATACCCCCCTATCTGAGATATTTACTGCAGCCCTCATCCTCCAACATACAACCCCCATTCTGCCAGTCACATTCTGTTAAAGGTCCTCAAAGCACACACATCCCTGGGCCTCTCCTCTTTTCTGTTCACTGCAGCCAGCAACTGGAACAAGCTGCAGCAAACACTCAAACTGGACAGTTTTATCTCCATCTTTTCGTTCAAAGACTCAATCATGGACACTCTTACTGACAGTTGTGGCTGCTTTGCGTGATGTATTGTTGTCTCTAACTTCTTGCCATTTGTGCTGCTGTCTGTGCCCAATAATGCTTGTACCATGTTTTGTTCTGCTACCATGTTGTTGTCTTGGGTATCTCTTTATGTAGTGTTGTGTCTCTTGTTGTGATGTGTGTTTTTGTCCTACATTGTATTTATTTATTTTAATCCCAGGCCTCCGTCTCCACAAGGCCTTTTGGTAGGCCGTCATTGTAAAAAAGAATTTGTTCTTAACTGACTAGTTAAATAACGTTTTAAAATATGTATATCTCTACAGTACCTTCTTGCCGTTTGTGCTGTTGTTGTCATGTTGTGTTGCTACCATGCTGTTGTTGTCATGTTGTGTTGCTACCATGCTGTTGTTGTCATGTTGTGATGCTACCATGCTGTTGTTGTCATGTTGTGTTGCTACCATGCTGTTGTTGTCATGTTGTGTTGCTACCATGCTGTTGTTGTCATGTTGTGTTGCTACCATGCTGTTGTTGTCATGTTGTGTTGCTACCATGCTGTTGTTGTCACGTTGTGTTGCTACCATGCTGTTGTTGTCACGTTGTGTTGCTACCATGCTGTTGTTGTCATGTTGTGTTGCTACCATGCTGTTGTTGTCACGTTGTGTTGCTACCATGCTGTTGTTGTCATGTTGTGTTGTTGTGTGTTTCTGCCTTGCTATGTTGATGTCTCAGGTCTCTCTTTATGTAGTGTTGTGTTGTCTCTCTTTATGTAGTGTTGTGGTGTCTCTCTTTATATAGTGTTGTGGTGTCTCTCTCTCTTTATGTAGTGTTGTGTTGTCTCTCTTTATGTAGTGTTGTGGTGTCTCTCTTTATGTAGTGTTGTGTTGTCTCTCTTTATGTAGTGTTGTGGTGTCTCTCTTTATGTAGTGTTGTCTTAGGTCTCTCTTTATGTAGTGTTGTGGTGTCTCTCTCTCTATGTAGTGTTGTGGTGTCTCTCTCTTTATGTAGTGTTGTGGTGTCTCTCTTTATGTAGTGTTGTGGTGTCTCTCTCTCTATGTAGTGTTGTGGTGTCTCTCTTTATGTAGTGTTGTGGTGTCTCTCTTTATGTAGTGTTGTGGTGTCTCTCTCTCTATGTAGTGTTGTGGTGTCTCTCTTTATGTAGTGTTGTGGTGTCTCTCTTTATGTAGTGTTGTGGTGTCTCTCTTTATGTAGTGTTGTGGTGTCTCTCTTTATGTAGTGTTGTGGTGTCTCTCTCTCTATGTAGTGTTGTGGTGTCTCTCTTTATGTAGTGTTGTGGTGTCTCTCTCTCTATGTAGTGTTGTGGTGTCTCTCTTTATGTAGTGTTGTGGTGTCTCTCTTTATGTAGTGTTGTGGTGTCTCTCTCTATGTAGTGTTGTGGTGTCTCTCTTTATGTAGTGTTGTGGTGTCTCTCTTTATGTAGTGTTGTGGTGTCTCTCTCTCTATGTAGTGTTGTGGTGTCTCTCTTTATGTAGTGTTGTGGTGTCTCTCTTTATGTAGTGTTGTGGTGTCTCTCTCTCTATGTAGTGTTGTGGTGTCTCTCTTTATGTAGTGTTGTGTTGTCTCTCTCTATGTAGTGTTGTGGTGTCTCTCTTTATGTAGTGTTGTGGTGTCTCTCTCTCTATGTAGTGTTGTGGTGTCTCTCTTTATGTAGTGTTGTGGTGTCTCTCTTTATGTAGTGTTGTGGTGTCTCTCTCTCTATGTAGTGTTGTGGTGTCTCTCTTTATGTAGTGTTGTGGTGTCTCTCTTTATGTAGTGTTGTGGTGTCTCTCTTTATGTAGTGTTGTGGTGTCTCTCTCTATGTAGTGTTGTGGTGTCTCTCTTTATGTAGTGTTGTGTTGTCTCTCTTTATGTAGTGTTGTGGTGTCTCTCTTTATGTAGTGTTGTCTTAGGTCTCTCTTTATGTAGTGTTGTGGTGTCTCTCTTTATGTAGTGTTGTGGTGTCTCTCTTTATGTAGTGTTGTGGTGTCTCTCTTTATGTAGTGTTGTCTTAGGTCTCTCTCTATGTAGTGTTGTGGTGTCTCTCTCTATGTAGTGTTGTGTTGTCTCTCTTTATGTAGTGTTGTGTTGTCTCTCTTTATGTAGTGTTGTGGTGTCTCTCTTTATGTAGTGTTGTCTTAGGTCTCTCTTTATGTAGTGTTGTGGTGTCTCTCTTTATGTAGTGTTGTGGTGTCTCTCTTTATGTAGTGTTGTGGTGTCTCTCTTTATGTAGTGTTGTGGTGTCTCTCTCTCTATGTAGTGTTGTGGTGTCTCTCTCTTTATGTAGTGTTGTGGTGTCTCTCTTTATGTAGTGTTGTGGTGTCTCTCTCTCTATGTAGTGTTGTGGTGTCTCTCTTTATGTAGTGTTGTGTTGTCTCTCTTTATGTAGTGTTGTGGTGTCTCTCTTTATGTAGTGTTGTGGTGTCTCTCTTTATGTAGTGTTGTGGTGTCTCTCTTTATGTAGTGTTGTGGTGTCTCTCTTTATGTAGTGTTGTGGTCTCTCTCTTTATGTAGTGCTGTGTTGTCTCTCTCTATGTAGTGTTGTGTTGTCTCTCTTTATGTAGTGTTGTGTTGTCTCTCTTTATGTAGTGTTGTCTCTCTTTATGTAGTGTTGTGGTGTCTCTCTTTATGTAGTGTTGTCTCTCTTTATGTAGTGTTGTGGTGTCTCTCTTTATGTAGTGGTGTGGTGTCTCTCTTTATGTAGTGTTGTGGTGTCTCTCTTTATGTAGTGGTGTCTCTCTTTATGTAGTGGTGTCTCTCTTTATGTAGTGTTGTCTCTCTTTATGTAGTGTTGTGGTGTCTCTCTTTATGTAGTGTTGTCTCTCTTGTCGTGATGTGTGTTTTGTCCTATATTATTATACGATTTTTTTGATTTTGTTATCCAAGCCCAGATTTTCCAGATCCTAATTGGTATGTTGAATTTGATGTTCCTTTTGATGGCGTAGAATGCCCTTCTTACCTTGTCTCTCAGATCGTTCACAGCTTTGTGGAAGTTTCCTGTGGCTCTGATGTTTAGGCCGAGGTTTGTACCGTTTTTTTTGTGTGCTCTAGGGCAACGGTGTCTAGATGGAATTTGTATGCGTTGTCCTGGCAACTAGACCTTTTTTGGACACCATTATTTTTGTCTTAATGAGATTGACTGTCAGGGCCCAGGTCTGTCAGGGCCCAGGTCTGTCAGGGCCCAGGTCTGCCAGGGCCCAGATCTGTCAGGGCCCAGGTCTGTCAGGGCCCAGGTCTGTCAAGGCCCAGGTCTGTAAGGGCCCAGGCTTGTCAGGGCCCAGGTCTGTCAGGGCCCAGGTCTGTCAGGGCCCAGGTTTGCCAGGGCCCAGGTCTGCCAGGGCCCAGGTCTGTCAGGGCCCAGGTTTGCCAGGGCCCAGGTTTGCCAGGGCCCAGGTTTGCCAGGGCCCAGGTCTGCCAGGGCCCAGGTCTGTCAGGGCCCAGGTCTGTCAGGGCCCAGGTCTGTAAGGGCCCAGGCTTGTCAGGGCCCAGGTCTGGCAGAATCTGTGCAGAAGATCTAGGTGCTGCTGTAGGTCCTCCTTGGTTGGAGCTAGGAACACAAGCATTTCGCTACACTCGAAATAACATCAGCTAAATATGTGTATGTGACCAATAAAATGTTATTTGATTTGATGGTGTGCAAGGTGAATACGTGGTCTGTCGTACTGTACTTGGGTAAAAAAAATGTTTTTACATCTGCTCAGTACATTGTTTTTACTGAGCAAATGTAAGAGTCTGCTGTTAATGATAATGCAGAGGATTTTCCCAAGGTGGCTGTTGACGCATATCCCAGTAGTTATTATTGGGGTCAAATTTTTGTCAAATTTTGTGGATTGGGGTGATCAGTCCTTGGTTCCAAATATTGGGGAAAATGCCAGACCTAAGGATGATGTTGAAGAGTTTAAGTATAGCCAATTGGAATTAGTGGTCTGTATATTTCATAATTTCATTGAGGAAACCATCAACACCACAGTTATTTTTGGGTTGGTCTGTTTGTATTTTGTCCTGTAGTTCATTCAATGTAATTGGAGTCTTTAATAGTTGATTCTAAGATTTGTATTTTATCATGTATATGTTTTTGCTGTTTGTTCTTTGTTATAGAGCCAAAAAGACTGGAGAAGTGATTTATCTCCGTTTTGGATAAATACTGTAACTCTTCGTGTTGTTGTTTGTTTAGAGTTTTCCAATTTTCCCAGAAGTGGGTAGAGTCTATGGATTCTTCAATGACATTGAGCTGATTTCTGACGTGCTGTTCCTTCCGTAGTGTATTTCTGTATTGTTTTAGTGATTCACCATAGTGAAGGCGAGTTCCGCTCAGGTTTTCTGGGTCTCTGTGTTTTTGTTTTGGATACGTTTCTCACTCTCTCAATCATCTGACCTCTGCTTCTCCCTCATTTAGAAAGAGAAGAGCTGTGAAAACATCCCCATGGAGCCAGTAGTGTTTGAGAAGATGAAGTTGGTGAGTTTGAATGTGTGTACAGTATTCTACAAAATATCTTCTATTCTAGGTTTGGTATTTATTTGTCTTCAGTTATTCATGCTGTCCTTGTTGTTGACTCTTTCAGAAGAGAGAAAACAGCCCAAAGACACAGATACAGTCTCCATCTATCTCAGACCTCCTAGGACTTGGTATCAGTACACCTCTCTACACATACAAATAGATTTGGTCAATATCTGTAGCAACATTAGCCTGGTCCTATATCTGTTTGTGCTCTTGCCAACCCAATAATGAATGGTTAAGTCAAACACGACAAGGAGTTGACGAACAGGTACTCAGTCTAAATAGTACTGACGTGTCCAAAAACTCACGCTCTCTCTCTCTCTCTCTCTCTCTCTCTCTCTCTTTCTCTGTCTCTCTCTTTCTCTGTCTCTCCCGATCTCTCACTCTCTCCTCTCAATTTAATTAAATTCAAAAAGCTTTATTGGCATGGGAAAAATATGTTAACATTGCCAAAACAAGCAAAAAGTTCCAAAATAATAAATCTCTCTCTCTCCGTCTCTCTGTCTCTCTCTCTCTGTCTCTCTGTCTCTCTGTCTGTGTGTTTCAGATGCTCCTGCTCCTCATGCTGTTGTATCTAATGGTAGATCCAGCCCTGGAGAGAGAGGGTGTCCTGCGGCGGCTAACCCAGCTACGATGCACTCTGACCTGAATCTATTCAGCCCCCTGCCTGCCTCCTCCACCACCTCCACAGTGAGATTCAGAGAGAGGGACCAGTTATACACAGACAGATAGACAAACAAACAGACAGACACACTAACCTGTGTGACAATCTTTCCTCTCTCCAGCCGGTGGGTAGCTCCATGCCCAGGGGTTGTGTGGCTGCGTCGGTACCCGAGAACCTCAGCCTGTTCCTGGACTCAGCACCCAGACAGGAGGGCTCTAGGACAAAGATGTCTAAGGACTCCATCCTCTCCCTCTACGCAACCACACCCACATGGCACCAGAACCTGGCTGCACGAGGTAAGAGAAGTGGTGGTCACTGTGTTGATCATCTTTGATGTCCTTGGGACTGTAAATGAACCTATGTTATGGTATTCTATGGCTACATTAGTGGCTCAACTGTGTTTCTTCTGTCAGTATAGGTTTGTACCTCCAGCTGATTTTGAGTAGAAGTGGTCACTATTGTTTTTTTCGTAACTGTCCTTTACCAATGGTCATTTTTAATCAAGTCTAATGATAGTTCACAGAACATGCCAAGGCTACCAACCTTTACCCTTAAACAGTGGCACACGTGTATTTTATCTCCAGCTGGCCTGTACATGAACCCAGCCCAGCTGGGCTACTACGGATCATACCATTCCCTGGCCACGCAGGGGGGAGCGATGGGAGGAGGCATGATCACATCACACTCCATGATGGCCCTGAGTGGTCAGCAGCAGAACGGTGTGATGGGAGGACAGCAGAACGGAATGGTACTAGCACAGCAGAACGTTGTGATGGGAGGACAGCAGAACGGAATGGTACTAGCACAGCAGAACGGCTTTATGGCTCAACACGGTGTCATGGGGCAAGCGGTCAACACATCCCCGTTCCTGGTAGGAGTGCCCCACAACATGATTGCTCAGCAGCAAAGCATCATGGGAGCTCAGCAGAACGGCATGATGGGAGCTCAGCAGAACGGCATGATGGGAGCTCAGCAGAACGGCATGATGGGAGCTCAGCAGCACGATATGATGGGAGCTCAGCAGAACGATATGATGGGAGCTCAGCAGAACGGCATGATGGGAGCTCAGCAGAACGGCATGATGGGAGCTCAGCAGAACGGCATGATGGGAGCTCAGCAGAACGGCATGATGGGAGCTCAGCAGAACGGCATGATGGGAGCTCAGCAGAACGGCATGATGGGAGCTCAGCAGAACGGCATGATGGGAGCACCGCAGAACGGCATGATTGGAGCACCGCAGAACGGCATGATGGGAGTTCCGCAGAACGGCATGATGGGAGTTCCGCAGAACGGCATGATGGGAGCTCTGCAGAACGGTATGACGGAAGCTCAGCAGAGCGGCATGATGGGGGCTCAGCAGAACGGCATGATGGGAGCTCAGCAGAACGGCATGATGGGAGCTCAGCAGAACGACATTATGGCAGCTCAGCAGAACGGTATGACGGGAGCTCAGCAGAACGATATGATGGGAGCTCCGCAGAACGGCATGATGGGAGTTCAGCAGAACGGCATGATGGGGGCTCAGCAGGACGTCATGATGGGAGCTCAGCAGAACGGCATGATGGGAGCTCCGCAGAACGGCATGATGGGAGCTCAGCAGAACGGTATGAAGGGGGGAGTGGCGGCGGTGCCTCAGCAGGTGTACGGAGTACAGCAGTGTCAGCAGCAACAGTGGAACATCACTCAGGTGAGACACACACACCTGGAATGTATTGTTATGCTTGTGAGGACCGTGTGTTTGATTGTGTTTCTATGAGGAAGTATGTGTGAAACAGGATATTTACATAAACGGAACAATTTGACTAAAGTATTCAACCCTGTGTTTGTGTTTGTGTTTGTGTTTGCACGCACGCGTTTCTCCCACCAGATGACCCAGCACATGGCAGAAGTGAACTTCTACGGAGCTAATGGCATGATGGGATATGGCGGTCAGCACATGGAAAGACCAACGACTCAAAGCTCCACCCACACGATGACATCACACATCTGGAAGTGATGTCATTATCTGAAGAGCAAGTGAAGTTGATGTCACTGGAGCAGCAGTGGTTCTTGGGAGGTTTCGATCTGGCCTCATGTACAGGCCAGCTTTTCTACTAAACTCTCCATCAGACAATTAACAGGGGAGGAGGAGGAGGAGGAGGGTGGAGAAGTTTATATAGGAGCTATTTCTCCTCTCCTCTCCTCTCCTCTCTTCACTCCTCTCTTCTCCTCTCCTCCTCTTCAATCCTCTCCTCTCCTCTCCTCACCTCACCTCACCTCTTCACTCCTCTCCTCTCCTCTCCTCTCCTCCTCTTCACTCCTCTCCTCTCCTCCTCTTCACTCCTCTCCTCTCCTCCTCTTCACTCCTCTCCTCTCCTTCTTTCAGAGCCATTTTTGCAGATTTCCATGCTTGCCTTCAGATCATTCTACGACCAATCAAAGGACAGGGCTCAGAGGTGAAGGGATCACACTGACCTGGGACCACAGCATAGAATACATCTCATATCCAGTGTGTGTGTGTATGTGAGTGACTGTGCGTGTGTGTGGTTGTGTGTATGGTTCTGTGTGTGGTTGTGTGTGCTTAACTATATCTGATGGGTAATCTGTATCAGCCTTTATTCCTGATGAACTCATCCCAACTGAACTATTACTGATGAACTCATCCCAACTGAACTATTACTGATGAACTCATCCCAACTGAACTATTCCTGGTGAACTCATCCCAACTGAACTATTACTGGTGAACTCATCCCAACTGAACTATTACTGGTGAACTCATCCCAACTGAACTATTACTGATGAACTCATCCCAACTGAACTATTACTGATGAACTCATCCAACTGAACTATTACTGATGAACTCATCCAAACTGAACTATTACTGATGAACTCATCCAACTGAACTATTACTGATGAACTCATCCAAACTGAACTATTACTGATGAACTCATCCCAACTGAACTATTCCTGATAAACTCATCCAACTGAACTATTACTGATGAACTCATCCAAACTGAACTATTACTGATGAACTCATCCAAACTGAACTATTACTGATGAACTCATCCAACTGAACTATTACTGATGAACTCATCCAAACTGAACTATTACTGATGAACTCATCCCAACTGAACTATTCCTGATAAACTCATCCAACTGAACTATTACTGATGAACTCATCCCAACTGAACTATTCCCGATGAACTTGTTGGGGTAGGTTCCTTGTTCCTTGTCAATCATTTGCTTATTGGTGAAATCAGCATTCAGACAATATCTTTAAGTAAATCAATCAACCTTTATTTAATGCAATTGCAGACAGAAGTTGACAACGGGAACATAGCACGCATGTTTCCGAGTGAGTTCTGCAGAATAGGAAAGGGCCCAAGTTGTTTTATTATGTTTGCAGTCAACCCTTAGTGATGTAACTGCGTACGTCAACACCTTCTGCTCATGAGACCAAGCCCATGCGCACACAGCTATACAAACAATAGTTCCATTGTTATCTAAAGGCTCAACAGTAATTGTCCCCAAGTTGATTTATAGTGGTATGTCTGACTAGTCTCTTATCTCTTACACTCCCCTGCAGGGTTCTGTGTCTATGAATCTCTTTTAGCCTTGAGGTGCTTTCTCACAGACACCCTGTTTTGACTGCAATAACTCACACGTCTCTCAGACCGTTTCTTTATAATAGACAGAGACTAGAAAATAACTGTGGAACAATATTAAACCTTATAATGAATATATATATATATATAGTTAATCTGTAGTCTAGGACCCTATAAATGTAGTGGGGGAGGGGTCGTATAGCCCTTCCCCTTCTATTAATACAACATAAGCATAATCAATTATTATAATACATCAAACATTTGGTGCAGCCCCTATCATGACCCCAAGGTGACCCCCATAAAACTCCTCCAAACGGAAATATTCCTGGTGAACTCATCCCAACTGAACTATTCCTGGTGAACTCATCCCAACTGAACTATTCCTGGTGAACTCATCCCAACTGAACTATTACTGGTAAACTCATCCCAACTGAACTATTACTGGTAAACTCATCCAACTGAACTATTCCTGATGAACTCATCCAAACTGAAATATTACTGGTTAACTCATCCAAACTGAACTATTCCTGGTGAACTCATCCAAACTGAAATATTCCTGCTTAACTCATCCAAACTGAAATATTACTGGTTAACTCATCCAAACTGAACTATTCCTGGTGAACTCATCCAAACTGAAATATTCCTGGTTAACTCATCCAAACTGAAATATTACTGGTTAACTCATCCAAATTGAACTATTCCTGGTGAACTCATCCAAACTGAACTATTCCTGATGAACTCATCCCAACTGAACTATTCCTGATGAACTCATCCCAACTGAAATATTACCGGTTTGAAACAGACTTCAGTTAGTTGGTGTCCACCCTAGTCTGTATCAATCTGGGATGCATTCCAAGTGGCACCCTAATCCCTTTATAGTGCACTACTTATGAATAGGGCCCTATGGGGATGCAGACCTGGTGTAAGTACTTGCTGTTACTAAAGACTCCATTACCTACCAGCGGACCCTTACCTCTCTCATCACAAGGGTCTTCAACACAACTCCTGGAGGGCTTTTTGGAAGAAAAAACAAACAAACAGAGGTGTACATACCAAATGGCATCCTATTCTCTTTGAAGTGCACTACTTTTGACCAGGGTTAATAGTATGCCGTTTGTGACACACCCTAGAGTATTCTCAGTCAATTGTCGACCGGCTAATCAGAAACCAAAGATGACAGGAGAGATTTATAATGGCTAGGTGAGATGTGTTGAATGGCACCTGTATCGCTGTTGAACTAAACAGTTAGCATACTAGTGATTATACGATATTAGTTTCTTCCTATATCATAGGCTACGTTCAAACTTGTAGAGGACATTTAAATTAGTGCAATACATATTGGATGGCTATAAAGGTTTGTGTTACAGGATAGAATTAGCAGGTATGCTAGTCTCGCTAATATCCCCTACAGGATCAAATTAGCAGGTATGCTAGTCTAGCTAATAGCCCATACAGGATAGAATTAGCAGGTATGCTAGTCTAGCTAATATCCCCTACAGGATAGAATTAGCAGGTATGCTAGTCTAGCTAATAGCCCATACAGGATAGAATTAGCAGGTATGCTAGTCTAGCTAATAACCCCTACAGGATAGAATTAGCAGGTATGCTAGTCTAGCTAATAACCCCTACAGGATAGAATTAGCAGGTATGCTAGTCTAGCTAATAACCCCTACAGGATAGAATTAGCAGGTATGCTAGTCTAGCTAATAACCCCTACAGGATAGAATTAGCAGGTATGCTAGTCTAGCTAATAGCCCCTACAGGATAGAATTAGCAGGTATGCTAGTCTAGCTAATAGCCCCTACAGGATAGAATTAGCAGGTATGCTAGTCTAGCTAATAGCCCATACAGGATAGAATTAGCAGGTATGCTAGTCTAGCTAATAGCCCATACAGGATAGAATTGGCAGGTATGCTAGTCTAGCTAATAACCCCTACAGGATAGAATTAGCAGGTATGCTAGTCTAGCTAATAGCCCATACAGGATAGAATTAGCAGGTATGCTAGTCTAGCTAATAACCCCTACATGATAGAATTAGCAGGTATGCTAGTCTAGCTAATAACCCCTACAGGATAGAATTAGTAGGTATGCTAGTCTAGCTAATAGCCCCTACAGGATAGAATTAGCAGGTATGCTAGTCTAGCTAATAGCCCCTACAGGATAGAATTAGCAGGTATGCTAGTCTAGCTAATAGCCCCTACAGGATAGAATTAGCAGGTATGCTAGTCTAGCTAATAGCCCCTACAGGATATAATTAGCAGGTATGCTAGTCTAGCTAATAACCCCTACAGGATATAATTAGCAGGTATGCTAGTCTAGCTAATAGCCCCTACAGGATAGAATTAGCAGGTATGCTAGTCTAGCTAATAGCCCCTACAGGATAGAATTAGCAGGTATGCTAGTCTAGCTAATAACCCCTACATGATAGAATTAGCACAGTGAGTCTAGCTAATAGCCCCTACAGGATAGAATTAGCAGGTATGCTAGTCTAGCTAATAGCCCCTCTGGTTACATTGATCTGTAACGGCTCATTTTCGATTGAGCAATTGAGCATATCAACTCACTGTGCTAAGTCTAGGGTTGCAAAAATACGAAAAGGTATACTTTCAAAAAAATACCCTGGTTTTCCAGAAATCCTGGTTGGAAGATTCCGAGCAATGACCACACTATGAGTATATGTCTATTTCCGAGTTCGTTTTTTTTTTTTGGGGGGGGGCAATTTAGTCGATTCGTGGGAAAAAAAGAAAGTAAAGCATTTAACAATTCAGGGATTTAATTGAAACTTACCAAATTTCAACTTTTGAATTGACTGAATCGATCCAACTCTGCTCTGAACCTGAATCTAAATGTGTCCTCCCTCAATCTCGGACCCAACACCTGTAGTTAGGACCCAACACCTGTAGTTAGGACCCAACACCTGTGGTTAGGACCCAACACCTGTAGTTAGGACCCAACACCTGTAGTTAGGACCCAACACCTGTAGTTAGGATCCAACACCTGTGGTTAGTACCCAACACCTGTAGTTAGGACCCAACACCTGTAGTTAGGACCCAACACCTGTGGTTAGGACCCAACACCTGTGGTTAGGACCCAACACCTGTGGTTAGGACCCAACACCTGTAGTTAGGACCCAACACCTGTGGTTAGGACCCAACACCTGTGGTTAGGACCCAACACCTGTGGTTAGGACCCAACACCTGTAGTTAGGACCCAACACCTGTAGTTAGGACCCAACACCTGTGGTTAGTTCAATCAACAACAAAAAAAGCTTCTTGATGTCATTGACTATGTTGTTCCTATGAATGTATTCAGGCTGTCTGTGTCTATGACTATGCTATCAGTGTTATTGTCAATGAATGTAACTATTTGAATGTTCTCTGACTGCCTGTCAATGAATGTAACTATTTGAATGTTTTCTGACAGTGTCTGAATGTATTTCAGTTTCCGTAGGACTACTCATGTTCTGAGTCCCTCTGAATATCAGAGTGCCCAAATGGCGGTCTCTTCCCTACACAGTGCACTACTTTTGACCAGAGCCATCAAATGTAATGCTCTAGGGGATAGGGTGCAATTTGGGACTCAGTTCAACCTGTTGATCAGCCTGTAAAACTGTTGGAGACTTCAGGTTGAGGTTTTCAGTTCGGATTGTTGTGTTTTACTTGTTTAAAAAAAAAGAATTCTGTGAAACATATGAGACGATCAGCAATTGGCCATTGGGTACATGTCAATCATTCCTCAATCAGCCCCAGCCCCACCCCCATTGCTGTTTACTTACACACACACACACACACACACACACACACACACACACACACACACACACACACACACACACACACACACACACACACACACACATATATCCTTTTATCTGTTTATTATTGTTATTACTAAGCTATTATTATGATTATTTTAAATGCATGATGAGGTAATAATGTAAATAGTTCATTCACAAAGACGTCTTTCCACATCTGAAGGACCACGTTCGACATTCGTACGAGGCTAGAAGATAGTGTTTGAATAGAGAACACAGCATGTGGGCTAGTTATTAATATTATGTTGCAACTGTGAAAGAGAGAGAGAGAGAGGCAGAGAGAGAGAGAGAGGCAGAGAGAGAGAGAGAGGCAGAGAGAGAGAGGCAGAGAGAGAGAGGCAGAGAGAGAGAGATGGAGAGAGGCAGTGAGAGAGAGAGAAAGGCAGAGAGAGAGAGAGGCAGGGAGAGAGGCAGAGAGAGAGAGAGAAAGGCAGAGAGAGAGGCAGAGAGAGAGAGGCAGAGAGAGAGGCAGAGAGAGAGACAGAGAGAGAAAAACAGAGAGAGAGAGGCAAAGAGAGAGAGACAGAGAGAGAGAGAAAGACAGAGAGAGAAAAACAGAGAGAGAGAGGCAGAGAGAGAGAGGCAAAGAGAGAGAGAGAGGCAGAGAGAGAAAAACAGAGAGAGAGAGAGAGAGAATAACATCTAACTACAACTAACTAGGTTAGAAGTTTTACAGTAATCAGCACAGCACCTGTAGACCAGACCAGGCCCATAGTACTTTGTCCTTCAGTAAGCCACTCTAAATGGTGATTACATTTCTTAGATCCAACTCACAGTTTCTACGTGAAACAACCACACCCCTCAGCTCATGTCAATCAGAGTAACACCGAGGAGTAAGAGCGGGTGGGTTTATTTTGCGTTTAGAGAGTTATAGTAGTGTCTTCTTAGATCAGGGCTGCTGAAACCCTTTTCATGGAGAGCTACCCTCCTGTAGGTTGTTGCTCCAACCCTTAGCTAACATACCTGATTTAGCTAGGTAAGGTGTTGTTGAGCAGCTAGGGTTGGACGGACCCTGCAGGAGAAGAGCTCTCCGTGAACATGGTTGGGCAGCCTTGTCTTGGATCAACAACAACAGCTGATCAAATTGAGAATTTTGTGTCATTTGGCCTTAATGTCAAAATGTCATTATGTTTTTGTTTTTTTATTGACAAATTACTTAAAAATGAAAAGCTGAAATGTCTTGAGCATATACTCACTCATCCCACAATGAGCTGTAATGTCCTTCAGTTGAGCAATGCATTTCAAATACAGATTCAACCACAAAGACCAGGGAGGTTTTCCAATGTCTCACAAAGAAGGGCACCTATTGGTAGATGGTTCAAAATAAAAAAGGCAGACATTGAATATCCCTTTGAGCTTGGTGAAGTTATTAATTATACTATGGATGGTGTATCAATACACCCAGTCACTACAAAGATACAGGCGTCCTTCCTAACTCAGGTGCCGGAGATGAAGGAAACCGCTGAAAGATTTCACCATGAGGCCAATGGTGACTTTAAAACAGTTACTGAGTTTAATGACTGTGACAAGAGAAAACTGAGGATGGATCCACAACATTGTAGTTACTTCACAATACTAACGTAAATGACAGAGGGAAGAGAAGGAAGCCTGCACAGAATAACAATATTCCAAAACATGCATCCTGTTTGCAAGGCATTTAAGTAAAAAAAAAAAAAACGGAGTACCACTGTTCATATTTTCAAGCATGGTGGTGGCTGCATCATGTTATGGGTATGCTTGTCATCAGCAGGGACTAGGGAGTTTTTTAGGATAAAAATAAACGGAATAGAGCTAAGAACAGGCAAAATCTTAGAGGAAAATCTGGTTCAGTCTGCTTTCCCCCAGACACTTGAGAGATACATTTACCTTTCAGCAGGACAATAACCTAAAACACAAGGCCAAATATAAACAGCAGTTGGTTACCAAGACGACATTGAATGTTCCTGAGTGGCATAATTAAAATCAGCTTGAAAATCTATGGCAAGACTTGAAAATGGCTGTCAAGCAATGATCAACAACCAACTTGACAGAGCTTGAAGAATTTTCTTAAGAATAATGTGCAAATATTACATTTACATTTAAGTCATTTAGCAGACGCTCTTATCCAGAGCGACTTACAAATTGGTGCTTTCACCTTATGACATCCAGTGGAACAGCCACTTTACAATAGTGCATCTAAATCTTTTAAGGGGGGTGAGAAGGATTACTTTATCCTATCCTAGGTATTCCTTAAAGAGGTGGGGTTTCAGGTGTCTCCGGAAGGTGGTGATTGACTCCGCTGTCCTGGCGTCGTGAGGGAGTTTGTTCCACCATTGGGGGGCCAGAGCAGCGAACAGTTTTGACTGGGCTGAGCGGGAACTGTACTTCCTCAGTGGTAGGGAGGCGAGCAGGCCAGAGGTGGATGAACGCAGTGCCCTTGTTTGGGTGTAGGGCCTGATCAGAGCCTGGAGGTACTGAGGTGCCGTTCCCCTCACAGCTCCGTAGGCAAGCACCATGGTCTTGTAGCGGATGCGAGCTTCAACTGGAAACCAGTGGAGAGAGCGGAGGAGCGGGGTGACGTGAGAGAACTTGGGAAGGTTGAACACCAGACGGGCTGCGGCGTTCTGGATGAGTTGTAGGGGTTTAATGGCACAGGCAGGGAGCCCAGCCAACAGCGAGTTGCAGTAATCCAGACGGGAGATGACAAGTGCCTGGATTAGGACCTGCGCCGCTTCCTGTGTGAGGCAGGGTCGTACTCTGCGGATGTTGTAGAGCATGAACCTACAGGAACGGGCCACCGCCTTGATGTTAGTTGAGAACGACAGGGTGTTGTCCAGGATCACGCCAAGGTTCTTAGCGCTCTGGGAGGAGGACACGATGGAGTTGTCAACCGTGATGGCGAGATCATGGAACGGGCAGTCCTTCCCCGGGAGGAAGAGCAGCTCCGTCTTGCCGAGGTTCAGCTTGAGGTGGTGATCCGTCATCCACACTGATATGTCTGCCAGACATGCAGAGATGCGATTCGCCACCTGGTCATCAGAGGGGGGAAAGGAGAAGATTAATTGTGTGTCGTCTGCATAGCAATGATAGGAGAGACCATGTGAGGTTATGACAGAGCCAAGTGACTTGGTGTATAGCGAGAATAGGAGAGGGCCTAGAACAGAGCCCTGGGGGACACCAGTGGTGAGAGCGCGTGGTGAGGAGACAGATTCTCGCCACGCCACCTGGTAGGAGCGACCTGTCAGGTAGGACGCAATCCAAGCGTGGGCCGCGCCGGAGATGCCCAACTCAGAGAGGGTGGAGAGGAGGATCTGATGGTTCACAGTATCGAAGGCAGCCGATAGGTCTAGAAGGATGAGAGCAGAAAGGAGGGAGAGAGAGTTAGCTTTAGCAGTGCGGAGTGCCTCCGTGATACAGAGAAGAGCAGTCTCAGTTGAATGACTAGTCTTGAAACCTGACTGATTTGGATCAAGAAGGTCATTCTGAGAGAGATAGCGGGAGAGCTGGCCAAGGACGGCACGTTCAAGAGTTTTGGAGAGAAAAGAAAGAAGGGATACTGGTCTGTAGTTGTTGACATCGGAGGGATCGAGTGTAGGTTTTTTCAGAAGGGGTGCAACTCTCGCTCTCTTGAAGACGGGAGGGACGTAGCCAGCGGTCAGGGATGAGTTGATGAGCGAGGTGAGGTAAGGGAGAAGGTCACCGGAAATGGTCTGGAGAAGAGAGGAGGGGATAGGGTCAAGCGGGCAGGTTGTTGGGCGGCCGGCCGTCACAAGACGCGAGATGTCATCTGAGAGAGAGGGGAGAAAGAGGTCAGAGCACAGGGTAGGGCAGTGTGAGCAGAACCAGCGGTGTCGTTTGACTTAGCAAACGAGGATCGGATGTCGTCGACCTTCTTTTCAAAATGGTTGACGAAGTCATCTGCAGAGAGGGGGAGGGGAGGAGGATTCAGGAGGGAGGAGAAGGTGGCAAAGAGCTTCCTAGGGTTAGAGGCAGATGCTTGGAATTTAGAGTGGTAGAACGTGGCTTTAGCAGCAGAGACAGAGGAGGAAAATGTAGAGAGGAGGGAGTGAAAGGATGCCAGGTCCGCAGGGGAGGCGAGTTTTCCTCCATTTCCGCTCGGCTGCCCGGAGCCCTGTTCTGTGAGCTCGCAATGAGTCGTCGAGCCACGGAGCGGGAGGGGAGGACCGAGCCGGCCTGGAGGATAGGGGACATAGAGAGTCAAAGGATGCAGAAAGGGAGGAGAGGAGGGTTGAGGAGGCAGAATCAGGAGATAGGTTGGAGAAGGTTTGAGCAGAGGGAAGAGATGATAGGATGGAAGAGGAGAGAGTAGCGGGGGAGAGAGAGCGAACGTTGGGACGGCGCGATACCGTCCGAGTAGGGGCAGTGTGGGAAGTGTTGGATGAGAGCGAGAGGGAAAAGGATACAAGGTAGTGGTCGGAGACTTGGAGGGGAGCTGCAATGAGGTTAGTGGAAGAACAGCATCTAGTAAAGATGAGGTCGAGCGTATTGCCTGCCTTGTGAGTAGGGGGAAGGTGAGAGGGTGAGGTCAAAGAGGAGAGAGTGGAAAGAAGGAGGCAGAGAGGAATGAGTCAAAGGTAGACGTGGGGAGGTTAAAGTCTCCCAGAACTGTGAGAGGTGAGCCGTCCTCAGGAAAGGAGCTTATCAAGGCATCAAGCTCATTGATGAACTCTCCGAGGAACCTGGAGGGCGATAAATGATAAGGATGTTAAGCTTGAAAGGGCTGGTAACTGTGACAGCATGGAATTCAAAGGAGGCGATAGACAGATGGGTAAGGGAGAAAGAGAGAATGACCACTTGGGAGAGATGAGGATCCCGGTGCCACCACCCCGCTGACCAGAAGCTCTCGGGGTGTGCGAGAACACATGGGCGGACGAAAGAGAGAGCAGTAGGAGTAGCGGTGTTGTCTGTGGTGATCCATGTTTCCGTCAGTGCCAAGAAGTCGAGGGACTGGAGGGAGGCATAGGCTGAGATGAACTCTGCCTTGTTGGCCGCAGATCGGCAGTTCCAGAGGCTACCGGAGACCTGGAACTCCACGTGGGTCGTGCGCGCTGGGACCACCAGATTAGGGTGGCCGCGGCCACGCGGTGTGGAGCGTTTGTATGGTCTGTGCAGAGAGGAGAGAACAGGGATAGACAGACACATAGTTGACAGGCTAGAGAAGAGGCTACGCTAATGCAAAGGAGATTGGAATGACAAGTGGACTACACTTCTCGAATGTTCAGAAAGTTAAGCTTACGTAGCAAGAATCTAATTGACTAAAATGATTAAAATGATACAGTACTGCTGAGGTAGGCTAGCTGGCAGTGGCTGCGTTGTTGACTTTGTAGGCTAGCTGGCAGTGGCTGCGTTGTTGACACTACACTAATCAAGTCGTTCAGTTGAGTGTAAAGTTTCTACAATGCTGCTATTCGGGGGCTAGCTGGCTAGCTAGCAGTGTTGATTACGTTACGTTGCGTTAAAAGAACGACAATAGCTGGCTAGCTAACCTAGAAAATCGCTCTAGACTACACAATTATCTTTGAAACAAAGACAGCTATGTAGCTAGCTATGTAGCTAGCTACGATCAAACAAATCACACCGTTGGGACTGTAATGAAATGAAATGAAAATGTGATACTACCTGTGGAGCGAAGCGGAATGCGACCGGAATGCGAAAGTTCTATTCAGTAGACGTTGACTAGCTGTTGGCTAGCTAGGAGTGACTCCTACGTTAAGGACGACAAATAGCTGGCTAGCTAACCTCGGTAAATTAAGATAATCGCTCTAAGACTACACACTCTAAACTACACAATTATCTTGGATACGAAGACAGCAAAGAGAACTATGTAGCTAGCTAACACTACACTAATCAAGTCGTTCAGTTGAGTGTGATAGTTACTACAGTGCTACGGTAGACGGTGAACGTTAGCTAGCTGGCTAGCTGCTGGGCAGATAGGAGGACGACGAAATACGATAATTACGCAATTATCTTTGATACAAAGACGGCTATGTAGCTAGCAAAGAAGAAATTGCTAAGATTAGACAAATCAAACCGTTGTACTATAATGAAATGTAATGAAATGTAATGAAAAGTTATACAACCTGCAGACCGAAGCAGACCGAAGCGCGGATGCGACCGCTCGCTCCAACCCGGAAGCTCACAAATATTGTACAATTAGGTGCAAAGCTCTTTGGGACTTACCCAGAAAGACTCACAGGTGTAATCACTCTTAGAGACTCACCCAGAAAGACTCACAGGTGTAATCACTCTTAGAGACTCACCCAGAAAGACTCACAGGTGTAATCACTCTTAGAGACTTACCCAGAAAGACTCACAGGTGTAATCACTCTTAGAGACTCACCCAGAAAGACTCACAGGTGTAATCACTCTTAGAGACTTACCCAGAAAGACTCACAGGTGTAATCACTCTTAGAGACTCACCCAGAAAGACTCACAGGTGTAATCACTCTTAGAGACTTACCCAGAAAGACTCACAGGTGTAATCACTCTTAGAGACTTACCCAGAAAGACTCACAGGTGTAATCACTCTTAGAGACTTACCCAGAAAGACTCACAGGTGTAATCACTCTTAGAGACTCACCCAGAAAGACTCACAGGTGTAATCACTCTTAGAGACTCACCCAGAAAGACTCACAGGTGTAATCACTCTTAGAGACTCACCCAGAAAGACTCACAGGTGTAATCACTCTTAGAGACTCACCCAGAAAGACTCACAGGTGTAATCACTCTTAGAGACTTACCCAGAAAGACTCACAGGTGTAATCACTCTTAGAGACTCACCCAGAAAGACTCACAGGTGTAATCACTCTTAGAGACTCACCCAGAAAGACTCACAGGTGTAATCACTCTTAGAGACTCACCCAGAAAGACTCACAGGTGTAATCACTCTTAGAGACTCACCCAGAAAGACTCACAGGTGTAATCACTCTTAGAGACTCACCCAGAAAGACTCACAGGTGTAATCACTCTTAGAGACTCACCCAGAAAGACTCACAGGTGTAATCACTCTTAGAGACTCACCCAGAAAGACTCACAGGTGTAATCACTCTTAGAGACTCACCCAGAAAGACTCACAGGTGTAATCACTCTTAGAGACTCACCCAGAAAGACTCACAGGTGTAATCACTCTTAGAGACTCACCCAGAAAGACTCACAGGTGTAATCACTCTTAGAGACTCACCCAGAAAGACTCACAGGTGTAATCACTCTTAGAGACTCACCCAGAAAGACTCACAGGTGTAATCACTCTTAGAGACTCACCCAGAAATACTCACATGTGTAATCACTCTTAGAGACTTACCCAGAAAGACTCACATGTGTAATCACTCTTAGAGACTTACCCAGAAAGACTCACATGTGTAATCACTCTTAGAGACTTACCCAGAAAGACTCACAGGTGTAATCACTCTTAGAGACTTACCCAGAAAGACTCACAGGTGTAATCACTCTTAGAGACTTACCCAGAAAGACTCACAGGTGTAATCACTCTTAGAGACTTACCCAGAAAGACTCACAGGTGTAATCACTCTTAGAGACTTACCCAGAAAGACTCACAGGTGTAATCACTCTTAGAGACTCACCCAGAAAGACTCACAGGTGTAATCACTCTTAGAGACTCACCCAGAAAGACTCACAGGTGTAATCACTCTTAGAGACTCACACAGAAAGACTCACAGGTGTAATCACTCTTAGAGACTCACCCAGAAAGACTCACAGGTGTAATCACTCTTAGAGACTCACCCAGAAAGACTCACAGGTGTAATCACTCTTAGAGACTTACCCAGAAAGACTCACAGGTGTAATCACTCTTAGAGACTCACCCAGAAATACTCACAGGTGTAATCACTCTTAGAGACTCACCCAGAAAGACTCACAGGTGTAATCACTCTTACAGACTCACCCAGAAATACTCACAGGTGTAATCACTCTTAGAGACTCACCCAGAAATACTCACAGGTGTAATCACTCTTAGAGACTCACCCAGAAATACTCACAGGTGTAATCACTCTTAGAGACTCACCCAGAAAGACTCACAGGTGTAATCACTCTTAGAGACTTACCCAGAAAGACTCACAGCTGTAATCACTCTTAGAGACTTACCCAGAAAGACTTACAGCTGTAATCACTCTTAGAGACTCACCCAGAAAGACTCACAGGTGTAATCACTCTTAGAGACTCACCCAGAAAGACTCACAGGTGTAATCACTCTTAGAGACTCACCCAGAAAGACTCACAGGTGTAATCACTCTTAGAGACTCACCCAGAAAGACTCACAGGTGTAATCACTCTTAGAGACTCACCCAGAAAGACTCACAGGTGTAATCACTCTTAGAGACTCACCCAGAAAGACTCACAGGTGTAATCACTCTTAGAGACTCACCCAGAAATACTCACAGGTGTAATCACTCTTAGAGACTCACCCAGAAATACTCACAGGTGTAATCACTCTTAGAGACTCACCCAGAAATACTCACAGGTGTAATCACTCTTAGAGACTCACCCAGAAAGACTCACAGCTGTAATCACTCTTAGAGACTTACCCAGAAAGACTCACAGGTGTAATCACTCTTAGAGACTCACCCAGAAAGACTCACAGGTGTAATCACTCTTAGAGACTTACCCAGAAAGACTCACAGGTGTAATCACTGCCAAAGGTGATTCTAACATGTATTGACTTAGGGGTGTGAATTCTTATGTAAATTAGAGATTTCTGTATTTCATTTTCAATAAATGTGTAGATATTTGTAAAAACATGTTTTCACTTTGTCATTATGGGGTATTGTGTGTAGATGGATGACAAAAAAACAACATGCGGAATAAGTCAAGGTGCTGCAGAGATGTTCATGCCATCTCAGCTGTAGATGAATATACTGTTGAAGTCGGAAGTTTACATAAACCTGAGCCAAATTCATTTAAACTCAGTTTTTCACAATTCCTTTAATCCTTATAAAAATGCCCTGTTTTTAGGTCAGTTAGGATCACCACTTTAATTTAAACATTTGAAATGAAAATGTCAGGATAATAGTAGAGAGAATGATTTATTTTAGCTTTTATTTCTTTCATCACATTCCCAGTGGGTCAGAAGTTTACATACACTCAATTAGTATTTTGTAGCATTGCCTTTAAATTGTTTAAATTTTTATTTTTTATTTGTTTTATTTCACCTTTATTTAACCAGGTAGGCTAGTTGAGAACAGGTTCTCATTTGCAACTGCGACCTGGCCAAGATAAAGCATAGCAGTGTGAACAGACAACACAGAGTTACACATGGAGTAAACAATTAACAAGTCAATAACACAGTAGAGAAAAAAGGGGAGTCTATATACAATGTGTGCAAAAGGCATGAGGAGGTAGGCGAATAATTACAATATTGCAGATTAACACTGGAGTGATAAATGATCAGATGATCATGTACAGGTAGAGATATTGGTGTGCAAAAGAGCAGAAAAGTAAATAAATAAAAACTGTGGGGATGAGGTAGGTGAAAATGGGTGGACTATTTACCAATAGATTATGTACAGCTGCAGCGATCGGTTAGCTGCTCAGATAGCTGATGTTTGAAGTTGGTGAGGGAGATAAAAGTCTCCAACTTCAGCGATTTTTGCAATTCGTTCCAGTCACAGGCAGCAGAGTACTGGAACGAAAGGCGGCCGAATGAGGTGTTATCTTTAGGGATGCTCAATGAGATACACCTGCTGGAGCGCGTGCTACGGATGGGTGTTGCCATCGTGACCAGTGAGCTGAGATAAGGCGGAGCTTTGCCTAGCATGGCCTTGTAGATGACCTGGAGCCAGTGGGTCTGGCGACGAATATGTAGCGAGGGCCAGCCGACTAGAGCATACAGGTCGCAGTGGTGGGTAGTATAAGGTGCTTTAGTGACAAAACGGATGGCACTGTGATAAACTGCATCCAGTTTGCTGAGAAGAGTGTTGGAAGCAATTTTGTAGATGACATAGCCGAAGTCGAGGACTGGTAGGATAGTCAGTTTTACTAGGGTAAGCTTGGCAGCGTGAGTGAAGGAGGCTTTGTTGCGGAATAGAAAGCCGACTCTTGATTTGATTTTCGATTGGAGATGTTTGATATGGGTCTGGAAGGAGAGTTTGCAGTCTAGCCAGACACCTAGGTACTTATAGGTGTCCATATATTCAAGGTCGGAACCATCCAGTGTGGTGATGCTAGTCGGGCAAGCGGGTGCAGGCAGCGATCGGTTGAAAAGCATGCATTTGGTTTTACTAGCGTTTAAGAGCAGTTGGAGGCCACGGAAGGAGTGTTGTATGGCATTGAAGCTCGATTGGAGGTTAGATAGCACAGTGTCCAATGACGGGCCGAAAGTGTATAGAATGGTGTCGTCTGCGTAGAGGTGGATCAGGGAATCGCCCGCAGCAAGAGCAACATCATTGATATACACAGAGAAAAGACTCGGCCCGAGAATTGAACCCTGTGGCACCCCCATAGAGACTGCCAGAGGACCGGACAACATGCCCTCCGATTTGACACACTGAACTCTGTCTGCAAAGTAATTGGTGAACCAGGCAAGGCAGTCATCCGAAAAACCGAGGCTACTGAGTCTGCCGATAAGAATGTGGTGATTGACAGAGTCGAAAGCCTTGGCAAGGTCGATGAAGACGGCTGCACAGTACTGTCTTTTATCGATGGCGGTTATGATGTCGTTTAGTACCTTGAGTGTGGCTGAGGTGCACCCGTGACCGGCTCGGAAACCAGATTGCATAGCGGAGAAGGTACGGTGGGATTCGAGATGGTCAGTGACCTGTTTGTTGACTTGGCTTTCGAAGACCTTAGATAGGCAGGGCAGAATGGATATAGGTCTGTAACAACTTGGGTCAAACATTTCGGGTAGCCTTCCACAAGCTTCCCACAATAAGTTGTGTGCATTTTGGCCCATTCCTTCTGACAAAGCTAGTAACTGAGTCAGGTTTGTAGGCCTCCTTGCTCGCACATATGTCTTCAGTTCTGCCCACAAAATTTCTAACGATGGTCATTATGGCCAAACAGTTCTATTTTCCTTTCATCAGACCAGAGGACCTTTCTCCAAAAGTACGATCTTTGTCCCCTTGCGCAGTTGCAAACCGTAGTCTTGCTTTTTTTATGGCGGTTTTGGGGCAGTGGCTTCTTCCTTGCTGAGCGGCCTTTCAGGTTATGTCGATATAGGACTCATTTTACTGTGGATATAGATACTTCTGTACCTGTTTCCTCCAGCATCTTCACAAGGTCCTTTGCTGTTGTTCTGGGATACATTTACACTTTTTGCACCAAAGTACGTTCATCTCTAGGAGACAGAACACATCTCCTTCCTGAGCGGTATGATGGCTGTGTGGTCCCATGGTGTTTATACTTGCATACTATTGTTTGTACAGATGAACGTTGTACCTTCAGGGATTTGGAAATTGCTCCCAAGGACGAACCAGATTTGTGGAGGTCTGCCATTCTTTTTCTGAGGTCTTGGCTGATTTTTTATTTATTTTTCCCATAATGTCAAGCAAAGAGGCACTGAGTTTGAAGGTAGGCCTTGAAATACATCCACAGGTACACCTCCAATTGACTCAAATGATGTCAATTAGCCTATCAGAAGCTTCGAAAGCCATAACGTCATTTTCTGGAATTTTCCAAGCTGTTTAAAGGCACAGTCAACTTAGTGTATGTATGCCCACTCAGTACCATTGACTCAAATGTAAATGTCACTAACATGTCTACCTATCACTGGAATTATAAGTGAAATAATCTGTCTGTAAACAATTGTTGTATAAATGACTTGTGTCCTGCACAAAGTAGATGTCCTAACCGACTTGCCAAAACTATAGTTTGTTAACAAGAAATTTGTGGAGTGGTTGAAAAACGAGTTTTAATGACATAAGTGGATGTAGACTTCAACTGTATCACCTTTTATAGGTGTGTTTGTATTTATTTTTTCAAGGATCCCAAGTCAGCAGCTCAGTGGGGTCCAGCAGCATTAAGGCAGTTATGTACAATTTTAAAAAATCGTACATTTCATAACACTTTTCACAACTCATTAAGGCCACTACTCTATTATCACATAGCTGCAATGGGCAACATCCATGTGTACGTGTGTGTAGAGTGTGTGTGTTGTTGTTTGTATGTGTAAGCATGTGTCTGTACCTGTGTGTGTGTGTGCCTCTTCACTGCTGTTCTATAAGGTGTATTTTTATCAGTTTTTTTCCCCAATCTTATTCTACTGCTTTCATCAATTACCTGAGGTGGAATAGAGTTCCATGTAGTCATGGCTCTATGTAGTACTGTGCTCCTCCCATAGTCTGCTCTCTACTTGGGGACCGTGGTGGCATGTCTTGTGGGGTATGCATTGGTCTCAGAGCTGTGTGCCAGTAGTTTAGACAGACAGCTCTGTGCATCAACATGTCAATACTTCTTACAAAAACAAGTAGTGATGAAGTCAATCTCTCTTCTACTTTGAGCCAGGAGAGATTGACATGCATATTAATGAATATTAGCTCTCAGTGTACATTTAAGGGCCAACTGTGCTGCCCTGTTCTGAGCCAATTGTAATTTTCCTAAGTCCCTCTTTGTGGCACCTGACAACATGACTGAACAGTAGTCCAGGTGTGACAAAACTAGGGCCTGTAGGACCTGCCTTGTTGATAGTGCTGTTAAGAAGGTAGAAACTAGGGCCTGTAGGATCTGCCTTGTTGTTAATGCTGTTAAGAAGGTAGAAACTAGGGCCTGTAGGACCTGCCTTGTTGATAGTGTTGTTAAGTAGGTAGAAACTAGAGCCTGTAGGACCTGCCTTGTTGATCGTGTTCTTAAGTAGGTAGAAACTAGAGCCTGTAGGACCTGCCTTGTTGATAATGCTGTTAAGAAGGTAGAGTAGCTCTTTATTATGGACAGACTTCTCCCCATCTTAGCTACCGTTGTATCAACATGTTTTGACCATTACAGTTTACAATCCAGGGTTACTCCATGCAGTTTAGTAAATTCCCACATTATTCATTACAATATTTAGTTGAGGTTTAGGGTTTAGTGAATGATTTGTCCCAAATACAATGCTTTTAGTTTTTGAAATATTTAAAACTAACCTATTTCTTGCCACCAGCGCTTTAAGTGTTGCAGTAATTTCCTCGCTGTAGTATGTGCCATGTATAGTGTTGAGTCATCCGCATACATAGACACACTGGCTTTACTCAATTAGTAATTAGTAAAGATTGAAAAAAAACTGAAAAGTAAGGGGCCTAGACAGCTGCCCTGGGGAATTCCTGATTCTACCTGGGTTATGTTGGAGAGGCTTCCATCAAAGAACACCCTGTTAGACAGGTAACTCTGTTAGACAGGCGACTCTTTGTCCACAATATAGAGGGGGATGTAAAGCCATAACACATATGTTTTTCCAGCAGCAGACTTTGATTGATAAAGTCAAAAGCCACAATGAAGTCGAACAAAACAGCACCCACATTATTTTTATTTTTTATCATCAATTTCTCTCAGCCAATCATCATTCATTTGTGTAAGTGCCAATCATGTTGAATATTCTTCTCTATAAGCGAGCTGAAAGTTCCGGAGACACCTGAAACCCCACCTCTTTAAGGAATACCTAGGATAGGATAAAGTAATCCTTCTCCCCCTCCCCCCTTAAAAGACCTAGATGCACTATTGTAAAGTGGCTGTTCCACTGGATGTCATAAGGTGAAAGCACCAATTTGTAAGTCGCTCTGGATAAGAGCGTCTGCTAAATGACTTAAATGTAAATGTAAATGTAAAATAGCATTGTACCTGGTCAAACACAATTATTTCCAAAAGTTTACTAGCGGTTGGTAATAGGATGATTGGTCGGCTATTTGTGCCAGTAAAAGGGGGTTTACTATTCTTGGGTAGCAGAATGACTTTTTTTCCCTCCAAGCCTGGAAGGAACACACTTTCTAGTAGGTGTAACGGCGTTCGTCTGTTGAAGGAGAGTCGGACCGAAATGCAGCGTGGTGGTTACTCATGTTCTTTAATGCAAAATGAACGATACATGAAATAACAACTATATACAAAACAACAAACGAAACGTGAAAACCTATACAGCCTGTCTGGTGCTAACTAACACAAAGACAGGAACAATCACCCACAAAATACACAGTGAAACCCAGGCTACCTAAATATGGTTCCCAATCAGAGACAACGAAAATCACCTGACTCTGATTGAGAACCGCCTCAGGCAGCCAAGCCTATACTAGACACCCCTAATCAACCACAATCCCAATGCCTACAAAAACCCCAATATGACAACACAATAAACCCATGTCATACTAAGACCAAGGCGTCACAGTAGGCTTAAATTGAAAATATGGTAAATAGAATATCATCCGCTATCATCCTCAGTAATTTACCGTCCAAGTTGTCAGGTGGCTTGTCATTGTTGATAGACAACAATAATTGTAATGACATCTCAGCCGAGTACATCACCTTCTAAAAGTTTGTTGGTCAGTGGGAATATTACACCTGTTTTTGAGAGAAACTAAAATTACCTAGTGGTTAGAGCGTTGGACTATTAACCGGAAGGTTGCAAGTTCAAATCCCCGAGCTGACAAGGTAGAAATCTGTCGTTCTGCCCCTGAACAAGGCAGTTAAACCACTGTTCCTAGGCCGTCATTGAAAATAAGAATTTGTTCTTAACTGACTTGCCTAGTTAAATAAAACTATTTTTTCCTTCATTGCTTGTATTTTCTTTTTGTTGTAAAATATCAGCAAACACAATGAATGTAAATGTCAATAAGGATGTTACTGTGTATTTTATTGCTTATCAAACACACAGTACCAGTCATACGTTTGAACACACCTACTCATTACAGGGTTTTTCTTTATTTTTTACTATGTACTACATTGTAGAAAAATAGTGAAGACATCAAACTATGAAAACAAACATATGGAATCATATAGTAACCAAAAAAGTGTTAAACAAATCAAAATATATTTTATATTTAAGATTCTTTAAACTAGCCACCCTTTGCCTTGATGACAGCTTTGCACACCCTTGGCATTCTCTCAACCAGCTTCATGAGGTAGTCACCTGGAATGCATTTCAATTAACAGGCGTGCCTTGTTAAAATTTCATTTGTGGAATTTATTTCCTTCTTTATGCGTTTGAGCCAATCGGTTGTGTTGTGACAAGGTAGGGGTAGTATACAGAAGACAGCCCTATTTGGTAAAAGACCAAGTCCATATTATGGCAAGAACAGCTCAAATAATCAAAGAGAAAAAACAGTCCATCATTACTTTAAAACATGAAGGTCAGTCAATCCGGAACATTTCAAGAACTTTTAAAGTTTCTTCAATTGCAGTCGCAAAAACCATCAAGCGCTATGATGAAACTTGCTCCCACCACAGGAAAAGAAGAACCAGAGTTGCCTCTGCTGCTGAGGATAAGTTAATTAGAGTTACCAGCCTCAGATTGCAGCCCAAATAAATACTTCACAGAGTTTAAGTAACAGACATCTCAACATCAACTGTTCAGAGGAGACTGTGTGAATCAGTTCTTCATGGTCAAATTGCTGCAAAAAAAACAAACACTACTAAAGGACACCAATAACAAGAAGAGACTTGCTTGGGGCAAGAAACATGACCAATGGACATTAGACTGACGGAAATCTGTCTCAAATTTGAGATTGTTGGTTCCAACCACCGTGTTTGTGAAATGCAGAATAGGTGAACGGATGATCTCTGCATGTGTGGTTCCCACCGTGAAGCATGGAGGAGGAGATGTGATGTTGTGGGGGTGGTTCGGAAGTGACACTGTCAGTGATTTATTTAGAATTCAAGGCACACTTAACAAGCTTGGCTACTACAGCATTCTGCAGCAATACGCCATCCCATCTGTTAAGCGCTTAGTGGGACTATCATTTGTTTTTCAACAGGACAATCTTGAAAACAAACAAACCTCCAGGCTGTGTAAGGGCTATTTGACCAAGAAGGAGAGTGATGGTGCTGCATTAGATGACCTGGCCTCCACAATCACCTGACCTCAACCCAATTGAGATGGTTTGGAATGAGCTGGACCGCAGAGTGAAGAAAAAGCTCAGCATATGTGCAAACTCCTTCAAGACTGTTGAAAAAGCATTCCAGGTGAAGCTGGTTGAGAGAATGCCAAGAGTGTGCAAAGCTGTCATCGAGGCAAAGAGTGGCTACTTTGAGGATCTCAAATATAAAATACATTTTGATTTGTTTAACAATTTTTTGGTTACTATATGATCCCATATGTGGTATTTCATAGGTTTGATGTCTTCCTTATTATCCTACAATGTAGGAAATAGTCCAAATATATCATACATTTAATGAGTAGGTGTGTTCAAACTTTTGACTCGTAATGTATATTTTTCCCCAAATATATTTAGTCTAATAGTCGATATGAATAACATGTTGTGTTTTATCTGCTTGTATTATTTTCAGATAATATAAAACGGGCTTGTGGGAAGAAAAATCTAGTAATTCAAAAAAAAACGTTTTTTTTCATGTTCATATTTCTCTCCACCATTGATTGATATATCCTGAAAGTTGTGACAAAAAAAGTGTAAACCACTTACACAATGACATAACGGGATGACAAAGTAGCGATTCGAATCCAACTTTATTAGATGTCAAAGGGCATGCAAATACAGGCTTCTGAACCCCAAAAATGTGGTAGATATTTTTTCTTGTTTTCCATCAGTTTGGTACTTTTTTTTTTTTTTTACAAAACTACGTGCACCTTAAGTACTCAATTTTGCAGCGTACAAACCACAAAAATACCAGTTTCACATGATCAAATACTGCACATAGAAAACATTTACATCAGGTATAAAATTACATTATCCTTCAAGATCTACAACACTTTCCTCTTTCAAACTCACTATTTGAAATGATGGGCCAGACCAGTAAGTAAAAACTGTTTATTACCAACACCAGCCTTAGACCCCAATATCCCCTTGTCCAATCAGGTGATCCATCGATGAGCCTTTACGTCCACGCTATTGGCCATAGCCTCATCGATGAATCATTGTGTGTGTGTGAATACGTGTTAAATCTAAATATCCAATAGATTATCAAAAACATTAAAGTTGCTGTGACATTTTTCCAACATTTCTGCAATGATACTGTGTTACATTGTTGCATGTTTGAGAGGAGGGGGTTGTTCCCTGGCTAGGGATGACCATATGAAGGTCATATTTAAAGGGGGAAGCTACTGTGGTCTACAACATGGCTTTGGGAGATTCTCATTTGTGTTTTGTGACAGACTGTCAGAAGTTGACAGACAACATGGAGGAACTTGTGTTGTGACTAGTGGCGATTAGAAACGTGACTTAATGTTGACGAACAGCATTTTACAAGCAGCAGTAGTAAAATTTGCTCTGTGGAGTAAAAAACTATATTAAACAATATTCTTATCCTTGCTAAAGGTTTCTAAAAGGTTGCTAAAAGGTTGCTAAAAGGTTGCTAAAGGTTTCTAAAAGGTTGCTAAAGGTTGCTAAAGGTTGCTAAAAGGTTGCTAAAGGTTGCTAAAAGGTTGCTAAAGGTTGCTAAAGGTTGCTAAAAGGTTGCTAAAAGGTTGCTAAAGGTTGCTAAAGGTTGCTAAAAGGTTTCTAAAATGTTGCTAAAAGGTTGCTAAAAGGTTGCTAAAGGTTGCTAAAGGTTGCTAAAAGGTTGCTAAAGGTTGCTAAAAGGTTGACAAGCAGACGTAAAGACCACACACTTTCTTGAATATTTTGTTTGTTTGTTTTTTGCTCATGGAAAACTTGGGGTTCATTGTATAAAATGTTTGTTTTTTGCTCATGGAAAACTTGGGGTTCATCGTAAAATGTTTGTTCTTTTGTTCTGTGCATTGAGTGCTTTGTGAGTCAATGGTGCTCAGCTCTGAAAACTGTTTGTCAATTTGATATGATCCTGCTGAACTAGATGATATCAAGGTTTTGAATTACACACTGACTAGCGGTACCCTCCAAATAGTGGACTAGTCCAATGTTTATTTCTTCAACACTATGGTGGTGCCTACCGTTAACATTTTCAACATTTATGGGGTTTTCCTGATTTGTGAAAGGAGAGCACAGCATTCCTGGGAACTCCCCCTGCCGTTCAAACTGTACTGATGTTTGTCCATATGGTGTAGTGGAAACCAGTCAGAGGTACTGTATCTAGGGGACTTAAGGCTGGTCCTACTAGTCACGGCATAACTGACATAATAAAGTCCTCTGACACAAGAACATTAGTATTGCCAGAAGAATAACTCTGTATCAGCAGGATGGAAGGCTAAATTCATGCTACATAAGATACAATTGTTCACATTTCTTGCAATTGACAGATTTCTCATGACACATTGCTGAGTATATTTCTAAATGGATTATATCGTCATTATCATCAACATATTGCAAATACAAGAAATCCTTCAAAGTAACCCATGCGGTAAAATATTTTAAGGTTTTTCTAAAGTACAAACGTGTATTAAATTACAGTTATAAGCTCCATAAATAAATTGGTTAATTCAGTTTCATTAATAAATCAATTCATTCAGCTTCATTAATAAATCAGTTTAATTCGGCTTCATTAATAAATTGGTTGATTCAGCTTCATTAATAAATTGGTTAATTCAGCTTAATTAACTAAATTGGTTCATTCAAATTCAGCTTAATTAATAAAATCCGTTAACTCAGCTTCATTAATAAATTGGTTGATTCAGCTTCATTAATAAATCAGTTAATTCAGCTTCATTAACTAAATTGGTTAATTTAAATTCAGCTTAATTAATAAAATCCGTTAACTCAGCTTCATTAATAAATCTGTTAATTCAGCTTAATTAACTAAATTGAGTAATTCAGGGGATCCGATATTATCTCAATTCAACATTGAATATATTAATCAATTTCATGACATCATGTGTCTTATTCATGCCTCATTTAAAAGGTCAACCATAGAGCCTATTGTTTGAAATAAATAACCAAAAGGTAAAGACACAGTATAACAAGGACTGAACCAATACAGGTCAGTCCACCTGGAGAAAAGACATCAATGAAACAGTAGCAACAACAAGCTACACGCCAATACAGTGTAATGATGTAGAAATACATTCAGAAAACTACATATACAGAGAGATACTTATTTCATTACTTTAAAAAAAACTTGTTTTTGTTCAAACTTTCAACCATGTACCAGTGCTACAACAGTAGAGCAATGTCTCCTTAAGAAAATAAGGCCACTGTAAACTGGACAAGCCCTCATTTAGAACGAGAATATAAAGACACATTTCCCTATTATCACTTTGCAGTCGTGACTCCACAACTCACTCCTCTCAAATGACTCTCCTCCCCTCGTTACAAAAATAAAATAAAATTTCAGTATAATACTCATTAAAAGATCATTCATTTGCAGTTGGTTTCAGACATAATAACCCAGTTGCATGAAGAAAGTCTCAGAAACACTGAGAAAAGTTCTAGACGAGTCTACAGGAGATTCTACTGGAGAATCTACAGGAGATTCCACAGGAGATTATACGGGAGATTCTACTGGAGAATCTACAGGAGAATCTACAGGAGATTCCACAGGAGATTCTACTGGAGAATCTACAGGAGAATCTACAGGAGATTCCACAGGTGATTCTACTGGAGAATCTACAGGAGATTCCACAGGAGATTCTACAGGAGATTCTACTGGAGATTCTACAGGAGATTCTACAGGAGATTCTACTGGAGAATCTACAGGAGATTCTACTGGAGATTCTACAGGAGATTCTACAGGAGATTCTACTGGAGAGATTCTACTGGAGATTCTACAGGAGATTCTACAGGAGATTCTACTGGAGAATCTACAGGAGATTCCACAGGAGATTCTACAGGAGATTCCACAGGAGATTCTACAGGAGAGCAAGCTTGTGGACAGGGTTACATTTCAAGCAAAAAAAACAAAACAAAAAAACGAAACAATGAAATGCTTTCTATAAAAACGGCTCGTAATTCAACGATGACAGGAGACATCGTCAGTGTGTGAGGATACATTCACCACTTCACTGTCTAGTATCTTAAAGCTGTGGCCAATAAGACGCAGGAGAACATAAACAGACTATTCAAAGCTGACTAAGCCATACCTGCAAATAGTCAATATGCCCCATTCATTCCAACTCCCTGTTTAGGAGCATCAACATACATGCCAGCCACGCAAGATAGTACAAGATAGTACAAGCAAACTACATGTTATTCCATCCACTTGATCCCTTTCTGATCATCAGCCTCTCTTCTGTCTCTCACACACTCAAACACATACTTCTTCTCACTAAATCACCCTCATCAAACTCTGTGCTGACAATCAATTTCTGCTTGCATTAATAAGGCACCAACACTCTTTAACCTTCCATCCAGCTCCGGGGCGAAGTTTCCCCTAGCTACAGATCTAGGATCAGCTTCCCCCGCTCTCAATCCTAACCTTAACCATTAGTGGGGAAAATGCAAACATGACCTAAGATCTGTGTCTAAGAGCAACTTCACCCTACTCCATCAATCCATCTGGGGATGTGCTAGGGTCATCCTGCTGACAAGGACTCACCCAGCTCCACTGTCGTGACGTCACCCATCCCCTTTCAGCAGAGGTGCTCTACCTGATACTAGATTTCCTTTACAATCCTGTTGCTTTACTTTACAGTCCACTAGATTTCCTTTACAATCCTGTTGTTTTACTTTACAGTCCACTAGATTTCCTTTACAATCCCGTTGTTTTACTTTACAGTCCAATAGATTTCCTTTACAATCCTGTTGTTTTACTTTACAGTCCTGTGGATTTCCTTTACAATCCTGTTGCTTTACTTTACAGTTATGTTGCTTTACTTTACAGTTATGTTGTTTTACTTTACAGTCCACTAGATTTCCTTTACAATCCTGTTGCTTTACTTTACAGTCCACTAGATTTCCTTTACAATCCTGTTGCTTTACTTTACAGTCCTGTGGATTTCCTTTACAATCCTGTTGCTTTACTTTACAGTTATGTTGCTTTACTTTACAGTTATGTTGTTTTACTTTACAGTCTTGTGGTTTTCCTTTAGAGTAATGTTTCTTTACTATACAGTACTGTTTTACTTTACAGTACTGTTTTACTTTACTGTCCTGTTTCTTTACTTTACAGTCTTGTGGTTTTCCTTTAGAGTAATGTTTCTTTACTTTACAGTACTGTTTTACTTTACAGTACTGTTTTACTTTACTGTCCTGTTTCTTTACTTTACAGTCTTGTGGTTTTCCTTTAGAGTAATGTTTCTTTACTATACAGTACTGTTTTACTTTACAGTACTGTTTTACTTTACTGTCCTGTTTCTTTACTTTACAGTCCTGTGGCTTTCCTTTACATTACTGTTTTACTTTACAGTCCTGTTTCTTTACTTTACAGTCCTGTGGCTTTCCTTTACAGTTCTGTTTCTTTACCTTACAGTCCTGTGGCTTTCCTTTAGAGTAATGTTTCTTTACCTTACAGTCCTGTGGCTTTCCTTTACATTACTGTTTTACTTTACAGTCCTGTTTCTTTACTTTACAGTCCTGTGGCTTTCCTTTCCTTTACAGTTCTGTTTTACTTTACTGTCCTTTTTCTTTACCTTACAGTCCTGTGGCTTTCCTTTACATTACTGTTTTACTTTACAGTCCTGGTGCTTTACTTTACAGTCCTGGTGTTTTAATTTACAGTCCTGGTGTTTTACTTTACAGTCCTGGTGCTTTAATTTACAGCCCTGGTGTTTTACTTTACAGTCTTGGTGCTTTAATTTACAGTCTTGGTGCTTTACTTTACAGTCCTGGTGCTTTACTTTACAGTCCTGGTGTTTTAATTTACAGTCCTGGTGCTTTACTTTACAGTCCTGGTGCTTTACTTTACAGTCCTGTTGTTTTACTTTACAGTCCTGGTGCTTTACTTTACAGTCCTGTTGTTTTACTTTACAGTCCTGGTGCTTTACTTTACAGTCCTGTTTAAGCCCCCTTTTTCTCCTTGATACTTACTTCAAATAATTTAAAACATTGGTGTTACAGGAACCAAAGAAACCCTAAATTTGACCATGTAAACTCAAGAACATACAAGGTAAATAGTGGACTGTAAAGTGAACCAGCATTATAATACATGTCTGCAAGATTTCATAATATCAGGAAATTGTGCCACAGCTCAAGTGAAGTACAATTTACAAGTGGCCCTAATAACAAATAACTACACATTCTTCAGTAGCTGACCTATGACCTTTGACCCTTCTGTCTGCCCTTTGCCTTATTAATAAACATCACATAGTTAAAAAAAGACAAAAATCACCCCACTACTATACTTTTGGAGAAAGTCGATATGTCAACACTGTTCTGTTCCCTTTTGGTATATATTTGGAAAACATCTTGTATACTTGTGGGAAAAAGTTCCTTTACGTTTCGGGTACACATTCAGGCATTCACTCTCATCCTCTTTTCAAACTTCAAATTCTCAAGTTATGTTGGTTAACATTGTGTAGCCACTAGCTACTCAATATATACAGTAGTTTTGGGACACATGCAACCTCATACATATTCCCAAAACATGTCAATCACAAAATGTCAATACCTAGTTGTCTTTTCAATAGCTTAATAGGACTAATGATCCCGCTGTCAACAGGGTACTTCTGGTTCTCAGTTATACAGTTATATTGAAATAATTAAAGTTCAGCTTAAATAAATTCTTTGTATTCTTTTTCTTCTTTCCAACAAACATATTGTTGTTTCTATCAGCATTCAGTAGCACATTTTTGTTGAAGAAAACATGTGCAACTACAGAAAAAACAAAAGCAGTTTTTTTTATATACTTCATGCCAACTGCCCACAAAAATAGATTAAAAAAAAAAGTACATTTAAAATGACTTCATAAACATGAGCATATAGCAGTTCTCTCTGTGCTGCAAACATTAAAGGAAATTATTTCATATCCCTGACTAAATATACCAACGAAAAAAAAAAAAAATCCAATTGTTATTTTTTACAGTAAAGTATTGACAAAACTGCGGGATAAGAGACTGGCTAAAAATGTCAAATTCTATTCTAGAACAGAGTGTAAAGTATTCCAGAATGTCCTTTATGTCTGTGTCTCTCCACAGCAGGTTCTAATGAGTCAGTATCTACAGAAACACACATGTATCATTCATTCAATGCAATGATTATTTAACAACATTTTTGTAGAAATATTTGTTGTAAGGAAAGTTTGGTCAGTGCAACTAACTAACAGCAACACATTAGAAACACTGAGTACGTGTTCACATGCACACTAGTAGTTAAACTGATTATGGCAGTAGGCCGAATATGCTTTTAGTCATGTCATCACCTTCAATCAGGTGTAAGATTAAAACACCTGGTTTCCCGGCCAATCTTTCAAATTATTAGGACATTTAAATAGCTTAATCGTATTTTTATCTGCGCATGTATCAGTGCAAGCCACCCTCTTAATGCGCAAGTGGGGCGGCAGGTAGCCTAGAGGTTAGAGAGTTGGACTGATAAGGTTGCAAGATCGAAAAACTCTGTCATTCTGCCCTGGAACAAGACAGTTAACCCACTGTTCCCCGGGCCCTGAACAAAGACAGTTAACCCACTGTTCCCCAGGCCCTGAACAAAGACAGTTAACCCACTGTTCCCCGGGCCCTGAACAAAGACAGTTAACCCACTGTTCCCCGGGCCCTGAACAAAGACAGTTAACCCACTGTTCCCCGGGCCCTGAACAAAGACAGTTAACCCACTGTTCCCCAGGGCCCTGAACAAAGACAGTTAACCCACTGTTCCCCAGGGCCCTGAACAAAGACAGTTAACCCACTGTTCCCCCGGTAGGACGTCATTGAAAATAAGAATTAGTTCTTAATTAACTGACTTGCCTCGTTAAATACAAGTGAAGGGAGTTTGGAAAAACTCAGAATCAAATATGCTAAAATAACAAGGTCTCTGTGGATGTTTATTATGCATTTATTTATTTTTGTTGTTGTTGTTGATGTTGGTGTTGTTGTTGTTATTGTTGTTGTTATTGTTGATGTTGTTGTTATTGTTGTTATTGTTGTTATTGTTGTTGTTGTTGTTGTTGTTATTGTTGATGTTGTTGTTATTGTTGTTATTGATTGATGTTGTTGTTGTTGCATTTATCAAAAGTTGATTTCATTTGAGTCCATGTAAACATGATTAGGTGCAAATATTCTTCTTGCAAATCATGTAAACATTTAAAACCAAACTATGATATTAAAGCGGAGTTTTCACACTAATTGTGTGCATGTAACCATACTCAACAAAGGGGGCCCCGATTCCAACCCGAGTTTAAGTAAATTAACGTAAATAGAATGGAATGTAATTCCCTTTTTATTAACTTTTCTCTCGATGCACATTCTAATCTTGAACTTTAAAAAAAATGAGAATCGCATGTTAATCGTATGTTAATCACATGTTAATCGTATGTTAATCACATGTTAATCGTATGTTAATTGTATGTTAATCACACGTTAATCGCATGTTAATCACATGTTAATCGTATGTTAATCACATGTTAATCGTATGTTAATCGCATGTTAATTGTATGTTAATCACATGTTAATCGTATGTTAATCGTATGTTAATCACATGTTAATCGTATGTTAATTGTATGTTAATCACATGTTAATCACATGTTAATTGTATGTTGATCACATGTTAATTGTATGTTAATCACATGTTAATCGTCACATGTTAATCGCATGTTAATCGCATGTCAATTGTATGTTAATCGCATGTTAATCGTATGTTAATCGCATGTTAATCGTATGTTAATCGCATGTGAATACCATGTGAATCGCATGTCAATTGCATGTTAATTCACCTAATATTCGTTTTGGGGTTGAGATGGAATAAATGAGGGTACCGATAAATGAAGCTACCGATTCCCTGTATTCTGACCTTGACTTAAATACCCCTCATAATTCCACCACCTTTATACAATTTTTACAATTTGATAAGAGTTTTTGATAAGAGCTGGGTAAATGGATAAGGGGATTGTAAATATAAATGACACTTGTTTTAGATCTAGTTTACCATATAATTGCTAGAAACAAATATGAAAACAAGTTATTTGGCAGCAAACTGAAACATACCAACAAAACATATCAACTTTCCCACGGTGACGTTGATGAAACGCTGTGCCGTTATGAAGAGTTAAAATTGTACGGCCTTTTAACTTGCAGCGAAGGGCACCCTGTCTTAATTATAGGCTACCCCGACTTTCTCTGTTTCCTATTTCTATCATGATAAACATTAGTCGTCAGTATGGACTGTCAGTGAGCCTAATAACCACACATATTCAACTGCCAATGTACTGTTAGTTCCCTTCAGATGGTACAGCCTACATTATCATTCCATTTAATGACATTGTTTAGTTCACCTTACTTTGCCTCCTCTGTAAACGCCGCCACGGCCGTGTGGTTGTTGCTGAGGATCATTAGTAACAGGTGGTAGCCACGGCCGTGTGGTTGTTGCTGAGGATCATTAGTAACAGGTGGTAGCCACGGCCGTGTGGTTGTTGCTGAGGATCATTAGTAACAGGTGGTAGCCACGGCCGTGTGGTTGTTGCTGAGGATCATTAGTAACAGGTGGTAGCCACGGCCGTGTGGTTGTTGCTGAGGATCATTAGTAACAGGTGGTAGCCACGGCCGTGTGGTTGTTGCTGAGGATCATTAGTAACAGGTGGTAGCCACGGCCGTGTGGTTGTTGCTGAGGATCATTAGTAACAGGTGGTAGCCACGGCCGTGTGGTTGTTGCTGAGGATCATTAGTAACAGGTGGTAGCCACGGCCGTGTGGTTGTTGCTGAGGATCATTAGTAACAGGTGGTAGCCACGGCCGTGTGGTTGTTGCTGAGGATCATTAGTAACAGGTGGTAGCCACGGCCGTGTGGTTGTTGCTGAGGATCATTAGTAACAGGTGGTCGCCACGGCCGTGTGGTTGTTGCTGAGGATCATTAGTAACAGGTGGTCGCCACGGCCGTGTGGTTGTTGCTGAGGATCATAGTAGTAACTGAGGTGGTAAGCCACGGCCGTGTGGTTGTTGCTGAGGATCATTAGTAACAGGTGGTAGCCACGGCCGTGTGGTTGTTGCTGAGGATCATTAGTAACAGGTGGTAGCCACGGCCGTGTGGTTGTTGCTGAGGATCATTAGTAACAGGTGGTAGCCACGGCCGTGTGGTTGTTGCTGAGGATCATTAGTAACAGGTGATAATACAAAACAGACATGTAGGATAAATACATTGTTATGGAGCGAAGTGCAGACCGAGCCGTAACAGGTTGAACCTGACGCATGGCGCAATATTTGACATGGTCAGTGCAGGTAATAGACGAGGGTATAGCCTACTATTGTACACTATTCTCCCTATTATAATTCTAAGTACACTAATCTGTCAACATTATCACGGGTTAAAAGAACTGAATGTGGCATTTTTCAGAATGAATCAAACCACCGATTTCTTTATTAGGTGCTTAAAGTCCTTTATGATTCAGAACTACTTTCCTAAATAAATAGATAATCTACAAGAGCAGAGGATTTTTAAATCTACCGATTGGTGCTGAAACGGAGAAGAATATGCATATATTTATTTATTTATGCATATATTTAGATTACTCCCTGTCATTGATCCCTAATATCCAGATACCCGATCTCTCAATATATCCTAATGAGTCTATCGACAACATTTGAACTGAAAGGTACAGAGTATTTTAAAGGGATGGCTTTAAGATAAATGTACTGAAAACCCCGTCAAATGAAAACTCTGCGAGAAAACACTGTTGGCCAGCAAGCTGGAGAGTTCTCAGCGGTGTAATGAAATGCATTCAGAGCCGCACAAGTTAGCCACACCTGCAGTACGAGTCACGTGACTTAATAAGGTTCGTGACTACATAAGGTAAGTGTAAATGCCAAATACTAAGAAGTGCATGCGTAGGAAAAAGATGAATTCATTAATCGGAATCAGTCCCTAACAGATTAGAGAGATTTAAGAAGTCATCTAAGAGACCTGACCAACGTGTCCAGATTAGAGCCACGATGATATGCAAAACTGGTGATCAGGAGAAATGTCCAAGATACAATATCAGTAAACAAGATGACAATATGTTTTTGAGTTTGAGCACGTACAGGAACGTATCAGACGTCATCTACTGGTTGTAAAGGAACGAATCAGACGTCACCTACTGGTTGTAAAGGAACGAATCAGACGTCATCTACTGGTTGTAAAGGAACGAATCAGACATCACCTACTGGTTGTAAAGGAACGAATCAGACGTCACCTACTGGTTGTACAGGAACGAATCAGACGTCACCTACTGGTTGTACAGGAACGAATCAGACGTCACCTACTGGTTGTAAAGGAACGAATCAGACGTCACCTACTGGTTGTACAGGAACGAATCAGACGCCATCTACTGGTTGTAAAGGAACGAATCAGACGTCACCTACTGGTTGTACAGGAACGAATCAGACGTCATCTACTGGTTGTAAAGGAACTAATCAGACGCCATCTACTGGTTGTTGAAGGTAATTGAGGATACAATATATCTGTGATGCTGGAGTTTACATTGCTGAGACAGAGCAGTGACCTCACCACACAACCTCAGGAGTTAAAGGGTAAAGTTCACACAGGTGGCCATCAGTACCCAATCATAAGACTTAGTCCTATGTGTCTGGGGGGCATCCGTGTGTGTGTGTGTTCTGTGTGTGTGTGTGTGTGTGTGTGTTCTGTGTGTGTGTGTGTGTGTGTGTGTGTGTGTATGTGTGTGTCTGTCTAGGGTGGGAGATCCCATCACAGACTTCTTTCTCACCAATGTTTCCCACCTCCTACTTTTGGTCAAAATCAGGAAGTGTAGACAAAAACTTCGGACAGGAAATCAAGTGGAAGTTGATCCAAAAGGTTCTAGTCTGTACAGTGGGGCAGAAGCATACAGCATCACCTCTGGGATATGAAGTCCTTTGTGGGATCACACTAACAGGGTCTACAATGAACGACGACTACAGCCCAGACTACTCAGAAGCCTTTGTGTTGAACTGTCTTGAGGAAAATTTGAGGTCCATTCCTGTGAGGGTTCAAGTTTGTCAGTTGGTCCTCTTGTGTCCCACAATGCAGCTTGTTGACGAGGGATGCTGGTAGGTTGGGACTTTGTTCTCCGTGGAAACGATGCCCCTCCATCTCCCTAAACTCAGTGTAGAGTGTTACGTTCTTCATGTTCTTTAGACAGTGTCTGATTAGCTAAATAAATACATTACCATCTATATATCTGATTAGAATCTTAAAGGGCAAGCTAAAAATAGCACTTTAAAATGTCTCAATAAGAGGTGCAAGCAAACGTGTAGGATGCAACCGATACACACGTGAACACACATATCTATATATTATAATCTATACTATCTAATATCTATATACTTATTAACTCTGGCTTGTGAAAACGATAAGATTTGAGCTGCTACCTCACATAATAGTGATTATGTGAACATCCAAAAAGCCTGTTTTCTTCAATATGTGACCCGTCTCTCTCCTCCCCAGCTTGTGTGTGTGTGTGTGTGTGTGTGTGTGTGTGTGTGTGTGTGTGTGTGTGTGTGTGTGTGTGTGTGTGTGTGTGAGTGTGTGTTTAAAATATAGAATATTTTTTGCATTATATCTAAGTCATAGACTCTGCTACATATCCAGACGTATATACTGTATAACTAGCACGACTGATAGTAACAATAAAAATTGCTTTGGTTTTGAAAAATAAAGTTGTTTTTCTTCTTAGTTTGGCATAGAGTTTAAAAACTGTTTTCAGGAATGACCTGACCCTGGGATGAGAAGTAGTGCCTTGACCTGGGTCCCAAAATGGCTCCCTATTGCCTTAATAGTGAACCACTTTTGCCAGGATCTGGTCAAAGTAGTGCACTATATAGGGAATAGGGTTCTATTTGGGATGCAAGCTTGGAATTCTGGGATCGGGGAATGTGGAACGGGGCAATCACTCAACCACCCTGGGATTCTGAGATGGGGCAGGAGGCAGGGATTCTGAGATGGGGCAGGAGGCAGGGATTCTGAGATGGGGCAGGAGGCAGGGATTCTGAGATAGGGCAGGGGACAGGGATTCTGAGATGGGGCAGGGGACAGGGATTCTGAGATGGGGCAGGAGGCAGGGATTCTGAGATGGGGCAGGGGACAGGGATCCTGAGATGGGGCAGGAGGCAGGGATTCTGAGATGGGGCAGGAGGCAGGGATTCTGAGATGGGGCAGGAGGCAGGGATTCTGAGATGGGGCAGGAGGCAGGGATTCTGAGATGGGGCAGGAGGCAGGGATTCTGAGATGGGGGCAGGGATTCTGAGATGGGGCAGGAGGCAGGGATTCTGAGATGGGGGCAGGGATTCTGAGATGGGGCAGGAGGCAGCGATTCTGAGATGGGGCAGGAGGCAGGGATGCTGAGATGGTGGCAGGGGGTAGGGGGAAGGGGGCTGGGGACGGGACAGGGGGCAGGGGATAGGGGGCAGGGGGAAAGGGGTAGGGGACAGGGGGTAGGGGGAAGGGGGTAGGGGAAAGGGGGCAGGGGACTGGGGACAGAGATATTGGGCAGTAAGTAACGCTACTATAATGCTATGTTCTGGTAAATCATGTTATCTGACGTAGTTATGGGGATGGATCTGAGGATCAGCGTGTTGGAGTGTGTGTATGTGTGTGTGTGTGTGGCAGGGGTTTATGGATGGGCACGTGTGTATGCAGAAGCCTGCATGTAAACACGTCTGACTGCGTTTCTGCGTGTATAACATATCTGCATGATGAGTGTGTGTGTGTGTGTGAGTGTGAGTGTGAGTGTGAGTATATAGTTCTCTCTGTCTAGGTACAGGAGGGGCTGGTGGCACAGCTCTCCAGTGAGGACTGGGACAGTTGCCGTGTGAGGGGTCCGATGCTGGGGTCAGCCAGAGACGAGGTGGGGAACAGCTTGTACCATCCGCTCACCGTGGCACCAAGGTCCAACTCATCCAGCATGATCTGAGCCATGCCCATGAAACACTTGTGGTCCATCCTCCCATAGTCACCCCACACAATCACCTGGGAGAGAGAGGGGGAGAGAGAGAGAGGGGGAGACAGAGAGAGAGAGGGGGGATAGATAGAGGTGGGGGAGAGAGAGAGAGAGAGAGAGAGAGAGAGAGAGAGAGAGAGAGAGAGAGAGAGAGAGAGAGAGAGAGAGAGAGAGAGAGAGAGGGAGGAGGGAGGAGATAGAGGTAGAGGAGAGGGGAGAGAGAGAGAGAGAGAGAGAGAGAGAGAGAGAGGGGGAGGGAGATAGAGGTGGGGAGAGAGAGAGCGGAGAGAGAGAGACAGGGGGAGGGAGGTGGGGAGAGAGAGAGAGAGAAGGGGAGGGAGGATGAGAGAGGTGGGGAGAGAGAGAGAGGGAGAGGGGAGGAGAGAGAGAAGGGGGTCGGGAAATGAAGTCAATGATTTGATTAGCTAACCATCCCAAAAATGATATCGCTGCTAGAGATGCAATAAAATTAAGTCAATAAATACGAAATTTGGTGGAGAAGAAAAAATGTATTTTCACTATCCGGCCATGCAAGACGAACATATGGGGATCTGGAACCACAAAGACGAACATATAGGGTTCTGGAACCACAAAGACGAACATATGGGGTTCAGGAACCACAAAGACGAACATATAGGGTTCCTGAACCACAAAGACGAACATATAGGGTTCCTGAACCACAAAGACGAACATATGGGGTTCTGGAATCACAAAGACGAACATATGGGATTCTGGAACCACAAAGATGAACATATGGGGTTCTGGAACCACAGAGACAAACATATGGTGTTCTGGAACCACAGAGACAAACATATGGTGTTCTGGAACCACAAAGACAAACATTTGGGGTTCTGGAACCACAAAGGCGAACATATGGGGATCTGGAACCACAAAGACAAACATATGGGGTTCTGGGACCACAAATCCTATTTCTACCACTTCAAGATTTCTAGATATAGCTACTGTAGGTATTTACCTGTAGGACTTTGGCCTGAGGACTTTCTTCAAACAGCAGGGCCTGTTGGTAGGAGGGGTCTAGAGTCTTCTTCACCACTCTGGTCTTCTTCTTAGCCAGACATGCCCCATTCTCCAACACATACACCTTTACATAGGTTGCTGCAGGAAATGAATAATACAGTTATTTAAATTCTGAGTGAAAGGGCAGGGCGCCAAATTCAAAACGACAGAAAGCCCATAATAAAATTTCCTCAAACATACAAGTATTTCACACCATTTTAAAGATACACTTGTTGTAAATCCAGCCACAGTATCCAATTTCAAAAAAGGCGTTACGACGAAAGCACACCAAACGATTATGTTAGGTCAGAGCCAAGTCACAGAAAAACACAGCCATTTTTCCACCCAAAGAGAGGAGTCACAAAAAGCAGAAATAGAGATACAATTAATCACTAACCTTTGATGATCTTCATCAGATGACACTCATAGGACTTCATGTTACTCAATACATGTATGTTTTGTTTGGTAAAGTTCATATTTATATCCAAAAATGTCAGTTTACATTGGTGCGTTATGTTCAGTAGTTCCAAAACATCCGGTGATTTTGCAGAGAGCCACATCAATTTACAGAAATACTCATAATAAACATTGATAAAAGACACAACTGTTATGCATGGAATTTTAGATCCACTTCTCCTTAATGCAACCGCTGTGTCAGATTTCAAAAAAGCTTTACTGAAAAAGCACACCATGCAATAATCTGAGTACAGCGCTCAGACAACAAAACAAGCCATACAGATATCCGCCATGTTGTGGAGTCAACAGAAGTCAGAAATAGCATTATAAATATTCACTTACCTTTGATGATCTTCATCAGAATGCACTCCCAGGAATCCCAGTTCCACAAAAAATTTGATTTGTTCAATAAAGTCCATCATTTATGTCCAAATACCTCCTTTTTGTTCTCGCGTTTAGTACACAATCCAAACTCACGAGGTGCGGGCGAAAGTTCAGAAAAAAAGTCATATTACAGTTCGTAGAAACATGTCAAATGAAGTATAGAATCAATCCTTATGATGTTTTTAACATAAATCTTCAACAATGTTTCAACCAGAGAATTCCTTTGTCTGTAGAAATGTGATGGAACACAGGTCGCTCTCACGTGAGAGCGCGTGAACAGCTCATGCCACTCTGGCAGACCTCTGACTCATTCAGCTCCCATTCCCCCCTCCTTCACAGTAGAAGCATCAAGCAAGGTTCTAAAGACTGGTGACATCTAGTGGAAGCCTTATGAAGTGCAATATGACCCCCTAGACACTGTATATTCGATAGGCAATGACTTGAAAAACTTCTAACCTCAGATTTCCCACTTCCTGGTTGGATTCTTTCTCAGGTTTTTGCCTGCCATACGAGTTCTGTTAAACTCACAGACATCATTCAAACAGTTTTAGAAACGTCAGAGTGTTTTCTATCCAAATGTACTTATTATATGCATATTATAGCTTTTAGGACTGAGTAGCAGGCAGTTTACTCTGGGCACCTTTTTATCCAAGCTACTCAATACTGCCCCCCAGTCCCAAAGAAGTGAAGGAGCCTTCTAGACTCGGTGCTCTGGTACCGCTTGTATCGACTTGGGTCACTGGAGTCTTTGACAATTTCTTGGGCCTTCCTCTGACACCGCCTAGTATATATGTCCTGGATGGCAGGAAGCTTGGCCCCCAGTGATGTACTGGGCTGTATGCACTACCTTCTGTAGCTCCTTACGGTCGGATGCCGAGCAGTTGCCGTACCAGGCGGTGAAGCAGGATACTGTCGATGGTGCGGCTGTAGAACTTTGAGGATCGGGACCCATGCCAAATCTTTTTAGTCTCCTGAGGGGGAAACGGCATTCCAGTGCCTTTTTCACGACTGTCTTGGCGTGTTCGGCCCTCCTTTTCCTGTATTCCACGATCATCTCCTTTGTCTCGCTCACATTGAGGGAGAGGTTGTTGTCCTGGCACAACACTGCCAAGTCTCTGACCTCCTCCCTACAAGGGCGGTCTCGTTGTTGTCGGTGATCAAGCCTACTGCCGATGTGTCATCGGCAAACTTAATTATGGTGTTGGAGTCGTGCCTGGCCACGCAGTCGTGGGTGAACAAGGAGTACAGGAGTGGACTAAGCAAGCACCCCTGAGGGGCCCCCGTGTTCAGGATCAGAGTGGCAGATGTGTTGTTGCTTACCCTTACCACCTGGGGTCGGCGCATCAGGAAGTTCAGGATCCAGTTGCAGAGGGAGGTGTTTAGTCCCAGGGTCTTTAGCTTAGTATTGAGCTTTGTGGGCACTATGGTGTTGAACGCGGAGCTGTAGTAAATGAATAGCATTCTCACATAGGTGTGCGATTGAGATTGCATCATCTGTGAATCAGTTGGGGTGGTATGTGAATTGGAGTGGGTCTAGGGATGATAGTGTTAGGTATTACAGACTTGGACAAGGAGAAGTTGAAATGGTCAGTGAAGACACTTGCCAGTTGGTCCGTGTATGCTCTGAGTACACGTCCTGGTAATCCATCTGGCCCCACGGCTTTGTGAATATTGACCTGTTTAAAGATCTTGCTCACATTGGCTACGGAAAGCGCAATCACACAGCCGTCCAGAACAGCTGGTTCTCTCATGCATGCTTCAGTGTTTTTTGCCTAGAAGCGAGCATAAAATGCATTTAGCCCATCTGGTAGGCTTGCGTCACTGGGCAGCTCACGGCTAGGTTTTTCTTTGTAGTCCGTAATAGTTTGCAAGCCCTGCCACAGCCGACGAGCGTCAGAGCCTGTATAATAGGATTCAATCTTAGTTCTGTATTGACGCTTTGCCTGTTTGATGGTTCGTCTGAGGGCATGAACACCTACAGCACCCAATGTCACAGGAAGGCCCAAAAGAATCATCAAGGACGTAACGGCCTGTTCACCCCGCTATCATCCAGAAGGAGAGGTCAGTACAGGTGCATCAAAGCTGGGACAGAGAGACTGAAAAACAGCTTCTATCTCAGGGCCATCAGACTGTTATATATCCATCACTAGCCGGCTACCACCCGATTACGCAACCCTGCACCTTAGAGGCTGCTGCCCCATATACAAAGACATGGAATCACTGGTCACTTTAATAATGGAACACTAGTCACCTTCATAATGTTTACATACTGCTTTACTCATCTCATATGTATATACTGTATTCTATTCTACTGTATTTTAGTCTATGCTTTACTCATCTTATATGCATATACTGTATTCTATTCTACTGTAGTTTAGTCAATGCCACTCCGACATTGCTCAATCTAATATTTATATATTTCTTAATTGCATTCTTTGACTTTTAGATTTGTGTGTATTGTTGTGTATTGTTAGATACTACTGCACTGTTGGAGCTAGGAACACAAGCATTTCAATACACTCGCAATAACACGTGCTAAATATGCGTATGTGACTAACAGCATTTAATTTGATTTGACCTGGGATGAATAAATGAACAACACAGGTACATAGGTTTGTATTGTACCTTGGATGAACAATAAAGTTGGGTAGGTTTGTATTGTACCTGGGATGAACAGTAAAGTTGGGTAGGTTTGTATTGTACCTGGGATGAACAATAAAGTTGGGTAGGTTTGTATTGTACCTGGGATGAACAATAAAGTTGGGTAGGTTTGTATTGTACCTGGGACAAACAATAAAGTTGGGTAGGTTTGTATTGTACCTGGGACAAACAATAAAGTTGGGTAGGTTTGTATTGTACCTGGGAGGAACAATAAAGTTGGGTAGGTTTGTATTGTACCTGGGACAAACAATAAAGTTGGGTAGGTTTGTATTGTACCTGGGATGAACAATAAAGTTGGGTAGGTTTGTATTGTACCTGGGACAAACAATAAAGTTGGGTAGGTTTGTATTGTACCTGGGATGAACAATAAAGTTGGGTAGGTTTTTTATTGTACCTGGGACAAACAATAAAGTTGGGTAGGTTTGTATTGTACCTGGGATGAACAATAAAGTTTTGGTACCTGGGATGGTTTGTTTTTTGTACCTGGGACAAACAATAAAGTTGGGTAGGTTTGTATTGTACCTGGGATAAACAATAAAGTTGGGTAGGTTTGTATTGTACCTGGGATAAACAATAAAGTTGGGTAGGTTTGTATTGTACCTGGGACAAACAATAAAGTTAGGTTTGTATTGTACCTGGGACAAACAATTTGTAGGTTTGTGTACCTGGGACAAACAATAAAGTTGGGTAGGTTTTTTATTGTACCTGGGACAAACAATAAAGTTGGGTAGGTTTGTATTGTACCTGGGACAAACAATACAGTTGGGTAGGTTTGTATTGTACCTGGGATAAACAATAAAGTTGGGTAGGTTTGTATTGTACCTGGGATAAACAATAAAGTTGGGTAGGTTTGTATTGTACCTGGGACAAACAATAAAGTTGGGTAGGTTTGTATTGTACCTGGGATGAACAGTAAAGTTGGGTAGGTTTGTATTGTACCTGGGATGAACAATAAAGTTGGGTAGGTTTGTATTGTACCTGGGACAAACAATAAAGTTGGGTAGGTTTGTATTGTACCTGGGATAAACAATAAAGTTGGGTAGGTTTGTATTGTACCTGGGACAAACAATAAAGTTGGGTAGGTTTGTATTGTACCTGGGACAAACAATAAAGTTGGGTAGGTTTGTATTGTACCTGGGACAAACAATAAAGTTGGGTAGGTTTGTATTGTACCTGGGACGAACAATAAAGTTTTTTTAGGTTTGTATTGTACCTGGGATGAACAATAAAGTTCTGTAGTTATGTATTGTACCTGGGATGTTCTTTGACCCTGGTTTAGGGGTCAGTCCTCTGGCCTGGTTGATCTCCACCTCTAGCTGGCCTCCTCTGTCCACCATACCCACATGGATGTCACCTACAGGAGGAAAACACACACTTGTTATACACACTCTTCACGCTTAGGGGCAGAGGATTTGACATGTGACCTGGCCAGGAGAAGCTCTGGGCCTAGTTATAGCCCAGAACTGAGACCCCTTTTCCAGGTCAGATCAGGTCACATTCTGCCTCTATTACAGTATATCTGATCACTGTTGTTTCAACTTGCAGTACCAGTGTTGATCAGCAGGGAGAGACAGAACGCTTCCAGTCTGTTATATCGTCTGTTCCACTGTCCTCACAATGATTTACCAAGTGATTGTGGCATAGAATTCTCATAATTTATTTTTAACTCATAAAAGAAAGAAAAAAAAACACATCGGAAGGATATGCGGAGCTATCCTCCTATTCATACACCATCTGGCATCTAATGTAGAGCCATCCTCCTATTCATACACCATCTGGCATCTAATGTAGAGCTATCCCCCTATTCATTTACCATCTGGCATCTAATGTAGAGCCATCCTCCTATTCATACACAATCTGGCATCTAATGTAGAGCCCTACCCCTATTCAAACACCATCTGGCATCTAATGTAGAGCCCTCCCCCTATTCATACACCATCTGGTATCTAATGTAGAGCCATCCTCCTATTCATACACCATCTGGTATCTAATGTAGAGCCATCCTCCTATTCATACACCATCTGGCATCTAATGTAGAGCCATCCTCCTATTCATACACCATCTGGTATCTAATGTAGAGCCCTCCTTCTATTCTATTCATACACCATCTGGTATCTAATGTAGAGCCATCCTCCTATTCATACACCATCTGGCATCTAATGTAGAGCCATCCTCCTATTCATACACCATCTGGCATCTAATGTAGAGCCATCCTCCTATTCATACACCATCTGGCATCTAATGTAGAGCCATCCTCCTATTCATACACCATCTGGCATCTAATGTAGAGCCATCCTCCTATTCACACACCATCTGGCATCTAATGTAGAGCCATCCTCCTATTCATACACCATCTGGCATCTAATGTAGAGCCATCCCCCTATTCATACACCATCTGGCATCTAATGTAGAGCCATCCCCCTATTCATACACCATCTGGCATCTAATGTAGAGCCCTACCCCTATTCAAACACCATCTGGCATCTAATGTAGAGCCCTCCCCCTATTCATACACCATCTGGTATCTAATGTAGAGCCATCCTCCTATTCATACACCATCTGGTATCTAATGTAGAGCCATCCTCCTATTCATACACCATCTGGCATCTAATGTAGAGCCATCCTCCTATTCATACACCATCTGGTATCTAATGTAGAGCCCTCCTTCTATTCATACACCATCTGGTATCTAATGTAGAGCCATCCCCCTATTCATACACCATCTGGTATCTAATGTAGAGCCCTCCTTCTATTCATACACCATCTGGTATCTAATGTAGAGCCATCCCCCTATTCATACACCATCTGGTATCTAATGTAGAGCCCTCCTTCTATTCATACACCATCTGGCATCTAATGTAGAGCCATCCCCCTATTCATACACCATCTGGTATCTAATATAGAGCCCTCCCCCTATTCATACACCATCTGGTATCTAATGTAGAGCCATCCTCCTATTCATACACCATCTGGTATCTAATGTAGAGCCCTCCTCCTATTCATACACCATCTGGTATCTAATATAGAGCCCTCCCCCTATTCATACACCATCTGGTATCTAATGTAGAACCATCCTCCTATTCATACACCATCTGGTATCTAATGTAGAGCCCTCCTCCTATTCATACACCATCTGGCATCTAATGTAGAGCCATCCTCCTATTCATACACCATCTGGTATCTAATGTAGAGCCATCCTCCTATTCATACACCATCTGGTATCTAATGTAGAGCCATCCTCCTATTCATACACCATCTGGCATCTAATGTAGAGCCATCCCCCTATTCATACATCATCTGGCATCTAATGTAGAGCCCTACCCCTATTCAAACCCCATCTGGCATCTAATGTAGAGCCCTCCCCCTATTCATACACCATCTGGTATCTAATGTAGAGCCATCCTCCTATTCATACACCATCTGGTATCTAATGTAGAGCCCTACCCCTATTCAAACACCATCTGGCATGTAATGTAGAGCCCTCCCCCTATTCATACACCATCTGGTATCTAATGTAGAGCCATCCTCCTATTCATACACCATCTGGTATCTAATGTAGAGCCATCCTCCTATTCATACACCATCTGGCATCTAATGTAGAGCCATCCTCCTATTCATACACCATCTGGTATCTAATGTAGAGCCCTCCTTCTATTCATACACCATCTGGTATCTAATGTAGAGCCATCCCCCTATTCATACACCATCTGGTATCTAATGTAGAGCCATCCCCCTATTCATACACCATCTGGTATCTAATGTAGAGCCCTCCTCCTATTCATACACCATCTGGCATCTAATGTAGAGCCATCCTCCTATTCATACACCATCTGGCATCTAATGTAGAGCCATCCTCCTATTCATACACCATCTGGCATCTAATGTAGAGCCATCCTCCTATTCATACACCATCTGGCATCTAATGTAGAGCCATCCCCCTATTCATACATCATCTGGCATCTAATGTAGAGCCCTACCCCTATTCAAACCCCATCTGGCATCTAATGTAGAGCCCTCCCCCTATTCATACACCATCTGGTATCTAATGTAGAGCCATCCTCCTATTCATACACCATCTGGTATCTAATGTAGAGCCCTACCCCTATTCAAACACATCCTCCTATTCATACACCATCTGGTATCTAATAGAGCCATCCTCCTATTCATACACCATCTGGTATCTAATGTAGAGCCATCCTCCTATTCATACACCATCTGGCATCTAATGTAGAGCCATCCCCCTATTCATACACCATCTGGCATCTAATGTAGAGCCCTCCTTCTATTCATACACCATCTGGTATCTAATGTAGAGCCATCCTCCTATTCATACACCATCTGGTATCTAATGTAGAGCCATCCTCCTATTCATACACCATCTGGTATCTAATGTAGAGCCCTCCTCCTATTCATACACCATCTGGCATCTAATGTAGAGCCATCCTCCTATTCATACACCATCTGGCATCTAATGTAGAGCCATCCTCCTATTCATACACCATCTGGCATCTAATGTAGAGCCATCCTCCTATTCATACACCATCTGGCATCTAATGTAGAGCCATCCCCTATTCATACACCATCTGGCATCTAATGTAGAGCCATCCTCCTATTCATACACCATCTGGCATCTAATGTAGAGCCATCCCCCTATTCATACACCATCTGGCATCTAATGTAGAGCCATCCCCCTATTCATACACCATCTGGTATCTAATGTAGAGCCCTCCCCCTATTCATACACCATCTGGTATCTAATGTAGAGCCATCCTCCTATTCATACACCATCTGGTATCTAATGTAGAGCCCTCCTCCTATTCATACACCATCTGGTATCTAATGTAGAGCCCTCCTTCTATTCATACACCATCTGGCATCTAATGTAGAGCCATCCTCCTATTCATACACCATCTGGCATCTAATGTAGAGCTAATCTCCTTCTATTCATACACCATCCATCTGAGTATCATACACCATCTGGCATCTAATGTAGAGCCATCCCCCTATTCATACACCATCTGGCATCTAATGTAGAGCCATCCTCCTATTCATATACCATCTGGCATCTAATGTAGAGCCCTCCTTCTATTCATACACCATCTGGTATCTAATGTAGAGCCATCCTCCTATTCATACACCATCTCATTTATTCATCCCCTATTCATTTACCATCTGGTATCTAATGTAGAGCCATCCTCCTATTCATACACCATCTGGTATCTAGAGCCATCCTCCTATTCATACACCATCTGGCATCTAATGTAGAGCCATCCCCCTATTCATACACCATCTGGCATCTAATGTAGAGCCCTACCCCTATTCAAACACCATCTGGCATCTAATGTAGAGCCCTCCCCCTATTCATACACCATCTGGTATCTAATGTAGAGCCATCCTCCTATTCATACACCATCTGGTATCTAATGTAGAGCCCTCCCTATTCAAACACCATCTGGCATGTAATGTAGAGCCATCCCCCTATTCATACACCATCTGGTATCTAATGTAGAGCCATCCTCCTATTCATACACCATCTGGTATCTAATGTAGAGCCATCCTCCTATTCATACACCATCTGGCATCTAATGTAGAGCCATCCTCCTATTCATACACCATCTGGTATCTAATGTAGAGCCCTCCTTCTATTCATACACCATCTGGTATCTAATGTAGAGCCATCCCCCTATTCATACACCATCTGGTATCTAATGTAGAGCCATCCCCCTATTCATACACCATCTGGTATCTAATGTAGAGCCCTCCTCCTATTCATACACCATCTGGCATCTAATGTAGAGCCATCCTCCTATTCATACACCATCTGGCATCTAATGTAGAGCCATCCTCCTATTCATACACCATCTGGCATCTAATGTAGAGCCATCCTCCTATTCATACACCATCTGGCATCTAATGTAGAGCCATCCCCCTATTCATACACCATCTGGCATCTAATGTAGAGCCATCCTCCTATTCATACACCATCTGGCATCTAATGTAGGCCATCCCCCTATTCATACACCATCTGGCATCTAATGTAGAGCCATCCCCTATTCATACACCATCTGGTATCTAATGTAGAGCCCTCCCCCTATTCATACACCATCTGGTATCTAATGTAGAGCCATCCTCCTATTCATACACCATCTGGTATCTAATGTAGAGCCCTCCTCCTATTCATACACCATCTGGTATCTAATGTAGAGCCCTCCTTCTATTCATACACCATCTGGTATCTAATGTAGAGCCATCCTCCTATTCATACACCATCTGGTATCTAATGTAGAGCCATCCTCCTATTCATACACCATCTGGCATCTAATGTAGAGCCATCCTCCTATTCATACACCATCTGGCATCTAATGTAGAGCCATCCTCCTATTCATACACCATCTGGTATCTAATGTAGAGCCCTCCTTCTATTCATACACCATCTGGCATCTAATGTAGAGCCATCCTCCTATTCATACACCATCTGGCATCTAATGTAGAGCCATCCCCCTATTCATACACCATCTGGCATCTGGTAGAGCCATCTATTCATATACCATCTGGCATCTAATGTAGAGCCCTCCTTCTATTCATACACCATCTGGTATCTAATGTAGAGCCATCCTCCTATTCATACACCATCTGGCATTTAATGTAGAGCCATCCCCCTATTCATTTACCATCTGGTATCTAATGTAGAGCCATCCTCCTATTCATACACCATCTGGTATCTAATGTAGAGCCATCCTCCTATTCATACACCATCTGGCATCTAATGTAGAGCCATCCTCCTATTCATACACCATCTGGCATCTAATGTAGAGCCATCCTCCTATTCATACACCATCCATCTGGAGCCCTCCTTCTATTCATACACCATCTGGTATCTAATGTAGAGCCATCCCCCTATTCATACACCATCTGGTATCTAATGTAGAGCCATCCCCCTATTCATACACAATCTGGTATCTAATGTAGAGCCCTCCTTCTATTCATACAACATCTGGCATCTAATGTAGAGCCATCCTCCTATTCATACACCATCTGGCATCTAATGTAGAGCCATCCTCCTATTCATACACCATCTGGCATCTAATGTAGAGCCATCCTCCTATTCATACACCATCTGGCATCTAATGTAGAGCCATCCCCCTATTCATACACCATCTGGCATCTAATGTAGAGCCATCCTCCTATTCATACACCATCTGGCATCTAATGTAGAGCCCTCCTCCTATTCATACACCATCTGGTATCTAATGTAGAGCCCTCCTTCTATTCATACACCATCTGGTATCTAATGTAGAGCCATCCTCCTATTCATACACCATCTGGTATCTAATGTAGAGCCATCCTCCTATTCATACACCATCTGGCATCTAATGTAGAGCCATCCTCCTATTCATACACCATCTGGCATCTAATGTAGAGCCATCCTCCTATTCATACACCATCTGGTATCTAATGTAGAGCCCTCCTTCTATTCATACACCATCTGGCATCTAATGTAGAGCCATCCTCTTATTCATACACCATCTGGCATCTAATGTAGAGCCATCCTCCTATTCATACACCATCTGGCATCTAATGTAGAGCCATCCTCCTATTCATACACCATCTGGCATCTAATGTAGAGCCCTCCTCCTATTCATACACCATCTGGTATCTAATGTAGAGCCCTCCTCCTATTCATACACCATCTGGTATCTAATGTAGAGCCATCCTTCTATTCTATTCATACACCATCTGGTATCTAATGTAGGGCCATCCTTCTATTCATGTACCATCTGGCATCTAATGTAGAGCCATCCCCCTATTCATACACCATCTGGTATCTAATGTAGAGCAATCCTCCTATTCATACACCATCTGGCATCTAATGTAGAGCCATCCTCCTATTCATACACCATCTGGCATCTAATGTAGAGCCATCCCCCTATTCATACACCATCTGGCATCTAATGTAGAGCCCTACCCCTATTCAAACACCATCTGGCATCTAATGTAGAGCCCTCCCCCTATTCATACACCATCTGGTATCTAATGTAGAGCCATCCTCCTATTCATACACCATCTGGTATCTAATGTAGAGCCATCCTCCTATTCATTTACCATCTGGCATCTAATGTAGAGCCATCCTCCTATTCATACACCATCTGGTATCTAATGTAGAGCCCTCCTTCTATTCATACACCATCTGGTATCTAATGTAGAGCCATCCCCCTATTCATACACCATCTGGCATCTAATGTAGAGCCATCCCCCTATTCAGACACCATCTGGTATCTAATGTAGAGCCCTCCTTCTATTCATACACCATCTGGCATCTAATGTAGAGCCATCCTCCTATTCATACACCATCTGGCATCTAATGTAGAGCCATCCTCCTATTCATACACCATCTGGCATCTAATGTAGAGCCATCCCCTATTCATACACCATCTGGCATCTAATGTAGAGCCATCCCCCTATTCATACACCATCTGGTATCTAATGTAGAGCCCTCCCCCTATTCATACACCATCTGGTATCTAATGTAGAGCCATCCTCCTATTCATACACCATCTGGTATCTAATGTAGAGCCGTCCCCCTATTCATACACCATCTGGGATCTAATGTAGAGCCATCCTCCTATTCATACACCATCTGGCATCTAATGTAGAGCCATCCTCCTATTCATACACCATCTGGCATCTAATGTAGAGCCATCCTCCTATTCATACACCATCTGGCATCTAATGTAGAGCCATCCCCCTATTCATACACCATCTGGCATCTAATGTAGAGCCCTACCCCTATTCAAACACCATCTGGCATCTAATGTAGAGCCCTCCCCCTATTCATACACCATCTGATATCTAATGTAGAGCCATCCTCCTATTCATACACCATCTGGTATCTAATGTAGAGCCATCCTCCTATTCATACACCATCTGGCATCTAATGTAGAGCCATCCTCCTATTCATACACCATCTGGTATCTAATGTAGAGCCCTCCTTCTATTCATACACCATCTGGTATCTAATGTAGAGCCATCCCCTATTCATACACCATCTGGCATCTAATGTAGAGCCATCCCCTATTCAGACACCATCTGGTATCTAATGTAGAGCCCTCCTTCTATTCATACACCATCTGGCATCTAATGTAGAGCCATCCTCCTATTCATACACCATCTGGCATCTAATGTAGAGCCATCCTCCTATTCATACACCATCTGGCATCTGGCCATCCCCTATTCATACACCATCTGGCATCTAATGTAGAGCCATCCCCTATTCATACACCATCTGGCATCTAATGTAGAGCCATCCCCCTATTCATACACCATCTGGTATCTAATGTAGAGCCATCCTCCATTTCATACACCATCTGGTATCTAATGTAGAGCCCTCCCCCTATTCATACACCATCTGGTATCTAATGTAGAGCCATCCTCCTATTCATACACCATCTGGTATCTAATGTAGAGCCCTCCTTCTAATCATACACCATCTGGCATCTAATGTAGAGCCATCCTCCTATTCATACACCATCTGGCATCTAATGTAGAGCCATCCTCCATTTCATACACCATCTGGTATCTAATGTAGAGCCCTCCCCCTATTCATACACCATCTGGGATCTAATGTAGAGCCATCCTCCTATTCATACACCATCTGGCATCTAATGTAGAGCCATCCTCCTATTCATACACCATCTGGCATCTAATGTAGAGCCATCCTCCTATTCATACACCATCTGGCATCTAATGTAGAGCCATCCCCCTATTCATACACCATCTGGCATCTAATGTAGAGCCCTACCCCTATTCAAACACCATCTGGCATCTAATGTAGAGCCCTCCCCCTATTCATACACCATCTGGTATCTAATGTAGAGCCATCCTCCTATTCATACACCATCTGGTATCTAATGTAGAGCCATCCTCCTATTCATACACCATCTGGCATCTAATGTAGAGCCATCCTCCTATTCATACACCATCTGGTATCTAATGTAGAGCCCTCCTTCTATTCATACACCATCTGGTATCTAATGTAGAGCCATCCCCCTATTCATACACCATCTGGCATCTAATGTAGAGCCATCCCCCTATTCAGACACCATCTGGTATCTAATGTAGAGCCCTCCTTCTATTCATACACCATCTGGCATCTAATGTAGAGCCATCCTCCTATTCATACACCATCTGGCATCTAATGTAGAGCCATCCTCCTATTCATACACCATCTGGCATCTAATGTAGAGCCATCCCCCTATTCATACACCATCTGGCATCTAATGTAGAGCCATCCCCCTATTCATACACCATCTGGTATCTAATGTAGAGCCCTCCCCCTATTCATACACCATCTGGTATCTAATGTAGAGCCATCCTCCATTTCATACACCATCTGGTATCTAATGTAGAGCCCTCCCCCTATTCATACACCATCTGGTATCTAATGTAGAGCCATCCTCCTATTCATACACCATCTGGTATCTAATGTAGAGCCCTCCTCCTATTCATACACCATCTGGTATCTAATGTAGAGCCATCCTCCTATTCATACACCATCTGGTATCTAATGTAGAGCCCTCCTTCTATTCATACACCATCTGGCATCTAATGTAGAGCCATCCTCCTATTCATACACCATCTGGCATCTAATGTAGAGCCATCCTCCTATTCATACACCATCTGGCATCTAATGTAGAGCCATCCCCCTATTCATACACCATCTGGCATCTAATGTAGAGCCATCCCCCTATTCATACACCATCTGGTATCTAATGTAGAGCCCTCCCCCTATTCATACACCATCTGGTATCTAATGTAGAGCCATCCTCCTATTCATACACCATCTGGTATCTAATGTAGAGCCATCCTCCTATTCATACACCATCTGGTATCTAATGTAGAGCCCTCCTCCTATTCATACACCATCTGGTATCTAATGTAGAGCCCTCCTTCTATTCATACACCATCTGGTATCTAATGTAGAGCCCTCCCCCTATTCATACACCATCTGGTATCTAATGTAGAGCCATCCTCCTATTCATACACCATCTGGTATCTAATGTAGAGCCCTCCCCCTATTCATACACTATCTGGTATCTAATGTAGAGCCATCCTCCTATTCATACACCATCTGGTATCTAATGTAGAGCCCTCCTTCTATTCATACACCATCTGGTATCTAATGTAGAGCCATCCTCCTATTCATACACCATCTGGTATCTAATGTAGAGCCATCCTCCTATTCATACACCATCTGGCATCTAATGTAGAGCCATCCTCCTATTCATACACCATCTGGCATCTAATGTAGAGCCATCCTCCTATTCATACACCATCTGGTATCTAATGTAGAGCCCTCCTTCTATTCATACACCATCTGGCATCTAATGTAGAGCCATCCTCCTATTCATACACCATCTGGCATCTAATGTAGAGCCATCATCCTATTCATACACCATCTGGCATCTAATGTAGAGCCATCCTCCTATTCATACACCATCTGGCATCTAATGTAGAGCCATCCCCCTATTCATACACCATCTGGCATCTAATGTAGAGCCATCCTCCTATTCATACACCATCTGGCATCTAATGTAGAGCCCTCCTCCTATTCATACACCATCAGGTATCTAATGTAGAGCCCTCCTCCTATTCATATACCATCTGTTATCTAATGTAGAGCCATCCTTCTATTCTATTCATACACCATCTGGTATCTAATGTAGAGCCATCCTTCTATTCATGTACCATCTGGCATCTAATGTAGAGCCATCCCCCTATTCATACACCATCTGGTATCTAATGTAGAGCCATCCTCCTATTCATACACCATCTGGCATCTAATGTAGAGCCATCCTCCTATTCATACACCATCTGGCATCTAATGTAGAGCCATCCCCCATTCATACACCATCTGGCATCTAATGTAGAGCCATCCTCCTATTCATACACCATCTGGCATCTAATGTAGAGCCCTCCCCCTATTCATACACCATCTGGTATCTAATGTAGAGCCATCCTCCTATTCATACACCATCTGGTATCTAATGTAGAGCCATCCTCCTATTCATACACCATCTGGCATCTAATGTAGAGCCATCCTCCTATTCATACACCATCTGGTATCTAATGTAGAGCCCTCCTTCTATTCATACACCATCTGGTATCTAATGTAGAGCCATCCCCCTATTCATACACCATCTGGCATCTAATGTAGAGCCATCCCCCTATTCAGACACCATCTGGTATCTAATGTAGAGCCCTCCTTCTATTCATACACCATCTGGCATCTAATGTAGAGCCATCCTTCTATTCCTTACACCATCTGGCATCTAATGTAGAGCCATCCTCCTATTCATACACCATCTGGCATCTAATGTAGAGCCATCCCCCTATTCATACACCATCTGGCATCTAATGTAGAGCCATCCCCCTATTCATACACCATCTGGTATCTAATGTAGAGCCCTCCCCCTATTCATACACCATCTGGTATCTAATGTAGAGCCATCCTCCATTTCATACACCATCTGGTATCTAATGTAGAGCCCTCCCCCTATTCATACACCATCTGGTATCTAATGTAGAGCCATCCTCCTATTCATACACCATCTGGTATCTAATGTAGAGCCCTCCTCCTATTCATACACCATCTGGTATCTAATGTAGAGCCATCCTCCTATTCATACACCATCTGGTATCTAATGTAGAGCCATCCTCCTATTCATACACCATCTGGTATCTAATGTAGAGCCATCCTCCTATTCATACACCATCTGGTATCTAATGTAGAGCCCTCCTTCTATTCATACACCATCTGGTATCTAATGTAGAGCCCTCCTTCTATTCATACACCATCTGGTATCTAATGTAGAGCCCTCCTTCTATTCATACACCATCTGGCATCTAATGTAGAGCCATCCTCCTATTCATACACCATCTGGCATCTAATGTAGAGCCATCCTCCTATTCATACACCATCTGGCATCTAATGTAGAGCCATCCCCTATTCATACACCATCTGGCATCTAATGTAGAGCCATCCCCTATTCATACACCATCTGGTATCTAATGTAGAGCCCTCCCCTATTCATACACCATCTGGTATCTAATGTAGAGCCATCCTCCTATTCATACACCATCTGGTATCTAATGTAGAGCCATCCTCCTATTCATACACCATCTGGTATCTAATGTAGAGCCCTCCTCCTATTCATACACCATCTGGTATCTAATGTAGAGCCCTCCTTCTATTCATACACCATCTGGTATCTAATGTAGAGCCCTCCCCCTATTCATACACTATCTGGTATCTAATGTAGAGCCATCCTCCTATTCATACACCATCTGGCATCTAATGTAGAGCCATCATCCTATTCATACACCATCTGGCATCTAATGTAGAGCCATCCTCCTATTCATACACCATCTGGCATCTAATGTAGAGCCATCCCCCTATTCATACACCATCTGGCATCTAATGTAGAGCCATCCTCCTATTCATACACCATCTGGCATCTAATGTAGAGCCCTCCTCCTATTCATACACCATCAGGTATCTAATGTAGAGCCCTCCTCCTATTCATATACCATCTGTTATCTAATGTAGAGCCATCCTTCTATTCTATTCATACACCATCTGGTATCTAATGTAGAGCCATCCTTCTATTCATGTACCATCTGGCATCTAATGTAGAGCCATCCCCCTATTCATACACCATCTGGCATCTAATGTAGAGCCATCCTCCTATTCATACACCATCTGGCATCTAATGTAGAGCCATCCTCCTATTCATACACCATCTGGCATCTAATGTAGAGCCATCCCCCTATTCATACACCATCTGGCATCTAATGTAGAGCCATCCTCCTATTCATACACCATCTGGCATCTAATGTAGAGCCCTCCCCCTATTCATACACCATCTGGTATCTAATGTAGAGCCATCCTCCTATTCATACACCATCTGGTATCTAATGTAGAGCCATCCTCCTATTCATACACCATCTGGCATCTAATGCATCTAATGTAGAGCCATCCTCCTATTCATACACCATCTGGTATCTAATGTAGAGCCCTCCTTCTATTCATACACCATCTGGTATCTAATGTAGAGCCATCCCCCTATTCATACACCATCTGGCATCTAATGTAGAGCCATCCCCCTATTCAGACACCATCTGGTATCTAATGTAGAGCCCTCCTTCTATTCATACACCATCTGGCATCTAATGTAGAGCCATCCTCCTATTCATACACCATCTGGCATCTAATGTAGAGCCATCCTCCTATTCATACACCATCTGGCATCTAATGTAGAGCCATCCCCTATTCATACACCATCTGGCATCTAATGTAGAGCCATCCCCTATTCATACACCATCTGGTATCTAATGTAGAGCCCTCCCCCTATTCATACACCATCTGGTATCTAATGTAGAGCCATCCTCCATTTCATACACCATCTGGTATCTAATGTAGAGCCCTCCCCCTATTCATACACCATCTGGTATCTAATGTAGAGCCATCCTCCTATTCATACACCATCTGGTATCTAATGTAGAGCCCTCCTCCTATTCATACACCATCTGGTATCTAATGTAGAGCCATCCTCCTATTCATACACCATCTGGTATCTAATGTAGAGCCATCCTCCTATTCATACACCATCTGGTATCTAATGTAGAGCCATCCTCCTATTCATACACCATCTGGTATCTAATGTAGAGCCCTCCTTCTATTCATACACCATCTGGTATCTAATGTAGAGCCCTCCTTCTATTCATACACCATCTGGTATCTAATGTAGAGCCCTCCTTCTATTCATACACCATCTGGCATCTAATGTAGAGCCATCCTCCTATTCATACACCATCTGGCATCTAATGTAGAGCCATCCTCCTATTCATACACCATCTGGCATCTAATGTAGAGCCATCCCCCTATTCATACACCATCTGGCATCTAATGTAGAGCCATCCCCCTATTCATACACCATCTGGTATCTAATGTAGAGCCCTCCCCCTATTCATACACCATCTGGTATCTAATGTAGAGCCATCCTCCTATTCATACACCATCTGGTATCTAATGTAGAGCCATCCTCCTATTCATACACCATCTGGTATCTAATGTAGAGCCCTCCTCCTATTCATACACCATCTGGTATCTAATGTAGAGCCCTCCTTCTATTCATACACCATCTGGTATCTAATGTAGAGCCCTCCCCCTATTCATACACTATCTGGTATCTAATGTAGAGCCATCCTCCTATTCATACACCATCTGGTATCTAATGTAGAGCCCTCCTCCTATTCATACACCATCTGGTATCTAATGTAGAGCCCTCCTTCTATTCATACACCATCTGGCATCTAATGTAGAGCCATCCTCCTATTCATACACCATCTGGCATCTAATGTAGAGCCATCCTCCTATTCATACACCATCTGGCATCTAATGTAGAGCCATCCCCCTATTCATACACCATCTGGCATCTAATGTAGAGCCATCCCCCTATTCATACACCATCTGGTATCTAATGTAGAGCCCTCCCCCTATTCATACACCATCTGGTATCTAATGTAGAGCCATCCTCCTATTCATACACCATCTGGTATCTAATGTAGAGCCATCCTCCTATTCATACACCATCTGGTATCTAATGTAGAGCCCTCCTCCTATTCATACACCATCTGGTATCTAATGTAGAGCCCTCCTTCTATTCATACACCATCTGGTATCTAATGTAGAGCCCTCCCCCTATTCATACACTATCTGGTATCTAATGTAGAGCCATCCTCCTATTCATACACCATCTGGTATCTAATGTAGAGCCCTCCTTCTATTCATACATCATCTGGCATCTAATGTAGAGCCATCCTCCTATTCATACACCATCTGGCATCTAATGTAGAGCCATCATCCTATTCATACACCATCTGGCATCTAATGTAGAGCCATCCTCCTATTCATACACCATCTGGCATCTAATGTAGAGCCATCCCCCTATTCATACACCATCTGGCATCTAATGTAGAGCCATCCTCCTATTCATACACCATCTGGCATCTAATGTAGAGCCCTCCTCCTATTCATACACCATCTGGTATCTAATGTAGAGCCCTCCTCCTATTCATATACCATCTGGTATCTAATGTAGAGCCATCCTTCTATTCATGTACCATCTGGCATCTAATGTAGAGCCATCCCCCTATTCATACACCATCTGGTATCTAATGTAGAGCCATCCTCCTATTCATACACCATCTGGCATCTAATGTAGAGCCATCATCCTATTCATACACCATCTGGCATCTAATGTAGAGCCATCCCCCTATTCATACACCATCTGGCATCTAATGTAGAGCCATCCCCCTATTCATACACCATCTGGCATCTAATGTAGAGCCCTACCTCTATTCAAACACCATCTGGCATCTAATGTAGAGCCCTCCCCCTATTCATACACCATCTGGTATCTAATGTAGAGCCCTCCTTCTATTCATACACCATCTGGCATCTAATGTAGAGCCATCCTCCTATTCATACACCATCTGGCATCTAATGTAGAGCCATCCTCCTATTCATACACCATCTGGCATCTAATGTAGAGCCATCCCCCTATTATTCATACACCATCTGGCATCTAATGTAGAGCCATCCCCCTATTCATACACCATCTGGTATCTAATGTAGAGCCCTCCCCCTATTCATACACCATCTGGTATCTAATGTAGAGCCATCCTCCTATTCATACACCATATGGTATCTAATGTAGAGCCCTCCTCCTATTCATACACCATCTGGTATCTAATGTAGAGCCCTCCTTCTATTCATACACCATCTGGTATCTAATGTAGAGCCATCCTCCTATTCATACACCATCTGGTATCTAATGTAGAGCCATCCTCCTATTCATACACCATCTGGCATCTAATGTAGAGCCATCCTCCTATTCATACACCATCTGGCATCTAATGTAGAGCCATCCTCCTATTCATACACCATCTGGTATCTACTGTAGAGCCCTCCTTCTATTCATACACCATCTGGCATCTAATGTAGAGCCATCCTCCTATTCATACACCATCTGGCATCTAATGTAGAGCCATCCTCCTATTCATACACCATCTGGCATCTAATGTAGAGCCATCCTCCTATTCATACACCATCTGGCATCTAATGTAGAGCCCTCCTCCTATTCATACACCATCTGGTATCTAATGTAGAGCCATCCCCCTATTCATACACCATCTGGTATCTAATGTAGAGCCCTCCCCCTATTCATACACCATCTGGTATCTAATGTAGAGCCCTCCTCCTATTCATACACCATCTGGTATCTAATGTAGAGCCCTCCTCCTATTCATACACCATCTGGTATCTAATGTAGAGCCCTCCTCCTATTCATACACCATCTGGTATCTAATGTAGAGCCATCCTCCTATTCATACACCATCTGGCATCTAATGTAGAGCCCTACCCCTATTCAAACACCATCTGGTATCTAATGTAGAGCCCTCCCCCTATTCATACACCATCTGGTATCTAATGTAGAGCCATCCTCCTATTCATACACCATCTGGCATCTAATGTAGAGCCATCCTCCTATTCATACACCATCTGGCATCTAATGTAGAGCCCTCCCCCTATTCATACACCATCTGGCATCTAATGTAGAGCCATCCTCCTATTCATACACCATCTGGCATCTAATGTAGAGCCCTCCCCCTATTCATACACCATCTGGTATCTAATGTAGAGCCATCCTCCTATTCATACACCATCTGGTATCTAATGTAGAGCCATCCTCCTATTCATACACCATCTGGCATCTAATGTAGAGCCCTCCCCCTATTCATACACCACCTGGTATCTAATGTAGAGCCCTCCCCCTATTCATACACCATCTGGTATCTAATGTAGAGCCATCCCCCTATTCATACACCATCTGATATCTAATGTAGAGCCATCCCCCTATTCATACACCATCTGGTATCTAATGTAGAGCCCTCCCCCTATTCATCTTTAGAGCAGCAAACACTGAAGGGGGAGGAGCTAGACAGTGCATTCGGGAAAGTTTTCAGAGCCCTTGACTTGTTCCACATTTTGATACGTTACAGCCTTATTCTAAAATGGATAACATTTATTGAATTAGTGAACACAATACCCCATAATGACAACACGAAAAACATGTATTTTTTTTTTTTACACAGAAATACCTTTTTTCGTAAGTATTCAAAACCCTTCGCTATTGTACGAATATTTTAAAATAATACACAAAGCAGAGGACGAGAGGTTGAGAGGGAATTAACAAGCAATGGAAAAAGTGTTTTTTCTGTAATAGGGAATTAACGATCAATGGGTCAGAGACATGGAAGGAATGTGTTTAGGCATTGAGCCTGAAACAGGATACTTGTTATTTGGCCATTGACCCAGTTTTATTGCAAGGAATTCAAAATGGTCAACCATAGGCTAGGGTTGGGTTGGGTTATAAAACTACATGCTCTCCCTTTGTTCTGTGGAGAGAATCACTGAGGACAGGGGAGAATAAACATCTACCTCTCAGTATAACATCTATGATTTGTTCTCTTTGAATATATATATTTTTCTCCCCCTGATTTGCTTTGGGGTCTGTGTTATTGAATAGTAACATCAACTGCTAACACAACGAGACTCGAAATTGAGATATTTCTACAACTTGACTGGAGTCCACCTGTGGTAAAAACAATTGTTTGAACATGATTTGGATCTGGGGAAGGGTACCAAAACATTTTTGCAGCATTGAAGGTCCCCAAGAACACAGGGGTCTCCATCATTCTCAAATGGAAGAAGTTTGGAACCACCAAGGCTCATTCTAGAGCTGGCCGCCCGGCCTAACTGAGCAAACGGGGAAGAAGGGCGTCGGTCAGGGAGAGTTCCTGGAGAACCTTCCAGAATGACAACTATCTCTGCAGATGGTTGTCCACCAATCAGGACTTTGTGGTAGAGTGGCCAGACGGAAGCCACTCTTCAATAAAAGTCACATGAGAGCCGGCTTGGAGTTTGCCAAAAGGCACCTAAAGGACTCTCAGTCCATGAGAAACAGGATTCTCTGGTCTGATGAAACAAAGATTGTACTCTATGGCCTGAATGCCAAGAGTCAAGTCTGGAGGAAACCTGGCACCATCCCTACGGTGAAGCCTGGTGGTGGCAGCATCATGCTGTGGGGATGTTTTTCAGCGGCAGGTACTGGGAGACTAGTCCGGATGGTGGGAAAGATGAACGGAGCAAAGTACAGAGAGATCCTTGATGAAAACCTGCTCCAGAGTGCTCAGCACCTCAGACTGGGGTGAAATTTCACCTTCCAACAGGACAACGACCCTAAGCACACAGCCAAGACAACGCAGGACAAGTCTCTGAATGTCCTTGTGGCCCAGCCAAAGCCTGGACTTGAACCCGATGGAACATCTCTGGAGAGACCTGAAAATAGCTGTGCAGCGACGCTCCCCGTCCAACCTGACAGAGCTTGAGAGGATCTGCAGAGAGGAATGGGAGAAACTCCCCAAATACAGGTGTGCCAAGCTTGTAGCGTCATACCAAAGAAGTCTCGAGCTAGTAATCGCTGCCAAAGATGCTTCAACAAAGTACTGAGTAAAGTGTCTGAATACTTATGTAAATATGATATCAGTTTTTTTATTTATAATAAAGTAGCAAAAATAACAAAAAAACTGTTTTTGCTTTGTCATTTTGGGGTATTGTGAGTAGATTGATGAGGCAATTATTTTTTTGAAAAAAATGAATGAAAATGTGGGAAAAGTCAAGGGGTCTGAATACTTTCTGAAAGCTAGAGTAAAGCTAGAGTAAAGACATAATTGCATATATTATACTATCACATCACAGAAGCTGTTTTCAGACAGAGACTCCAATGATCTGATTTACCCATGGAGGGAGTGGCTAGTGTCTGTCGGCCTACGATCTGGGCGGGGCCTAGTCCATCCAGGAAGTCACTAAACTGGCTCTCTGGACCCATACGAGTAGGGGGGAAGATAAACCTAGACAGGGAGAGAATGAACGAGTGATGGTTAGATGGTGGTTTCATTAATGACATGTAGCAGGAGACAGTGAGGGCTACAACATGGCCTGAACCATAGGTCCAGTGGTGGAGAGCTGGGCCGTTGAGATTAGGCAGAACAACGCTCTCGTACAACAGTTACAGAACTAGTAATATACGAGTAACATAATTTATGTCTGCGTTGTTGGAGTTGATGCTGCCGTGGGTGGAAACCTGGCATATTTAGTATTATTTAGTATTGTCTAGAACTAAGGTAGCATTTATAACGTACATTCTGTCAAAGCTGTCAGAGTTGGTGCTGGATGGACAGATGGATGGTAATATAATGATAGATGGATGGTAATATAATGATAGATGGATGGATGGTAATATAATGATGGATGGATGGTAATATAATGATAGATGGATGGATGGTAATATAATGATAGATGGATGGTGATATAATGATAGATGGATGGTAATATAATGATAGATGGATGGTAATATAATGATAGATGGATGGTAATATAATGATAGATGGATGGTAATATAATGATAGATGGATGGTAATATAATGATGGATGGATGGTAATATAATGTTAGATGGATGGTAATATAATGGATGGTAATATAATGATAGATAGATGGATGGTATATAATGATGGATGTAATATAATGACAGATGGATGGGTAATATAATGATAGATGGATGGTAATATAATAGATGGATGGTAATATAATGTTAGATGGATGGTAATATAATGATGGATGGTAATATAATGATAGATAGATGGATGGTAATATGAATGTAATATAATAGATGGATGGATGGTAATATAATGATAGATGGATGATAATATAAATGATGGATGGATGATAGATGGATGGTAATATAATGAAAGATGGATGGTAATATAATGATGGATGGATGGTAATATAATGATGGATGGATGGTAATATAATGATGGATGGTAATATAATGATAGATGGATGGATGGTAATATAATGATGGATGGATGGATGGTAATATAATGATAGATGGATGGTAATATAATGATATATGGATGGTAATATAATGATAGATGGATGGTAATATAATGATGGATGGTAATATAATGATAGATGGATGGATGGTAATATAATGGATGGATGGTAATATAATGATAGATGGATGGTAATATAATGATAGATGGATGGTGATATATTGATAGATGGATGGTAATATAATGACAGATAGATGGATGGTAATATAATGATAGATGGATGGATGGTAATATAATGATGGATGGATGGTAATATAATGACAGATGGATGGATGGTAATATAATGACAGATGGATGGTAATATAATGATAGATGGATGGATGGTAATATATTGATAGATGGATGGTAATATAATGATAGATGGATGGATGGCAATATATTGATAGATGGATGGTAATATAATGACAGATGGATGGTAATATAATGATAGATGGATGGATGGTAATATAATTGATAGATGGATGGTAATATAATGATAGATGGATGGTAATATATTGATAGATGGATGGTAATATAATGATAGATGGATGGTAATATAATGACAGATGGATGGATGGGAATATAATGACAGATGGATGGTAATATATTGATAGATGGATGGTAATATAATGATAGATGGATGGTAATATAATGATAGATGGATGGTAATATAATGATAGATGGATGGTGATATAATGACAGATGGATGGATGGTAATATAAATAGATGGATGGTAATATAATGATGGATGGATGGTAATATAATGACAGATGGATGGTAATATAGTGATAGATGGATGGATGGTAATATAATGACAGATGGATGGTAATATAATGATAGATGGATGGTAATATATGGATAGATGGATGGTAATATAATGATAGATGGATGGTAAATGATAGATGGATGGTAATATAATGATAGATGGATGGATGATAGATGGATGGTAATATAATGATAGATGGATGGATGGTAATATAATGATAGATGGATGGTAATATAATGATAGATGGATGGATGTAATATAGATGGATGGATGATGGATGGATGGTAATATATAGATGGATGGAGTAATATAATGACAGATGGATGGATTGATGGTAATATAATGATGGATGGATGGATGGTAATATAATGATAGATGGATGTAATATAATGATGGATGGATGGTAATATAATGATAGATGGATGGTAATATAATGATAGATGGATGGATGGTAATATAATGATGGAGATGGATGGATGGTAATATAATGATAGATGGATGGATATGGATGGTAATATAATGATAGATGGATGGATAATATAATGACAGATGGATGATAATATAATGATAGATGGATGGATGGTAATATAATGATAGATGGATGGTAATATAATGATGGATGGTAATATAATGATAGATGGATGGATGGTAATATAATGATAGATGGATGGTAATATAATGATAGATGGATGGTAATATAATGTTAGATGGATGGTAATATAATGATGGATGGTAATATAATGATAGATAGATGGATGGTAATATAATGATGGATGGTAATATAATGACAGATGGATGGATGGTAATATAATGATAGATGGATGGTAACATAATGATGGATGGTAATATAATGATAGATGGATGGTAATATAATGATGGATGGTAATATAATGAAAGATGGATGTAATATAATAGATGGATGGTAATATAATGATGGATGGATGGGATGGATGGTAATATAATGATAGATGGATGGATGGTAATATAAATATGAATGGATGTAATATAATGAGATGGATGGTAATATAATGATATATGGATGGTAATATAATGATGGATGGATGGTAATATAATGATGGATGGTAATATAATGATAGATGGATGGATGGTAATATAATGATGGATGGATGGTAATATAATGATAGATGGATGGATGGTAATATAATGATAGATGGATGGTAATATAATGATAGATGGATGGTAATATAATGATAGATGGATGGTGATATATTGATAGATGGATGGTAATATAATGACAGATAGATGGATGGTAATATAATGATAGATGGATGGATGGTAATATAATGATGGATGGATGGTAATATAATGACAGATGGATGGATAGTAATATAATGACAGATGGATGGTAATATAATGATAGATGGATGGATGGTATATATAGATGGATGTAATATAATGATAGATGGATGGATGGCAATATATTGATAGATGGATGGTAATATAATGACAGATGGATGGTAATGATAGATGGATGGATGGTAATATATTGATAGATGGATGGTAATATAATGATAGATGGATGGTAATATATTGATAGATGGATGGTAATATAATGATAGATGGATGGTAATATAATGATAGATGGATGGTAATATAATGATAGATGGATGGTGATATAATGACAGATGGATGGATGGTAATATAATGATAGATGGATGGTAATATAATGATGGATGGATGGTAATATAATGACAGATGGATGGTAATATAGTGATAGATGGATGGATGGTAATATAATGACAGATGGATGGTAATATAATGATAGATGGATGGTAATATATGGATAGATGGATGGTAATATAATGATAGATGGATGGTAATATATTGATAGATGGATGGTAATATAATGATAGATGGATGGTGATATAATGATAGATGGATGGTAATATAATGATAGATGGATGGATGGTAATATAATGATAGATGGATGGTAATATAATGATAGATGGATGGATGCTAATATAATGATAGATAGATGGATGGTAATATAATGATGGATGGATGGTAATATAATGATAGATGGATGGATGGTAATATAATGACAGATGGATGGATGGTAATATAATGACAGATTGATGGTAATATAATGATGGATGGATGGTAATATAATGATAGATGGATGGTAATATAATGATGGATGGATGGTAATATAATGATAGATGGATGGTAATATAATGATAGATGGATGGATGGTAATATAATGACAGATGGATGGTAATATAATGACAGATGGATGGTAATATAATGATAGATGGATGGATGGTAATATAATGATAGATGGATGGTAATATAATGACAGATGGATGGATGGTAATATAATGACAGATGGATGGTAATATAATGATAGATGGATGGTAATATATTGATAGATGGATGGTAATATATTGATAGATGGATGGTAATATAATGATAGATGGATGGTAATATAATGATAGATGGATGGTAATATAATGATAGATGGATGGTAATATAATGATAGATGGATGGTAATATAATGATGGATGGATGGTAATATAATGACAGATGGATGGATGGTAATATAATGACAGATGGATGGTAATATAATGATAGATGGATGGTAATATATTGATAGATGGATGGTAATATATTGATAGATGGATGGTAATATAATGATAGATGGATGGTAATATAATGATAGATGGATGGTAATATAATGATGGATGGATGGTAATATAATGACAGATGGATGGATGGTAATATAATGACAGATGGATGGTAATATAATGATAGATGGATGGATGGTAATATATTGATAGATGGATGGTAATATAATGATAGATGGATGGTGATATAATGATAGATGGATGGTAATATAATGATAGATGGATGGATGGTAATATAATGATAGATGGATGGTAATATAATGATAGATGGATGGATGCTAATATAATGATAGATAGATGGATGGTAATATAATGATGGATGGATGGTAATATAATGATAGATGGATGGATGGTAATATAATGACAGATGGATGGATGGTAATATAATGACAGATTGATGGTAATATAATGATGGATGGATGGATGGTAATATAATGATAGATGGATGGTAATATAATGATGGATGGATGGTAATATAATGATAGATGGATGGTAATATAATGATAGATGGATGGATGGTAATATAATGACAGATGGATGGTAATATAATGACAGATGGATGGTAATATAATGATAGATGGATGGATGGTAATATAATGATAGATGGATGGTAATATAATGATGGATGGTAATATAATGACAGATGGATGGTAATATAATGATAGATGGATGGATGGTAATATAATGATAGATGGATGGTAATATAATGATAGATGGATGGATGGTAATATAATGACAGATGGATGATAATATAATGATAGATGGATGGATGGTAATATAATGATAGATGGATGGTAATATAATGATGGATGGTAATATAATGATAGATGGATGGATGGTAATATAATGATAGATGGATGGTAATATAATGATAGATGGATGGTAATATAATGTTAGATGGATGGTAATATAATGATGGATGATAATATAATGATAGATAGATGGATGGTAATATAATGATGGATGGTAATATAATGACAGATGGATGGATGGTAATATAATGATAGATGGATGGTAACATAATGATGGATGGTAATATAATGATAGATGGATGGTAATATAATGATGGATGGTAATATAATGAAAGATGGATGGTAATATAATGATGGATGGATGGTAATATAATGATGGATGGATGGTAATATAATGATGGATGGTAATATAATGATAGATGGATGGATGGTAATATAATGATGGATGGATGGATGGTAATATAATGATGGATGGATGGTAATATAATGATATATGGATGGTAATATAATGATGGATGGATGGTAATATAATGATGGATGGTAATATAATGATAGATGGATGGATGGTAATATAATGATGGATGGATGGTAATATAATGATAGATGGATGGATGGTAATATAATGATAGATGGATGGTAATATAATGATAGATGGATGGTAATATAATGATAGATGGATGGTGATATATTGATAGATGGATGGTAATATAATGACAGATAGATGGATGGTAATATAATGATAGATGGATGGATGGTAATATAATGATGGATGGATGGTAATATAATGACAGATGGATGGATGGTAATATAATGACAGATGGATGGTAATATAATGATAGATGGATGGATGGTAATATATTGATAGATGGATGGTAATATAATGATAGATGGATGGATGGCAATATATTGATAGATGGATGGTAATATAATGACAGATGGATGGTAATATAATGATAGATGGATGGATGGTAATATATTGATAGATGGATGGTAATATAATGATAGATGGATGGTAATATATTGATAGATGGATGGTAATATAATGATAGATGGATGGTAATATAATGACAGATGGATGGATGGGAATATAATGACAGATGGATGGTAATATATTGATAGATGGATGGTAATATAATGATAGATGGATGGTAATATAATGATAGATGGATGGTAATATAATGATAGATGGATGGTGATATAATGACAGATGGATGGATGGTAATATAATGATAGATGGATGGTAATATAATGATGGATGGATGGTAATATAATGACAGATGGATGGTAATATAGTGATAGATGGATGGATGGTAATATAATGACAGATGGATGGTAATATAATGATAGATGGATGGTAATATATGGATAGATGGATGGTAATATAATGATAGATGGATGGTAATATAATGATAGATGGATGGTGATATAATGATAGATGGATGGTAATATAATGATAGATGGATGGATGGTAATATAATGATAGATGGATGGTAATATAATGATAGATGGATGGATGCTAATATAATGATAGATAGATGGATGGTAATATAATGATGGATGGATGGTAATATAATGACAGATGGATGGTAATATAGTGATAGATGGATGGATGGTAATATAATGACAGATGGATGGTAATATAATGATAGATGGATGGTAATATATGGATAGATGGATGGTAATATAATGATAGATGGATGGTAATATAATGATAGATGGATGGTGATATAATGATAGATGGATGGTAATATAATGATAGATGGATGGATGGTAATATAATGATAGATGGATGGTAATATAATGATAGATGGATGGATGCTAATATAATGATAGATAGATGGATGGTAATATAATGATGGATGGATGGTAATATAATGATAGATGGATGGATGGTAATATAATGACAGATGGATGGATGGTAATATAATGACAGATTGATGGTAATATAATGATGGATGGATGGATGGTAATATAATGATAGATGGATGGTAATATAATGATGGATGGATGGTAATATAATGATAGATGGATGGTAATATAATGATAGATGGATGGATGGTAATATAATGACAGATGGATGGTAATATAATGACAGATGGATGGTAATATAATGATAGATGGATGGATGGTAATATAATGATAGATGGATGGTAATATAATGACAGATGGATGGATGGTAATATAATGACAGATGGATGGTAATATAATGATAGATGGATGGTAATATATTGATAGATGGATGGTAATATATTGATAGATGGATGGTAATATAATGATAGATGGATGGTAATATAATGATAGATGGATGGTAATATAATGATAGATGGATGGTAATATAATGATAGATGGATGGTAATATAATGATGGATGGATGGTAATATAATGACAGATGGATGGATGGTAATATAATGACAGATGGATGGTAATATAATGATAGATGGATGGTAATATATTGATAGATGGATGGTAATATATTGATAGATGGATGGTAATATAATGATAGATGGATGGTAATATAATGATAGATGGATGGTAATATAATGATGGATGGATGGTAATATAATGACAGATGGATGGATGGTAATATAATGACAGATGGATGGTAATATAATGATAGATGGATGGATGGTAATATATTGATAGATGGATGGTAATATAATGATAGATGGATGGTAATATATTGATAGATGGATGGTAATATAATGATAGATGGATGGTAATATAATGACAGATGGATGGATGGAATATAATGACAGATGGATGGTAATATATTGATAGATGGATGGTAATATAATGATAGATGGATGGAAATATAATGATAGATGGATGGTAATATAATGATAGATGGATGGTAATATAATGATAGATGGATGGTAATATAATGATAGATGGATGGTAATATAATGACAGATGGATGGTAATATAATGATAATGGATAGTAATATAGTGATAGATGGATGGTAATATAATGATGGATGGATGGTAATATAATGACAGATGGATGGATGGATGGTAATATAATGACAGATGGATGGTAATATAATGATAGATGGATGGATGGTAATATATTGATAGATGGATGGTAATATAATGATAGATGGATGGTAATATATTGATAGATGGATGGTAATATAATGATAGATGGATGGTAATATAATGATAGATGGATGCTAATATATAATGATAGATGGATGGTAATATAATGATGGATGGATGGTAATATAATGATAGATGGATGGATGGTAATATAATGACAGATGGATGGATGGTAATATAATGACAGATTGATGGTAATATAATGATGGATGGATGGATGGTAATATAATGATAGATGGATGGTAATATAATGATGGATGGATGGTAATATAATGATAGATGGATGGTAATATAATGATAGATGGATGGATGGTAATATAATGACAGATGGATGGTAATATAATGACAGATGGATGGTAATATAATGATAGATGGATGGATGGTAATATAATGATAGATGGATGGTAATATAATGACAGATGGATGGATGGTAATATAATGATAGATGGATGGTAATATAATGATAGATGGATGGATGCTAATATAATGATAGATAGATGGATGGTAATATAATGATGGATGGATGGTAATATAATGATAGATGGATGGATGGTAATATAATGACAGATGGATGGATGGTAATATAATGACAGATTGATGGTAATATAATGATGGATGGATGGATGGTAATATAATGATAGATGGATGGTAATATAATGATGGATGGATGGTAATATAATGATAGATGGATGGTAATATAATGATAGATGGATGGATGGTAATATAATGACAGATGGATGGTAATATAATGACAGATGGATGGTAATATAATGATAGATGGATGGATGGTAATATAATGATAGATGGATGGTAATATAATGACAGATGGATGGATGGTAATATAATGACAGATGGATGGTAATATAATGATAGATGGATGGTAATATATTGATAGATGGATGGTAACATATTGATAGATGGATGGTAATATAATGATAGATGGATGGTAATATAATGATAGATGGATGGTAATATAATGATAGATGGATGGTAATATAATGATAGATGGATGGTAATATAATGATGGATGGATGGTAATATAATGACAGATGGATGGATGGTAATATAATGACAGATGGATGGTAATATAATGATAGATGGATGGTAATATATTGATAGATGGATGGTAATATATTGATAGATGGATGGTAATATAATGATAGATGGATGGTAATATAATGATAGATGGATGGTAATATAATGATGGATGGATGGTAATATAATGACAGATGGATGGATGGTAATATAATGACAGATGGATGGTAATATAATGATAGATGGATGGATGGTAATATATTGATAGATGGATGGTAATATAATGATAGATGGATGGTAATATATTGATAGATGGATGGTAATATAATGATAGATGGATGGTAATATAATGACAGATGGATGGATGGGAATATAATGACAGATGGATGGTAATATATTGATAGATGGATGGTAATATAATGATAGATGGATGGAAATATAATGATAGATGGATGGAAGGTAATATAATGATAGATGGATGGTAATATAATGATAGATGGATGGTAATATAATGATAGATGGATGGTAATATAATGATAGATGGATGGTAATATAATGATAGATGGATGGTAATATAATGACAGATGGATGGTAATATAATGATAGATGGATGGATGGTAATATAGTGATAGATGGATGGTAATATAATGATGGACGGATGGTAATATAATGACAGATGGATGGGTGGATGGTAATATAATGACAGATGGATGGTAATATAATGACAGATGGATGGTAATATAATGATAGATGGATGGATGGTAATATAATGATAGATGGATGGTAATATAATGACAGATGGATGGATGGTAATATAATGACAGATGGATGGTAATATAATGATAGATGGATGGTAATATATTGATAGATGGATGGTAATATATTGATAGATGGATGGTAATATAATGATAGATGGATGGTAATATAATGATAGATGGATGGTAATATAATGATAGATGGATGGTAATATAATGATAGATGGATGGTAATATAATGATGGATGGATGGTAATATAATGACAGATGGATGGATGGTAATATAATGACAGATGGATGGTAATATAATGATAGATGGATGGTAATATATTGATAGATGGATGGTAATATATTGATAGATGGATGGTAATATAATGATAGATGGATGGTAATATAATGATAGATGGATGGTAATATAATGATGGATGGATGGTAATATAATGACAGATGGATGGATGGTAATATAATGACAGATGGATGGTAATATAATGATAGATGGATGGATGGTAATATATTGATAGATGGATGGTAATATAATGATAGATGGATGGTAATATAATGACAGATGGATGGTAATATAATGATAGATGGATGGATGGTAATATAGTGATAGATGGATGGTAATATAATGATGGATGGATGGTAATATAATGACAGATGGATGGATGGATGGTAATATAATGACAGATGGATGGTAATATAATGATAGATGGATGGATGGTAATATATTGATAGATGGATGGTAATATATTGATAGATGGATGGTAATATAATGATAGATGGATGGTAATATATTGATAGATGGATGGTAATATAATGATAGATGGATGGTAATATAATGATAGATGGATGGATGCTAATATAATGATAGATAGATGGATGGTAATATAATGATGGATGGATGGTAATATAATGATAGATGGATGGATGGTAATATAATGACAGATGGATGGATGGTAATATAATGACAGATTGATGGTAATATAATGATGGATGGATGGATGGTAATATAATGATAGATGGATGGTAATATAATGATGGATGGATGGTAATATAATGATAGATGGATGGTAATATAATGATAGATGGATGGATGGTAATATAATGACAGATGGATGGTAATATAATGACAGATGGATGGTAATATAATGATAGATGGATGGATGGTAATATAATGATAGATGGATGGTAATATAATGACAGATGGATGGATGGTAATATAATGACAGATGGATGGTAATATAATGATAGATGGATGGTAATATATTGATAGATGGATGGTAATATATTGATAGATGGATGGTAATATAATGATAGATGGATGGTAATATAATGATAGATGGATGGTAATATAATGATAGATGGATGGTAATATAATGATAGATGGATGGTAATATAATGATGGATGGATGGTAATATAATGACAGATGGATGGATGGTAATATAATGACAGATGGATGGTAATATAATGATAGATGGATGGTAATATATTGATAGATGGATGGTAATATATTGATAGATGGATGGTAATATAATGATAGATGGATGGTAATATAATGATAGATGGATGGTAATATAATGATGGATGGATGGTAATATAATGACAGATGGATGGATGGTAATATAATGACAGATGGATGGTAATATAATGATAGATGGATGGATGGTAATATATTGATAGATGGATGGTAATATAATGATAGATGGATGGTAATATATTGATAGATGGATGGTAATATAATGATAGATGGATGGTAATATAATGACAGATGGATGGATGGGAATATAATGACAGATGGATGGTAATATATTGATAGATGGATGGTAATATAATGATAGATGGATGGAAATATAATGATAGATGGATGGAAGGTAATATAATGATAGATGGATGGTAATATAATGATAGATGGATGGTAATATAATGATAGATGGATGGCTGGTAATATAATGATAGATGGATGGTAATATAATGATAGATGGATGGTAATATAATGACAGATGGATGGTAATATAATGATAGATGGATGGATGGTAATATAGTGATAGATGGATGGTAATATAATGATGGATGGATGGTAATATAATGACAGATGGATGGATGGATGGTAATATAATGACAGATGGATGGTAATATAATGATAGATGGATGGATGGTAATATATTGATAGATGGATGGTAATATAATGATAGATGGATGGTAATATAATGACAGATGGATGGATGGGAATATAATGACAGATGGATGGTAATATATTGATAGATGGATGGTAATATAATGATAGATGGATGGAAATATAATGATAGATGGATGGTAATATAATATAGATGGATAATATAATGATAGATGGATGGTAATATAATGATAGATGGATGGCTGGTAATATAATGATAGATGGATGGTAATATAATGATAGATGGATGGTAATATAATGACAGATGGATGGTAATATAATGATAGATGGATGGATGGTAATATAGTGATAGATGGATGGATGGTAATATAATGACAGATGGATGGTAATATAATGACAGATGGATGGATGGGAATATAATGACAGATGGATGGTAATATATTGATAGATGGATGGTGATATAATGATAGATTGATGGTAATATAATGATGGATGGATGGATGGTAATATAATGATAGATGGATGGTAATATAATGATGGATGGATGGTAATATAATGATAGATGGATGGTAATATAATGATAGATGGATGGATGGTAATATAATGACAGATGGATGGTAATATAATGACAGATGGATGGTAATATAATGATAGATGGATGGATGGTAATATAATGATAGATGGATGGTAATATAATGACAGATGGATGGATGGTAATATAATGACAGATGGATGGTAATATAATGATAGATGGATGGTAATATATTGATAGATGGATGGTAATATATTGATAGATGGATGGTAATATAATGATAGATGGATGGTAATATAATGATAGATGGATGGTAATATAATGATAGATGGATGGTAATATAATGATAGATGGATGGTAATATAATGATGGATGGATGGTAATATAATGACAGATGGATGGATGGTAATATAATGACAGATGGATGGTAATATAATGATAGATGGATGGTAATATATTGATAGATGGATGGTAATATATTGATAGATGGATGGTAATATAATGATAGATGGATGGTAATATAATGATAGATGGATGGTAATATAATGATGGATGGATGGTAATATAATGACAGATGGATGGATGGTAATATAATGACAGATGGATGGTAATATAATGATAGATGGATGGATGGTAATATATTGATAGATGGATGGTAATATAATGATAGATGGATGGTAATATATTGATAGATGGATGGTAATATAATGATAGATGGATGGTAATATAATGACAGATGGATGGATGGGAATATAATGACAGATGGATGGTAATATATTGATAGATGGATGGTAATATAATGATAGATGGATGGAAATATAATGATAGATGGATGGATGGTAATATAATGATAGATGGATGGTAATATAATGATAGATGGATGGTAATATAATGATAGATGGATGGCTGGTAATATAATGATAGATGGATGGTAATATAATGATAGATGGATGGTAATATAATGACAGATGGATGGTAATATAATGATAGATGGATGGATGGTAATATAGTGATAGATGGATGGTAATATAATGATGGATGGATGGTAATATAATGACAGATGGATGGATGGATGGTAATATAATGACAGATGGATGGTAATATAATGATAGATGGATGGATGGTAATATATTGATAGATGGATGGTAATATAATGATAGATGGATGGTAATATAATGACAGATGGATGGATGGGAATATAATGACAGATGGATGGTAATATATTGATAGATGGATGGTAATATAATGATAGATGGATGGAAATATAATGATAGATGGATGGAAGGTAATATAATGATAGATGGATGGTAATATAATGATAGATGGATGGTAATATAATGATAGATGGATGGCTGGTAATATAATGATAGATGGATGGTAATATAATGATAGATGGATGGTAATATAATGACAGATGGATGGTAATATAATGATAGATGGATGGATGGTAATATAGTGATAGATGGATGGATGGTAATATAATGACAGATGGATGGTAATATAATGACAGATGGATGGATGGTAATATAGTGATAGATGGATGGATGGTAATATGATGGATGGTAATATAATGACAGATGGATGGTAATATAATGATAGATGGATGGTAATATAATGACAGATGGATGGTAATATAATGATAGATGGATGTAATATAATGATGGATGGATGGTAATATAATGATAGATGGATGGATGGTAATATATATAGATGGATGGAAATATAATGATAGATGGATGGTAATATATTGATAGATGGAGATATAATGATAGATGGATGGTAATATAATGATGGATGGATGGTAATATAATGATAGATGGATGGTAATATAATGATAGATGGATGGTAATATAATGATATGGATGATAGATGGATGGATGGTAATATAATGATATATGGATGGATGGTAATATAATGATAGATGGATGGTAATATAATGATAGATGGATGGATGGTAATATAATGATAGATGGATGGTAATATAATGATAGAGATGGATGGTAATATAATGATGGATGGATGGTAATATAATGATAGATGGATGGTAATATAATGATAGATGGATGGATGCTAATATAATGATAGATAGATGGATGGTAATATAATGATAGATGGATGGATGGTAATATAATGACAGATGGATGGATGGTAATATAATGAAAGATTGATGGTAATATAATGATGGATGGATGGATGGTAATATAATGATAGATGGATGGTAATATAATGATAGATGGATGGTAATATAATGATGGATGGATGGTAATATAATGATAGATGGATGGTAATATAATGATAGATGGATGGATGGTAATATAATGACAGATGGATTGTAATATAATGACAGATGGATGGTAATATAATGATAGATGGATGGATGGTAATATAATGATAGATGGATGGTAATATAATGATAGATGGATGGTAATATAATGATAGATGGATGGATGCTAATATAATGATAGATGGATGGATGGTACTATAATGATGGATGGATGGTAATATAATGACAGATGGATGGTAATATAATGATAGATGGATGGATGGTAATATAATGATAGATGGATGGTAATATAATGATAGATGGATGGTAATATAATGATAGATGGATGGTAATATAATGATAGATGGATGGATGGTAATATAATGATAGATGGATGGTAATATAATGATAGATGGATGGATGCTAATATAATGATAGATGGATGGATGGTAATATAATGATGGATGGATGGTAATATAATGATAGATGGATGGTAATATAATGATAGATGGATGGTAATATAATGATAGATGGATGGTAATATAATGATAGATGGATGGTGATATAATGATAGATGGATGGTAATATAATGATAGATGGATGGATGGTAATATAATGATAGATGGATGGTAATATAATGATAGATGGATGGATGCTAATATAATGATAGATAGATGGATGGTAATATAATGATGGATGGATGGTAATATAATGATAGATGGATGGATGGTAATATAATGACAGATGGATGGATGGTAATATAATGATAGATGGATGGTAATATAATGATGGATGGATGGTAATATAATGATAGATGGATGGTAATATAATGATAGATGGATGGATGGTAATATAATGACAGATGGATGGTAATATAATGACAGATGGATGGTAATATAATGATAGATGGATGGATGGTAATATAATGATAGATGGATGGTAATATAATGACAGATGGATGGATGGTAATATAATGACAGATGGATGGTAATATAATGATAGATGGATGGTAATATATTGATAGATGGATGGTAATATATTGATAGATGGATGGTAATATAATGATAGATGGATGGTAATATAATGATAGATGGATGGTAATATAATGATAGATGGATGGTAATATAATGATAGATGGATGGTAATATAATGATGGATGGATGGTAATATAATGATAGATGGATGGTAATATAATGATAGATGGATGGTAATATAATGATGGATGGATGGTAATATAATGACAGATGGATGGATGGTAATATAATGACAGATGGATGGTAATATAATGATAGATGGATGGATGGTAATATATTGATAGATGGATGGTAATATATTGATAGATGGATGGTAATATAATGATAGATGGATGGTAATATAATGATAGATGGATGGTAATATAATGATGGATGGATGGTAATATAATGACAGATGGATGGATGGTAATATAATGACAGATGGATGGTAATATAATGATAGATGGATGGATGGTAATATATTGATAGATGGATGGTAATATAATGATAGATGGATGGTAATATATTGATAGATGGATGGTAATATAATGATAGATGGATGGTAATATAATGACAGATGGATGGATGGGAATATAATGACAGATGGATGGTAATATATTGATAGATGGATGGTAATATAATGATAGATGGATGGAAATATAATGATAGATGGATGGAAGGTAATATAATGATAGATGGATGGTAATATAATGATAGATGGATGGTAATATAATGATAGATGGATGGCTGGTAATATAATGATAGATGGATGGTAATATAATGATAGATGGATGGTAATATAATGACAGATGGATGGTAATATAATGATAGATGGATGGATGGTAATATAGTGATAGATGGATGGTAATATAATGATGGATGGATGGTAATATAATGACAGATGGATGGATGGTAATATAATGACAGATGGATGGTAATATAATGATAGATGGATGGATGGTAATATATTGATAGATGGATGGTAATATAATGATAGATGGATGGTAATATATTGATAGATGGATGGTAATATAATGATAGATGGATGGTAATATAATGATAGATGGATGGATGCTAATATAATGATAGATAGATGGATGGTAATATAATGATGGATGGATGGTAATATAATGATAGATGGATGGATGGTAATATAATGACAGATGGATGGATGGTAATATAATGACAGATTGATGGTAATGTAATGATGGATGGATGGATGGTAATATAATGATAGATGGATGGTAATATAATGATGGATGGATGGTAATATAATGATAGATGGATGGTAATATAATGATAGATGGATGGATGGTAATATAATGACAGATGGATGGTAATATAATGACAGATGGATGGTAATATAATGATAGATGGATGGATGGTAATATAATGATAGATGGATGGTAATATAATGACAGATGGATGGATGGTAATATAATGACAGATGGATGGTAATATAATGATAGATGGATGGTAATATATTGATAGATGGATGGTAATATATTGATAGATGGATGGTAATATAATGATAGATGGATGGTAATATAATGATAGATGGATGGTAATATAATGATAGATGGATGGTAATATAATGATAGATGGATGGTAATATAATGATGGATGGATGGTAATATAATGACAGATGGATGGATGGTAATATAATGACAGATGGATGGTAATATAATGATAGATGGATGGTAATATATTGATAGATGGATGGTAATATATTGATAGATGGATGGTAATATAATGATAGATGGATGGTAATATAATGATAGATGGATGGTAATATAATGACAGATGGATGGATGGTAATATAATGACAGATGGATGGTAATATAATGATAGATGGATGGATGGTAATATATTGATAGATGGATGGTAATATAATGATAGATGGATGGTAATATATTGATAGATGGATGGTAATATAATGATAGATGGATGGTAATATAATGACAGATGGATGGATGGGAATATAATGACAGATGGATGGTAATATATTGATAGATGGATGGTAATATAATGATAGATGGATGGAAATATAATGATAGATGGATGGAAGGTAATATAATGATAGATGGATGGTAATATAATGATAGATGGATGGTAATATAATGATAGATGGATGGCTGGTAATATAATGATAGATGGATGGTAATATAATGATAGATGGATGGTAATATAATGACAGATGGATGGTAATATAATGATAGATGGATGGATGGTAATATAGTGATAGATGGATGGTAATATAATGATGGATGGATGGTAATATAATGACAGATGGATGGATGGATGGTAATATAATGACAGATGGATGGTAATATAATGATAGATGGATGGATGGTAATATATTGATAGATGGATGGTAATATAATGATAGATGGATGGTAATATATTGATAGATGGATGGTAATATAATGATAGATGGATGGTAATATAATGACAGATGGATGGATGGGAATATAATGACAGATGGATGGTAATATATTGATAGATGGATGGTAATATAATGATAGATGGATGGAAATATAATGATAGATGGATGGAAGGTAATATAATGATAGATGGATGGTAATATAATGATAGATGGATGGTAATATAATGATAGATGGATGGCTGGTAATATAATGATAGATGGATGGTAATATAATGATAGATGGATGGTAATATAATGACAGATGGATGGTAATATAATGATAGATGGATGGATGGTAATATAGTGATAGATGGATGGATGGTAATATAATGATAGATGGATGGTGATATAATGATAGATGGATGGATGGTAATATAATGATATATGGATGGATGGTAATATAATGATAGATGGATGGTAATATAATGATAGATGGATGGATGGTAATATAATGATAGATGGATGGTAATATAATGATAGATGGATGGTAATATAATGATGGATGGATGGTAATATAATGATAGATGGATGGTAATATAATGATAGATAGATGGATGCTAATATAATGATAGATAGATGGATGGTAATATAATGATAGATGGATGGATGGTAATATAATGACAGATGGATGGATGGTAATATAATGAAAGATTGATGGTAATATAATGATGGATGGATGGATGGTAATATAATGATAGATGGATGGTAATATAATGATAGATGGATGGTAATATAATGATGGATGGATGGTAATATAATGATAGATGGATGGTAATATAATGATAGATGGATGGATGGTAATATAATGACAGATGGATTGTAATATAATGACAGATGGATGGTAATATAATGATAGATGGATGGATGGTAATATAATGATAGATGGATGGTAATATAATGATAGATGGATGGTAATATAATGATAGATGGATGGATGCTAATATAATGATAGATGGATGGATGGTACTATAATGATGGATGGATGGTAATATAATGACAGATGGATGGTAATATAATGATAGATGGATGGATGGTAATATAATGATAGATGGATGGTAATATAATGATAGATGGATGGTAATATAATGATAGATGGATGGTAATATAATGATAGATGGATGGATGGTAATATAATGATAGATGGATGGTAATATAATGATAGATGGATGGATGCTAATATAATGATAGATGGATGGATGGTAATATAATGATGGATGGATGGTAATATAATGATAGATGGATGGTAATATAATGACAGATGGATGGATGGTAATATAATGATAGATGGATGGTAATATAATGATAGATGGATGGTAATATAATGATAGATGGATGGATGGTAATATAATGATAGATGGATGGTAATATAATGATAGATGGATGGATGGTAATATAATGATAGATGGATGGTAATATAATAATGATGAGATGGATGGATGGTAATATAATGATAGATGGATGGTAATATAATGATAGATGGATGGTAATATAATGATAGATGGATGGATGGTAATATAATGATAGATGGATGGTAATATAATGATAGATGGATGGTAATATAATGATAGATGGATGGTAATATAATGACAGATGGATGGTAATATAATGATAGATGGATGGTAATATAATGATAGATGGATGGATGGTAATATAATGACAGATGGATGGTAATATAATGACAGATGGATGGTAATATAATGATAGATGGATGGATGGTAATATAATGATAGATGGATGGATGGAAATATAATGACAGATGGATGGTAATATAATGATAGATGGATGGTAATATAATGACAGATGGATGGTAATATAATGAAAGATGGATGGATGGTAATATAATGATAGATGGATGGTAATATAATGATGGATGGATGGTAATATAATGATAGATGGATGGTAATATAATGATAGATAGATGGATGCTAATATAATGATAGATAGATGGATGGTAATATAATGATAGATGGATGGATGGTAATATAATGACAGATGGATGGATGGTAATATAATGAAAGATTGATGGTAATATAATGATGGATGGATGGATGGTAATATAATGATAGATGGATGGTAATATAATGATAGATGGATGGTAATATAATGATGGATGGATGGTAATATAATGATAGATGGATGGTAATATAATGATAGATGGATGGATGGTAATATAATGACAGATGGATTGTAATATAATGACAGATGGATGGTAATATAATGATAGATGGATGGATGGTAATATAATGATAGATGGATGGTAATATAATGATAGATGGATGGTAATATAATGATAGATGGATGGATGGTAATATAATGATAGATGGATGGATGCTAATATAATGATAGATGGATGGATGGTACTATAATGATGGATGGATGGTAATATAATGACAGATGGATGGTAATATAATGATAGATGGATGGATGGTAATATAATGATAGATGGATGGATGGTAATATAATGACAGATGGATGGTAATATAATGACAGATGGATGGTAATATAATGATAGATGGATGGTAATATAATGACAGATGGATGGTAATATAATGATAGATGGATGGTAATATAATGATAGATGGATGGATGGTAATATAATGACAGATGGATGGTAATATAATGACAGATGGATGGTAATATAATGATAGATGGATGGATGGTAATATAATGACAGATGGATGGTAATATAATGACAGATGGATGGTAATATAATGATGGATGGATGGTAATATAATGATAGATGGATGGATGGTAATATAATGACAGATGGATGGTAATATAATGATAGATGGATGGATGGTAATATAATGATAGATGGATGGTAATATAATGATAGATGGAAGGTAATATAATGATAGATGGATGGTAATATAATGATAGATGGATGGTAATATAATGATGGATGGATGGTAATATAATGATAGATGGAAGGTAATATAATGACAGATGGATGGTAATATAATGATAGATGGATGGATGGTAATATAATGATAGATGGATGGTAATATAATTATAGATGGATGGATGGTAATATAATTATAGATGGATGGATGGTAATATAATGACAGATGGATGGATGGTAATATAATGACAGATGGATGGATGGTAATTTAATGACAGATGGATGGATGGTAATATAATGATAGATGGATGGTAATATAATGACAGATGGATGGTAATATAATGATAGATGGATGGTAATATAATGATAGATGGATGGTAATGTAATGATAGATGGATGGTAATATAATGACAGATGGATGGTAATATAATGATAGATGGATGGTAATATAATGACAGATGGATGGTAATATAATGAAAGATGGATGGATGGTAATATAATGATAGATGGATGGATGGTAATATAATTATAGATGGATGGATGGTAATATAATTATAGATGGATGGATGGTAATATAATGATAGATGGATGGATGGTAATATAATGATGGATGGATGGTAATATAATTATAGATGGATGGATGGTAATATAATTATAGATGGATGGATGGTAATATAATGATAGATGGATGGTAATATAATGATGGATGGATGGTAATATAATTATAGATGGATGGATGGTAATATAATTATAGATGGATGGATGGTAATATACTTATAGATGGATGGATGGTAATATAATGATAGATGGATGGATGGTAATATAATTATAGATGGATGGATGGTGATATAATGACAGATGGATGGATGGTAATATAATGACAGATGGATGGATGGTAATATAATGACAGATGGATGGTAATATAATGATAGATGGATGGTAATATAATGATAGATGGATGGTAATATAATGATAGATGGATGGATGGTAATATAATGACAGATGGATGGTAATATAATGATAGATGGATGGTAATATAATGACAGATGGATGGATGGTAATATAATGATAGATGGATGGTAATATAATGATAGATGGATGGTAATATAATGATAGATGGATGGTAATGTAATGATAGATGGATGGTAATATAATGACAGATGGATGGTAATATAATGATAGATGGATGGTAATATAATGACAGATGGATGGTAATATAATGAAAGATGGATGGATGGTAATATAATGATAGATGGATGGATGGTAATATAATTATAGATGGATGGATGGTAATATAATGATGGATGGATGGTAATATAATTATAGATGGATGGATGGTAATATAATTATAGATGGATGGATGGTAATATAATTATAGATGGATGGTAATATAATGATGGATGGATGGTAATATAATTATAGATGGATGGATGGTAATATAATTATAGATGGATGGATGGTAATATAATTATAGATGGATGGATGGTAATATAATGATAGATGGATGGATGGTAATATAATTATAGATGGATGGATGGTGATATAATGACAGATGGATGGATGGTAATATGACAGATGGATGGATGGTAATATAATGACAGATGGATGGTAATATAATGATAGATGGATGGTAATATAATGATAGATGGATGGTAATATACTGATAGATGGATGGATGGTAATATAATGACAGATGGATGGTAATATAATGATAGATGGATGGTAATATAATGACAGATGGATGGATGGTAATATAATGATAGATGGATGGTAATATAATGATAGATGGATGGATGGTAATATAATGATAGATGGATGGTAATATAATGATAGATGGATGGATGCTAATATAATGATAGATGGATGGATGGTAATATAATGATGGATGGATGGTAATATAATGATAGATGGATGGTAATATAATGACAGATGGATGGATGGTAATATAATGATAGATGGATGGTAATATAATGATGGATGGATGGTAATATAATGATAGATGGATGGTAATATAATGATAGATGGATGGATGGTAATATAATGACAGATGGATGGTAATATAATGACAGATGGATGGTAATATAATGATAGATGGATGGATGGTAATATAATGATAGATGGATGGTAATATAATGATGGATGGATGGTAATATAATGATGGATGGATGGTAATATAATGACAGATGGATGGTAATATAATGAAAGATGGATGGATGGTAATATAATGATAGATGGATGGATGGTAATATAATTATAGATGGATGGATGGTAATATAATTATAGATGGATGGATGGTAATATAATGATAGATGGATGGATGGTAATATAATGATGGATGGATGGTAATATAATTATAGATGGATGGATGGTAATATAATTATAGATGGATGGATGGTAATATAATGATAGATGGATGGTAATATAATGATGGATGGATGGTAATATAATTATAGATGGATGGATGGTAATATAATTATAGATGGATGGATGGTAATATAATTATAGATGGATGGATGGTAATATAATGATAGATGGATGGATGGTAATATAATTATAGATGGATGGATGGTGATATAATGACAGATGGATGGATGGTAATATAATGACAGATGGATGGATGGTAATATAATGACAGATGGATGGTAATATAATGATAGATGGATGGTAATATAATGATAGATGGATGGTAATATAATGATAGATGGATGGTAATATAATGATAGATGGATGGATGGTAATATATTGATAGATGGATGGTAATATAATGATAGATGGATGGTAATATATTGATAGATGGATGGTAATATAATGATAGATGGATGGTAATATAATGACAGATGGATGGATGGGAATATAATGACAGATGGATGGTAATATATTGATAGATGGATGGTAATATAATGATAGATGGATGGAAATATAATGATAGATGGATGGAAGGTAATATAATGATAGATGGATGGTAATATAATGATAGATGGATGGTAATATAATGATAGATGGATGGCTGGTAATATAATGATAGATGGATGGTAATATAATGATAGATGGATGGTAATATAATGACAGATGGATGGTAATATAATGATAGATGGATGGATGGTAATATAGTGATAGATGGATGGTAATATAATGATGGATGGATGGTAATATAATGATAGATGGATGATGGATGGTAATATAATGACAGATGGATGGTAATATAATGATAGATGGATGGATGGTAATATATTGATAGATGGATGGTAATATAATGATAGATGGATGGTAATATATTGATAGATGGATGGTAATATAATGATAGATGGATGGTAATATAATGACAGATGGATGGATGGGAATATAATGACAGATGGATGGTAATATATTGATAGATGGATGGTAATATAATGATAGATGGATGGAAATATAATGATAGATGGATGGAAGGTAATATAATGATAGATGGATGGTAATATAATGATAGATGGATATAATATAGATAATATAATGATAGATGGATGGCTGGTAATATAATGATAGATGGATGGTAATATAATGATAGATGGATGGTAATATAATGACAGATGGATGGTAATATAATGATAGATGGATGGATGGTAATATAGTGATAGATGGATGGATGGTAATATAATGACAGATGGATGGTAATATAATGACAGATGGATGGATGGTAATATAGTGATAGATGGATGGATGGTAATATAATGACAGATGGATGGTAATATAATGACAGATGGATGGTAATATAATGATAGATGGATGGATGGTAATATAATGACAGATGGATGGTAATATAATGATAGATGGATGGTAATATAATGATGGATGGATGGTAATATAATGATAGATGGATGGATGGTAATATAGTGATAGATGGATGGAAATATAATGATAGATGGATGGTAATATATTGATAGATGGATGGTGATATAATGATAGATGGATGGTAATATAATGATGGATGGATGGTAATATAATGATAGATGGATGGTAATATAATGATAGATGGATGGTAATATAATGATAGATGGATGGTGATAAAATGATAGATGGATGGATGGTAATATAATGATATATGGATGGATGGTAATATAATGATAGATGGATGGTAATATAATGATAGATGGATGGATGGTAATATAATGATAGATGGATGGTAATATAATGATAGATGGATGGTAATATAATGATGGATGGATGGTAATATAATGATAGATGGATGGTAATATAATGATAGATAGATGGATGCTAATATAATGATAGATAGATGGATGGTAATATAATGATAGATGGATGGATGGTAATATAATGACAGATGGATGGATGGTAATATAATGAAAGATTGATGGTAATATAATGATGGATGGATGGATGGTAATATAATGATAGATGGATGGTAATATAATGATAGATGGATGGTAATATAATGATGGATGGATGGTAATATAATGATAGATGGATGGTAATATAATGATAGATGGATGGATGGTAATATAATGACAGATGGATTGTAATATAATGACAGATGGATGGTAATATAATGATAGATGGATGGATGGTAATATAATGATAGATGGATGGTAATATAATGATAGATGGATGGTAATATAATGATAGATGGATGGTAATATAATGATAGATGGATGGATGGTAATATAATTATAGATGGATGGATGCTAATATAATGATAGATGGATGGATGGTAATATAATGATGGATGGATGGTAATATAATGATGGATGGATGGTAATATAATGACAGATGGATGGATGGTAATATAATGATAGATGGATGGTAATATAATGATAGATGGATGGTAATATAATGATAGATGGATGGATGGTAATATAATGATAGATGGATGGTAATATAATGATAGATGGATGGATGGTAATATAATGATAGATGGATGGATGGTAATATAATGATAGATGGATGGATGGTAATATAATGATAGATGGATGGTAATATAATGATGGATGGATGGTAATATAATGATAGATGGATGGTAATATAATGATAGATGGATGGATGGTAATATAATGACAGATGGATGGTAATATAATGACAGATGGATGGTAATATAATGATAGATGGATGGTAATATAATGACAGATGGATGGTAATATAATGATAGATGGATGGTAATATAATGATAGATGGATGGATGGTAATATAATGATAGATGGATGGTAATATAATGACAGATGGATGGTAATATAATGATAGATGGATGGATGGTAATATAATGATAGATGGATGGATGGAAATATAATGACAGATGGATGGTAATATAATGATAGATGGATGGTAATATAATGACAGATGGATGGTAATATAATGAAAGATGGATGGATGGTAATATAATGATAGATGGATGGATGGTAATATAATTATAGATGGATGGATGGTAATATAATTATAGATGGATGGATGGTAATATAATGATAGATGGATGGATGGTAATATAATGATGGATGGATGGTAATATAATTATAGATGGATGGATGGTAATATAATTATAGATGGATGGATGGTAATATAATGATAGATGGATGGTAATATAATGATGGATGGATGGTAATATAATTATAGATGGATGGATGGTAATATAATTATAGATGGATGGATGGTAATATAATTATAGATGGATGGATGGTAATATAATGATAGATGGATGGATGGTAATATAATTATAGATGGATGGATGGTGATATAATGACAGATGGATGGATGGTAATATAATGACAGATGGATGGATGGTAATATAATGACAGATGGATGGTAATATAATGATAGATGGATGGTAATATAATGACAGATGGATGGATGGTAATATAATGATAGATGGATGGTAATATAATGACAGATGGATGGTAATATAATGATAGATGGATGGTAATATAATGACAGATGGATGGTAATATAATGAAAGATGGATGGATGGTAATATAATGATAGATGGATGGATGGTAATATAATTATAGATGGATGGATGGTAATATAATTATAGATGGATGGATGGTAATATAATGATAGATGGATGGATGGTAATATAATGATGGATGGATGGTAATATAATTATAGATGGATGGATGGTAATATAATTATAGATGGATGGATGGTAATATAATGATAGATGGATGGTAATATAATGATGGATGGATGGTAATATAATTATAGATGGATGGATGGTAATATAATTATAGATGGATGGATGGTAATATAATTATAGATGGATGGATGGTAATATAATGATAGATGGATGGATGGTAATATAATGATAGATGGATGGATGGTGATATAATGACAGATGGATGGATGGTAATATAATGACAGATGGATGGATGGTAATATAATGACAGATGGATGGTAATATAATGATAGATGGATGGTAATATAATGATAGATGGATGGTAATATAATGATAGATGGATGGATGGTAATATAATGACAGATGGATGGTAATATAAATGATAGATGGATGGTAATATAATGACAGATGGATGGATGGTAATATAATGATAGATGGATGGTAATATAATGATAGATGGATGGTAATATAATGATAGATGGATGGTAATATAATGATAGATGGATGGTAATATAATGATAGATGGATGGTAATATAATGATAGATGGATGGTAATATAATGATAGATGGATGGTAATATAATGATGGATGGATGGTAATATAATGATAGATGGATGGATGGTAATATAATTATAGATGGATGGATGGTAATATAATGATGGATGGATGGTAATATAATGATAGATGGATGGATGGTAATATAATTATAGATGGATGGATGGTAATATAATGATAGATGGATGGGTAATATAATGATGGATGGATGGTAATATAATTATAGATGGATGGATGGTAATATAATATAGATGGATGGATGGTAATATAAATAGATGGATGGATGGTAATATAATGATAGATGGATGGATGGTAATATAATTATAGATGGATGGATGGTAATATAATGATAGATGGATGGATGGTATATGACAGATGGATGGATGGTAATATAATGATAGATGGATGGTAATATAATGATAGATGGATGGTAATATAATGATAGATGGATGGTAATATACTGATAGATGGATGGTAATATAATGACAGATGGATGGTAATATAATGATAGATGGATGGTAATATAATGATAGATGGATGGATGGTAATATAATGATAGATGGATGGTAATATAATGATAGATGGATGGATGGTAATATAATGATAGATGGATGGTAATATAATGATAGATGGATGGATGGTAATATAATGATAGATGGATGGATGGTAATATAATGATGGATGGATGGTAATATAATGATAGATGGATGGTAATATAATGACAGATGGATGGATGGTAATATAATGATAGATGGATGGTAATATAATGATGGATGGATGGTAATATAATGACAGATGGATGGTAATATAATGATAGATGGATGGATGGTAATATAATGATAGAGATGGATGGTAATATAATGAGATATAGATGGATGGATGGTAATATAATGATAGATGGATGGATGGTAATATAATGATAGATGGATGGTAATATAATGATGGATGGATGGTAATATAATGATGGATGGATGGTAATATAATGATAGATGGATGGTAATATAATGAAAGATGGATGGATGGTAATATAATGATAGATGGATGGATGGTAATATAATTATAGATGGATGGATGGTAATATAATTATAGATGGATGGATGGTAATATAATGATAGATGGATGGATGGTAATATAATGATGGATGGATGGTAATATAATTATAGATGGATGGATGGTAATATAATTATAGATGGATGGATGGTAATATAATGATAGATGGATGGTAATATAATGATGGATGGATGGTAATATAATTATAGATGGATGGATGGTAATATAATTATAGATGGATGGATGGTAATATAATTATAGATGGATGGATGGTAATATAATGATAGATGGATGGATGGTAATATAATTATAGATGGATGGATGGTAATATAATGACAGATGGATGGATGGTAATATAATGACAGATGGATGGATGGTAATATAATGACAGATGGATGGTAATATAATGATAGATGGATGGTAATATAATGATAGATGGATGGTAATATAATGATAGATGGATGGTAATATAATGATAGATGGATGGATGGTAATATAATGACAGATGGATGGTAATATAATGATAGATGGATGGTAATATATTGATAGATGGATGGTAATATAATGATAGATGGATGGTAATATAATGACAGATGGATGGATGGGAATATAATGATAAGATGGATGGTAATATAATGATAGATGGATGGTAATATAATGATAGATGGATGGAAATATAATGATAGATGGATGGAAGGTAATATAATGATAGATGGATGGTAATATAATGATAGATGGATGGTAATATAATGATAGATGGATGGCTGGTAATATAATGATAGATGGATGGTAATATAATGATAGATGGATGGTAATATAATGACAGATGGATGGTAATATAATGATAGATGGATGGATGGTAATATAATGATGGATGGATGGTAATATAATGATGGATGGATGGTAATATAATGACAGATGGATGGATATAATATAATGATAGATGGATGGTAATATAATGATAGATGGATGGATGGTAATATAATGATAGATGGATGGTAATATAATGATAGATGGATGGTAATATATTGATAGATGGATGGTAATATAATGATAGATGGATGGTAATATAATGACAGATGGATGGATGGAATATAATGACAGATGGATGGTAATATATTGATAGATGGATGGTAATATAATGATAGATGGATGGAAATATAATGATAGATGGATGGAAGGTAATATAATGATAGATGGATGGTAATATAATGATAGATGGATGGTAATATAATGATAGATGGATGGATGGTAATATAATGATAGAGATGGATGGTAATATAATGATAGATGGATGGTAATATAATGATAGATGGATGGTAATATAATGATAGATGGATGGATGGTAATATAGTGATAGATGGATGGATGGTAATATAATGATAGATGGATGGTAATATAATGACAGATGGATGGATGGTAATATAATGATGGAGATGGTAATATGGATAGATGGAATATAATGACAGATGGATGGTAATATAATGACAGATGGATGGTAATATAATGATAGATGGATGGATGGTAATATAATGACAGATGGATGGTAATATAATGATAGATGGATGGTGATATAATGATAGATGGATGGTAATATAATGATAGATGGATGGATGGTAATATAGTGATAGATGGATGGAAATATAATGATAGATGGATGGTAATATATTGATAGATGGATGGTGATATAATGATAGATGGATGGTAATATAATGATGGATGGATGGTAATATAATGATAGATGGATGGTAATATAATGATAGATGGATGGTAATATATTGATAGATGGATGGTGATATAATGATAGATGGATGGATGGTAATATAATGATAGATGGATGGATGGTAATATAATGATAGATGGATGGTAATATAATGATAGATGGATGGATGGTAATATAATGATAGATGGATGGTAATATAATGATAGATGGATGGTAATATAATGATGGATGGATGGTAATATAATGATAGATGGATGGTAATATAATGATAGATAGATGGATGCTAATATAATGATAGATAGATGGATGGTAATATAATGATAGATGGATGGATGGTAATATAATGACAGATGGATGGATGGTAATATAATGAAAGATGGATGGTAATATAATGATGGATGGATGGATGGTAATATAATGATAGATGGATGGTAATATAATGATAGATGGATGGTAATATAATGATGGATGGATGGTAATATAATGATAGATGGATGGTAATATAATGATAGATGGATGGATGGTAATATAATGACATGGATGGATTGTAATATAATAGATGGATGGATGGTAATATAATGATAGATGGATGGATGGTAAATATAATGATAGATGGATGGTAATATAATGATAGATGGATGGTAATATAATGATAGATGGATGGTAATATAATGATAGATGGATGGATGGTAATATAATGATAGATGATGGATGGTAATATAATGATAGATGGATGGATGGTAATATAATGACAGATGGATGGTAATATAATGATAGATGGGATGGTAATATAATGACAGATGGATGGATGGTAATATAATGATAGATGGATGGTAATATAATGATAGATGGATGGTAATATAATGATAGATGGATGGATGGTAATATAATGATAGATGGATGGTAATATAATGATAGATGGATGGATGGTAACATAATGATAGATGGATGGTAATATAATGACAGATGGATGGATGGTAATATAATGATAGATGGATGGTAATATAATGATGGATGGATGGTAATATAATGATAGATGGATGGATGGTAATATAATGACAGATGGATGGTAATATAATGACAGATGGATGGTAATATAATGATAGATGGATGGTAATATAATGACAGATGGATGGTAATATAATGATAGATGGATGGTAATATAATGATAGATGGATGGATGGTAATATAATGACAGATGGATGGTAATATAATGACAGATGGATGGTAATATAATGATAGATGGATGGATGGTAATATAATGATAGATGGATGGATGGAAATATAATGACAGATGGATGGTAATATAATGATAGATGGATGGTAATATAATGACAGATGGATGGTAATATAATGATAGATGGATGGATGGTAATATAATGATAGATGGATGGATGGTAATATAATTATAGATGGATGGATGGTAATATAATTATAGATGGATGGATGGTAATATAATGATAGATGGATGGATGGTAATATAATGATGGATGGATGGTAATATAATTATAGATGGATGGATGGTAATATAATTATAGATGGATGGATGGTAATATAATGATAGATGGATGGTAATATAATGATGGATGGATGGTAATATAATTATAGATGGATGGATGGTAATATAATTATAGATGGATGGATGGTAATATAATTATAGATGGATGGATGGTAATATAATGATAGATGGATGGATGGTAATATAATTATAGATGGATGGATGGTGATATAATGACAGATGGATGGATGGTAATATAATGACAGATGGATGGATGGTAATATAATGACAGATGGATGGTAATATAATGATAGATGGATGGTAATATAATGATAGATGGATGGATGGTAATATAATGACAGATGGATGGTAATATAATGATAGATGGATGGTAATATAATGACAGATGGATGGATGGTAATATAATGATAGATGGATGGTAATATAATGATAGATGGATGGATGGTAATATAATGACAGATGGATGGTAATATAATGACAGATGGATGGTAATATAATGATAGATGGATGGTAATATAATGATAGATGGATGGATGGTAATATAATGACAGATGGATGGTAATATAATGACAGATGGATGGTAATATAATGATAGATGGATGGTAATATAATGATAGATGGATGGTAATATAATGATAGATGGAAGGTAATATAATGATAGATGGATGGTAATATAATGATAGATGGATGGTAATATAATGATGGATGGATGGTAATATAATGATAGATGGAAGGTAATATAATGACAGATGGATGGTAATATAATGATAGATGGATGGATGGTAATATAATGATAGATGGATGGTAATATAATTATAGATGGATGGATGGTAATATAATTATAGATGGATGGATGGTAATATAATGACAGATGGATGGATGGTAATATAATGACAGATGGATGGATGGTAATTAATAATAGATGGATGGATGGTAATATAATGATAGATGGATGGTAATATAATGACAGATGGATGGTAATATAATGATAGATGGATGGTAATATAATGATAGATGGATGGTAATATAATGATAGATGGATGGATAATATAATGACAGATGGATGGTAATATAATGATAGATGGATGGTAATATAATGACAGATGGATGGTAATATAATGAAAGATGGATGGATGGTAATATAATGATAGATGGATGGATGGTAATATAATTATAGATGGATGGATGGTAATATAATTATAGATGGATGGATGGTAATATAATGATAGATGGATGGATGGTAATATAATGATGGATGGATGGTAATATAATTATAGATGGATGGATGGTAATATAATTATAGATGGATGGATGGTAATATAATGATAGATGGATGGTAATATAATGATGGATGGATGGTAATATAATTATAGATGGATGGATGGTAATATAATTATAGATGGATGGATGGTAATATACTTATAGATGGATGGATGGTAATATAATGATAGATGGATGGATGGTAATATAATTATAGATGGATGGATGGTGATATAATGATAGATGGATGGATGGTAATATAATGACAGATGGATGGATGGTAATATAATGACAGATGGATGGTAATATAATGATAGATGGATGGTAATATAATGATAGATGGATGGTAATATAATGATAGATGGATGGATGGTAATATAATGACAGATGGATGGTAATATAATGATAGATGGATGGTAATATAATGACAGATGGATGGATGGTAATATAATGATAGATGGATGGTAATATAATGATAGATGGATGGTAATATAATGATAGATGGATGGTAATGTAATGATAGATGGATGGTAATATAATGACAGATGGATGGTAATATAATGATAGATGGATGGTAATATAATGACAGATGGATGGTAATATAATGAAAGATGGATGGATGGTAATATAATGATAGATGGATGGATGGTAATATAATTATAGATGGATGGATGGTAATATAATGATGGATGGATGGTAATATAATTATAGATGGATGGATGGTAATATAATTATAGATGGATGGATGGTAATATAATTATAGATGGATGGTAATATAATGATGGATGGATGGTAATATAATTATAGATGGATGGATGGTAATATAATTATAGATGGATGGATGGTAATATAATTATAGATGGATGGATGGTAATATAATGATAGATGGATGGATGGTAATATAATTATAGATGGATGGATGGTGATATAATGACAGATGGATGGATGGTATATATGACAGATGGATGGATGGTAATATAATGATAGAGATGGATGGTAATATAATGATAGATGGATGGTAATATAATGATAGATGGATGGTAATATAATGATAGATGGATGGATGGTAATATAATGACAGATGGATGGTAATATAATGATAGATGGATGGTAATATAATGACAGATGGATGGATGGTAATATAATGATAGATGGATGGTAATATAATGATAGATGGATGGATGGTAATATAATGATAGATGGATGGTAATATAATGATAGATGGATGGATGCTAATATAATGATAGATGGATGGATGGTAATATAATGATGGATGGATGGTAATATAATGATAGATGGATGGTAATATAATGACAGATGGATGGATGGTAATATAATGATAGATGGATGGTAATATAATGATGGATGGATGGTAATATAATGATAGATGGATGGTAATATAATGATAGATGGATGGATGGTAATATAATGACAGATGGATGGTAATATAATGACAGATGGATGGTAATATAATGATAGATGGATGGATGGTAATATAATGATAGATGGATGGTAATATAATGATGGATGGATGGTAATATAATGATGGATGGATGGTAATATAATGACAGATGGATGGTAATATAATGAAAGATGGATGGATGGTAATATAATGATAGATGGATGGATGGTAATATAATTATAGATGGATGGATGGTAATATAATAGATGGATGGATGGTAATATAATGATAGATGGATGGATGGTAATATAATGATGGATGGATGGTAATATAATTATAGATGGATGGATGGTAATATAATTATAGATGGATGGATGGTAATATAATGATAGATGGATGGTAATATAATGATGGATGGATGGTAATATAATTATAGATGGATGGATGGTAATATAATTATAGATGGATGGATGGTAATATAATTATAGATGGATGGATGGTAATATAATGATAGATGGATGGATGGTAATATAATTATAGATGGATGGATGGTGATATAATGACAGATGGATGGATGGTAATATAATGACAGATGGATGGTAATATAATGATAGATGGATGGTAATATAATGATAGATGGATGGTAATATAATGATAGATGGATGGATGGTAATATATTGATAGATGGATGGTAATATAATGATAGATGGATGGTAATATATTGATAGATGGATGGTAATATAATGATAGATGGATGGTAATATAATGACAGATGGATGGATGGGAATATAATGACAGATGGATGGTAATATATTGATAGATGGATGGTAATATAATGATAGATGGATGGTAATATAATGATAGATGGATGGATGGTAATATAATGATAGATGGATGGTAATATAATGATAGATGGATGGTAATATAATGATAGATGGATGGATGGTAATATAATGATAGATGGATGGTAATATAATGATAGATGGATGGTAATATAATGACAGATGGATGGTAATATAATGATAGATGGATGGATGGTAATATAATGATAGATGGATGGTAATATAATGATGGATGGATGGTAATATAATGATGGATGGATGGATGGTAATATAATGACAGATGGATGGTAATATAATGATAGATGGATGGATGGTAATATAATGACAGATAGATGGATGGTAATATAATGATAGATGGATGGTAATAATTGATAGATGGATGGTAATATAATGATAGATGGATGGTAATATAATGATAGATGGATGGATGGTAATATAATGACAGATGGATGGTAATATATTGATGATGGATGGTAATATAATGATAGATGGATGGAAATATAATGATAGATGGATGGTAATATAATGATAGATGGATGGTAATATAATGATAGATGGATGGTAATATAATGATAGATGGATGGATGGTAATATAATGATAGATGGATGGTAATATAATGATAGATGGATGGTAATATAATGATAGATGGATGGTAATATAATGATAGATGGATGGATGGTAATATAATGATAGATGGATGGATGGTAATATAATGACAGATGGATGGTAATATAATGACAGATGGATGGATGGTAATATAGTGATAGATGGATGGATGGTAATATAATGACAGATGGATGGTAATATAATGACAGATGGATGGTAATATAATGATAGATGGATGGATGGTAAATATAATGGTAATATAATGATAGATGGATGGTAATATAATGATGGATGGATGGTAATATAATGATAGATGGATGGATGGTAATATAATGATAGATGGATGGAAATATAATGATAGATGGATGGTAATATATTGATAGATGGATGGTGATATAATGATAGATGGATGGTAATATAATGATGGATGGATGGTAATATAATGATAGATGGATGGTAATATAATGATAGATGGATGGTAATATAATGATAGATGGATGGTGATAAAATGATAGATGGATGGATGGTAATATAATTATGATGGATGGATGGTAATATAATGATAGATGGATGGTAATATAATGATAGATGGATGGATGGTAATATAATGATAGATGGATGGTAATATAATGATAGATGGATGGATGGTAATATAATGATAGATGGATGGTAATATAATGATAGATGGATGGTAATATAATATGGAATGGTAATATAATGATAGATGGATGGTAATATAATGATAGATGGATGGATGTAATATAATGATAGATAGATGGATGGTAATATAATGATAGATGGATGGATGGTAATATAATGATAGATGGATGGATGGTAATATAATGATAGATGGATGGTAATATAATGATGGATGGATGGTAATATAATGATAGATGGATGGTAATATAATGATAGATGGATGGTAATATAATGATGGATGGATGGTAATATAATGATAGATGGATGGTAATATAATGATAGATAGATGGATGGATGGTAATATAATGACAGATGGATGGTAATATAATGATAGATGGATGGTAATATAATGATAGATGGATGGTAATATAATGATAGATGGATGGTAATATAATGATAGATGGATGGTAATATAATGATAGATGGATGGATGGTAATATAATGATAGATGGATGGATGGTAATATAATGATAGATGGATGGATGGTAATATAATGATAGATGGATGGATGGTAATATAATGATAGATGGATGGTAATATAATGACAGATGGATGGATGGTAATATAATGATAGATGGATGGTAATATAATGATAGATGGATGGTAATATAATGATAGATGGATGGATGGTAATATAATGAAAGATTGATGGTAATATAATGATGGATGGATGGATGGTAATATAATGATAGATGGATGGTAATATAATGATAGATGGATGGTAATATAATGATGGATGGATGGTAATATAATGATAGATGGATGGTAATATAATGATAGATGGATGGATGGTAATATAATGACAGATGGATTGTAATATAATGACAGATGGATGGTAATATAATGATAGATGGATGGATGGTAATATAATGATAGATGGATGGTAATATAATGATAGATGGATGGTAATATAATGATAGATGGATGGTAATATAATGATAGATGGATGGATGGTAATATAATGATAGATGATGGATGCTAATATAATGATAGATGGATGGATGGTAATATAATGATGGATGGATGGTAATATAATGATAGATGGATGGTAATATAATGACAGATGGATGGATGGTAATATAATGATAGATGGATGGTAATATAATGATAGATGGATGGTAATATAATGATAGATGGATGGATGGTAATATAATGATAGATGGATGGTAATATAATGATAGATGGATGGATGGTAATATAATGATAGATGGATGGTAATATAATGACAGATGGATGGATGGTAATATAATGATAGATGGATGGTAATATAATGATGGATGGATGGTAATATAATGATAGATGGATGGTAATATAATGATAGATGGATGGATGGTAATATAATGACAGATGGATGGTAATATAATGACAGATGGATGGTAATATAATGATAGATGGATGGTAATATAATGACAGATGGATGGTAATATAATGATAGATGGATGGTAATATAATGATAGATGGATGGATGGTAATATAATGACAGATGGATGGTAATATAATGACAGATGGATGGTAATATAATGATAGATGGATGGATGGTAATATAATGATAGATGGATGGATGGAAATATAATGACAGATGGATGGTAATATAATGATAGATGGATGGTAATATAATGACAGATGGATGGTAATATAATGAAAGATGGATGGATGGTAATATAATGATAGATGGATGGATGGTAATATAATTATAGATGGATGGATGGTAATATAATTATAGATGGATGGATGGTAATATAATGATAGATGGATGGATGGTAATATAATGATGGATGGATGGTAATATAATTATAGATGGATGGATGGTAATATAATTATAGATGGATGGATGGTAATATAATGATAGATGGATGGTAATATAATGATGGATGGATGGTAATATAATTATAGATGGATGGATGGTAATATAATTATAGATGGATGGATGGTAATATAATTATAGATGGATGGATGGTAATATAATGATAGATGGATGGATGGTAATATAATTATAGATGGATGGATGGTGATATAATGACAGATGGATGGATGGTAATATAATGACAGATGGATGGATGGTAATATAATGACAGATGGATGGTAATATAATGATAGATGGATGGTAATATAATGATAGATGGATGGATGGTAATATAATGACAGATGGATGGTAATATAATGATAGATGGATGGTAATATAATGACAGATGGATGGATGGTAATATAATGATAGATGGATGGTAATATAATGATAGATGGATGGATGGTAATATAATGACAGATGGATGGTAATATAATGACAGATGGATGGTAATATAATGATAGATGGATGGTAATATAATGATAGATGGATGGATGGTAATATAATGACAGATGGATGGTAATATAATGACAGATGGATGGTAATATAATGATAGATGGATGGTAATATAATGATAGATGGATGGTAATATAATGATAGATGGATGGATGGTAATATAATGATAGATGGATGGTAATATAATGATAGATGGATGGATGCTAATATAATGATAGATGGATGGATGGTAATATAATGATGGATGGATGGTAATATAATGATAGATGGATGGTAATATAATGACAGATGGATGGATGGTAATATAATGATAGATGGATGGTAATATAATGATGGATGGATGGTAATATAATGATAGATGGATGGTAATATAATGATAGAGATGGATGGTAATATAATGACAGATGGAATAATATAATGACAGATGGATGGTAATATAATGATAGATGGATGGTAATATAATGACAGATGGATGGTAATATAATGATAGATGGATGGTAATATAATGATAGATGGATGGATGGTAATATAATGACAGATGGATGGTAATATAATGACAGATGGATGGTAATATAATGATAGATGGATGGATGGTAATATAATGACAGATGGATGGTAATATAATGATGGATGGATGGTAATATAATGATAGATGGATGGATGGTAATATAATGACAGATGGATGGTAATATAATGATAGATGGATGGATGGTAATATAATGATAGATGGATGGTAATATAATGATAGATGGATGTTAATATATGATGATGGATGGATGGATGGATGGTAATATAATGATGGATGGATGGTAATATAATGATAGATGGATGGTAATATAATGACAGATGGATGGTAATATAATGATAGATGGATGGATGGTAATATAATGATAGATGGATGGTAATATAATTATAGATGGATGGATGGTAATATAATTATAGATGGATGGATGGTAATATAATGACAGATGGATGGATGGTAATATAATGACAGATGGATGGATGGTAATTTAATGACAGATGGATGGATGGTAATATAATGATAGATGGATGGTAATATAATGACAGATGGATGGTAATATAATGATAGATGGATGGTAATATAATGATAGATGGATGGTAATGTAATGATAGATGGATGGTAATATAATGACAGATGGATGGTAATATAATGATAGATGGATGGTAATATAATGACAGATGGATGGTAATATAATGAAAGATGGATGGATGGTAATATAATGATAGATGGATGGATGGTAATATAATTATAGATGGATGGATGGTAATATAATTATAGATGGATGGATGGTAATATAATGATAGATGGATGGATGGTAATATAATGATGGATGGATGGTAATATAATTATAGATGGATGGATGGTAATATAATTATAGATGGATGGATGGTAATATAATGATAGATGGATGGTAATATAATGATGGATGGATGGTAATATAATTATAGATGGATGGATGGTAATATAATTATAGATGGATGGATGGTAATATAATTATAGATGGATGGATGGTAATATAATGATAGATGGATGGATGGTAATATAATTATAGATGGATGGATGGTGATATAATGACAGATGGATGGATGGTAATATAATGACAGATGGATGGATGGTAATATAATGACAGATGGATGGTAATATAATGATAGATGGATGGTAATATAATGATAGATGGATGGTAATATAATGATAGATGGATGGATGGTAATATAATGACAGATGGATGGTAATATAATGATAGATGGATGGTAATATAATGACAGATGGATGGATGGTAATATAATGATAGATGGATGGTAATATAATGATAGATGGATGGTAATATAATGATAGATGGATGGTAATGTAATGATAGATGGATGGTAATATAATGACAGATGGATGGTAATATAATGATAGATGGATGGTAATATAATGACAGATGGATGGTAATATAATGAAAGATGGATGGATGGTAATATAATGATGGATGGATGGTAATATAATTATAGATGGATGGATGGTAATATAATTATAGATGGATGGATGGTAATATAATGATAGATGGATGGATGGTAATATAATGATGGATGGATGGTAATATAATTATAGATGGATGGATGGTAATATAATGATAGATGGATGGTAATATAATGATGGATGGATGGTAATATAATTATAGATGGATGGATGGTAATATAATTATAGATGGATGGATGGTAATATAATTATAGATGGATGGATGGTAATATAATGATAGATGGATGGATGGTAATATAATTATAGATGGATGGATGGTGATATAATGACAGATGGATGGATGGTAATATGACAGATGGATGGATGGTAATATAATGACAGATGGATGGTAATATAATGATAGATGGATGGTAATATAATGATAGATGGATGGTAATATACTGATAGATGGATGGATGATGACAGATGGATGGTAATATAATGATAGATGGATGGTAATATAATGACAGATGGATGGATGGTAATATAATGATAGATGGATGGTAATATAATGATAGATGGATGGATGCTAATATAATGATAGATGGATGGATGGTAATATAATGATGGATGGATGGTAATATAATGATAGATGGATGGTAATATAATGACAGATGGATGGATGGTAATATAATGATAGATGGATGGTAATATAATGATGGATGGATGGTAATATAATGATGGATGGATGGTAATATAATGATGGATGGATGGTAATATAATGACAGATGGATGGTAATATAATGAAAGATGGATGGATGGTAATATAATGATAGATGGATGGATGGTAATATAATTATAGATGGATGGATGGTAATATAATGATAGATGGATGGATGGTAATATAATGATGGATGGATGGTAATATAATTATAGATGGATGGATGGTAATATAATTATAGATGGATGGATGGTAATATAATGATAGATGGATGGTAATATAATGATGGATGGATGGTAATATAATTATAGATGGATGGATGGTAATATAATTATAGATGGATGGATGGTAATATAATTATAGATGGATGGATGGTAATATAATGATAGATGGATGGATGGTAATATAATTATAGATGGATGGATGGTGATATAATGACAGATGGATGGATGGTAATATAATGACAGATGGATGGATGGTAATATAATGACAGATGGATGGTAATATAATGATAGATGGATGGTAATATAATGATAGATGGATGGTAATATAATGATAGATGGATGGATGGTAATATAATGACAGATGGATGGTAATATAATGATAGATGGATGGTAATATAATGACAGATGGATGGATGGTAATATAATGATAGATGGATGGTAATATAATGATAGATGGATGGTAATATAATGATGGATGGATGGATGGTAATATAATGACAGATGGATGGTAATATAATGATAGATGGATGGTAATATAATGATAGATGGATGGATGGTAATATAATGATAGATGGATGGTAATATAATGATGGATGGATGGTAATATAATGATGGATGGATGGTAATATAATGACAGATGGATGGTAATATAATGATGGATGGATGGTAATATAATGATGGATGGATGGTAATATAATGATAGATGGATGGTAATATAATGATAGATGGATGGTAATATAATGACAGATGGATGGATGGTAATATAATGACAGATGGATGGTAATATAATGATAGATGGATGGTAATATAATGACAGATGGATGGTAATATAATGATAGATGGATGGATGGTAATATAATGATAGATGGATGGATGGTAATATAATTATAGATGGATGGATGGTAATATAATTATAGATGGATGGATGGTAATATAATGATAGATGGATGGATGGTAATATAATGATGGATGGATGGTAATATAATGATAGATGGATGGTAATATAATGATGGATGGATGGATGGTAATATAATTATAGATGGATGGATGGTAATATAATGATAGATGGATGGTAATATAATGATGGATGGATGGTAATATAATGATAGATGGATGGATGGTAATATAATTATAGATGGATGGATGGTAATATAATTATAGATGGATGGATGGTAATATAATGATAGATGGATGGATGGTAATATAATTATAGATGGATGGATGGTGATATAATGACAGATGGATGGATGGTAATATAATGACAGATGGATGGTAATATAATGATAGATGGATGGTAATATAATGATAGATGGATGGATGGTAATATAATGACAGATGGATGGTAATATAATGACAGATGGATGGTAATATAATGATGGATGGATGGTAATATAATGATAGATGGATGGTAATATAATGATGGATGGATGGTAATATAATGATGGATGGATGGTAATATAATGATAGATGGATGGTAATATAATGATAGATGGATGGATGGTAATATAATGATAGATGGATGGATGGTAATATAATTATAGATGGATGGATGGTAATATAATGATAGATGGATGGATGGTAATATAATGATGGATGGATGGTAATATAATGATAGATGGATGGTAATATAATGATGGATGGATGGATGGTAATATAATTATAGATGGATGGATGGTAATATAATGATAGATGGATGGTAATATAATGATGGATGGATGGTAATATAATGATAGATGGATGGATGGTAATATAATTATAGATGGATGGATGGTGATATAATGACAGATGGATGGTAATATAATGATGGATGGATGGTAATATAATGATAGATGGATGGATGGTAATATAATTATAGATGGATGGATGGTAATATAATGATAGATGGATGGATGGTAATATAATTATAGATGGATGGATGGTGATATAATGACAGATGGATGGATGGTAATATAATGACAGATGGATGGTAATATAATGATAGATGGATGGTAATATAATGATAGATGGATGGTAATATAATGATAGATGGATGGATGGTAATATAATGACAGATGGATGGTAATATAATGACAGATGGATGGTAATATAATGATGGATGGATGGTATTATAATGATGGATGGATGGTAATATAATGACAGATGGATGGTAATATAATGATGGATGGATGGTAATATAATGATGGATGGATGGTAATATAATGATAGATGGATGGTAATATAATGATAGATGGATGGTAATATAATGACAGATGGATGGATGGTAATATAATGACAGATGGATGGTAATATAATGATAGATGGATGGTAATATAATGACAGATGGATGGTAATATAATGATAGATGGATGGATGGTAATATAATGATAGATGGATGGATGGTAATATAATTATAGATGGATGGATGGTAATATAATGATAGATGGATGGATGGTAATATAATGATGGATGGATGGTAATATAATGATAGATGGATGGTAATATAATGATGGATGGATGGATGGTAATATAATTATAGATGGATGGATGGTAATATAATGATAGATGGATGGTAATATAATGATGGATGGATGGTAATATAATGATAGATGGATGGATGGTAATATAATTATAGATGGATGGATGGTAATATAATTATAGATGGATGGATGGTAATATAATGATAGATGGATGGATGGTAATATAATTATAGATGGATGGATGGTGATATAATGACAGATGGATGGATGGTAATATAATGACAGATGGATGGTAATATAATGATAGATGGATGGTAATATAATGATAGATGGATGGTAATATAATGATAGATGGATGGATGGTAATATAATGACAGATGGATGGTAATATAATGACAGATGGATGGATGGTAATATAATGATAGATGGATGGTAATATAATGACAGATGGATGGATGGTAATATAATGACAGAGATGGATGGTAATATAATGATAGATGGATGGTAATATAATGATAGATGGATGGTAATATAATGATAGATGGATGGTAATATAATGATGGATGGATGGTAATATAATGATGGATGGATGGTAATATAATGATAGATGGATGGTAATATAATGATAGATGGATGGTAATATAATGACAGATGGATGGATGGTAATATAATGACAGATGGATGGTAATATAATGATAGATGGATGGTAATATAATGACAGATGGATGGTAATATAATGATAGATGGATGGATGGTAATATAATGATAGATGGATGGATGGTAATATAATTATAGATGGATGGATGGTAATATAATTATAGATGGATGGATGGTAATATAATGATAGATGGATGGATGGTAATATAATGATGGATGGATGGTAATATAATGATAGATGGATGGTAATATAATGATGGATGGATGGATGGTAATATAATTATAGATGGATGGATGGTAATATAATGATAATAATATAATGATGGATGGATGGTAATATAATGATAGATGGATGGATGGTAATATAATTATAGATGGATGGATGGTAATATAATTATAGATGGATGGATGGTAATATAATGACAGATGGATGGATGGTAATATAATGACAGATGGATGGATGGTAATATAATGACAGATGGATGGTAATATAATGATAGATGGATGGATGGTAATATAATTATAGATGGATGGATGGTAATATAATTATAGATGGATGGATGGTAATATAATGATAGATGGATGGATGGTAATATAATTATAGATGGATGGATGGTAATATAATGATAGATGGATGGATGGTAATATAATTATGATGGATGGATGGTAATATAATGATAGATGGATGGATGGTAATATAATGATAGATGGATGGTAATATAATGACAGATGGATGGATGGTAATATAATGACAGATGGATGGTAATATAATGATAGATGGATGGTAATATAATGATAGATGGATGGTAATATAATGATAGATGGATGGATGGTAATATAATGACAGATGGATGGTAATATAATGACAGATGGATGGATGGTAATATAATGATAGATGGATGGTAATATAATGATAGATGGATGGTAATATAATGATGGATGGATGGTAATATAATGACAGATGGATGGATGGTAATATAATGACAGATGGATGGTAATATAATGATAGATGGATGGATGGTAATATATTGATAGATGGATGGTAATATAATGATAGATGGATGGTAATATATTGATAGATGGATGGTAATATATTGATAGATGGATGGTAATATAATGATAGATGGATGGTAATATAATGACAGATGGATGGATGGGAATATAATGACAGATGGATGGTAATATATTGATAGATGGATGGTAATATAATGATAGATGGATGGAAATATAATGATAGATGGATGGTAATATAATGACAGATGGATGGAAGGTAATATAATGATAGATGAATGGTAATATAATGATAGATGGATGGTAATATAATGATAGATGGATGGCTGGTAATATAATGATAGATGGATGGAAATATAATGATAGATGGATGGTAATATAATGAGATAGATGGTAATATAATGACAGATGGATGGTAATATAATGATAGATGCATGGATGGTAATATAGTGATAGATGGATGGATGGTAATATAATGACAGATGGATGGTAATATAATGATGGATGGATGGTAATATAATGACAGATGGATGGATGGTAATATAATGACAGATGGATGGTAATATAATGATAGATGGATGGTAATATAATGATAGATGGATGGTAATATAATGATGGATGGATGGTAATATAATGATGGATGGATGGTAATATAATGATAGATGGATGGTAATATAATGATAGATGGATGGTAATATAATGACAGATGGATGGATGGTAATATAATGACAGATGGATGGTAATATAATGATAGATGGATGGTAATATAATGATAGATGGATGGTAATATAATGATAGATGGATGGATGGTAATATAATGATAGATGGATGGATGGTAATATAATTATAGATGGATGGATGGTAATATAATGATAGATGGATGGTAATATAATGATGGATGGATGGTAATATAATGATAGAGATGGATGGTAATATAATAGATAGATGGATGGTAATATAATGATAGATGGATGGTAATATAATGACAGATGGATGGTAATATAATGATAGATGGATGGATGGTAATATAATGATAGATGGATGGATGGTAATATAATGATAGATGGATGGATGGTAATATAATGATAGATGGATGGATGGTAATATAATGACAGATGGATGGATGGTAATATAATGACAGATGGATGGTAATATAATGATGGATGGATGGTAATATAATGATAGATGGATGGTAATATAATGATGGATGGATGGTAATATAATGATAGATGGATGGTAATATAATGATAGATGGATGGTAATATAATGACAGATGGATGGATGGTAATATAATGACAGATGGATGGTAATATAATGATAGATGGATGGTAATATAATGACAGATGGATGGTAATATATGATAGATGGATGGATGGTAATATAATGATAGATGGATGGATGGTAATATAATGATAGATGGATGGTAATATAATTATAGATGGATGGATGGTAATATAATGATAGATGGATGGATGGTAATATAATGATAGATGGATGGTAATATAATGATGGATGGATGGATGGTAATATAATTATAGATGGATGGATGGTAATATAATGATAGATGGATGGTAATATAATGATGGATGGATGGTAATATAATGATAGATGGATGGATGGTAATATAATGACAGATGGATGGTAATATAATTATAGATGGATGGATGGTAATATAATGATAGATGGATGGTAATATAATGTAGATATAATATATAGATGGATGGATGGTAATATAATGACAGATGGATGGATGGTAATATAATGATAGATGGATGGTAATATAATGATAGATGGATGGTAATATAATGATAGATGGATGGTAATATAATGATAGATGGATGGATGGTAATATAATGACAGATGGATGGTAATATAATGACAGATGGATGGATGGTAATATAATGATAGATGGATGTAATATAATGACAGATGGATGGATGGTAATATAATGACAGATGGATGGTAATATAATGATAGATGGATGGTAATATAATGATAGATGGATGGTAATATATGATAGATGGATGGTAATATAATGATGGATGGATGGTAATATAATGATGGATGGATGGTAATATAATGATAGATGGATGGTAATATAATGATAGATGGATGGTAATATAATGACAGATGGATGGATGGTAATATATGACAGATGGATGGTAATATAATGATAGATGGATGGTAATATAATGATAGATGGATGGTAATATAATGATAGATGGATGGATGGTAATATAATGATAGATGGATGGATGGTAATATAATATAATAGATGGATGGATGGTAATATAATGATGGATGGATGGTAATATAATGATAGATGGATGGATGGTAATATAATGATAGATGGATGGTAATATAATGATAGATGGATGGTAATATATGATAGATGGATGGTAATATAATTATAGATGGATGGATGGATAGATGGATATAATATGATAGATGGATGGATGGTAATATAATGACAGATGGATGGATGGTAATATAATGATAGATGGATGGTAATATAATGATAGATGGATGGATGGTAATATAATTATAGATGGATGGATGGTAATATAATTATGATAGATGGATGGATGGTAATATAATGACAGATGGATGGATGGTAATATAATGACAGATGGATGGATGGTAATATAATGACAGATGGATGGTAATATAATGATAGATGGATGGATGGTAATATAATGATGGATGGATGGTAATATAATGATAGATGGATGGATGGTAATATAATGATAGATGGATGGATGGTAATATAATGATAGATGGATGGTAATATAATGATAGATGGATGGATGGTAATATAATGATAGATGGATGGATGGGATGGATGGATGGTAATATAATAGATAGATGGATGGTAATATAATGATAGATGGATGGATGGTAATATAATGACAGATGGATGGTAATATAATGATAGATGGATGGTAATATAATGATAGATGGATGGTAATATAATGATAGATGGATGGATGGTAATATAATGACAGATGGATGGTAATATAATGACAGATGGATGGATGGTAATATAATGATAGATGGATGGTAATATAATGATAGATGGATGGTAATATAATGATGGATGGATGGTAATATAATGACAGATGGATGGTAATATAATGACAGATGGATGGTAATATAATGATAGATGGATGGATGGTAATATAATTGATAGATGGATGGTAATATAATGATAGATGGATGGTAATATAATGATAGATGGATGGTAATATATTGATAGATGGATGGTAATATAATGATAGATGGATGGTAATATAATGACAGATGGATGGATAATATAATGACAGATGGATGGTAATATATTGATAGATGGATGGTAATATAATGATAGATGGATGGAAATATAATGATAGATGGATGGTAATATAATGACAGATGGATGGAAGGTAATATAATGATAGATGAATGGTAATATAATGATAGATGGATGGTAATATAATGATAGATGGATGGTAATATAATGATAGATGGATGGAAATATAATGATAGATGGATGGTAATATAATGATAGATAGATGGTAATATAATGACAGATGGATGGTAATATAATGATAGATGGATGGATGGTAATATAATAGATGGATGGATGGTAATATAATGACAGATGGATGGTAATATAATGATGGATGGATGGTAATATAATGACAGATGGATGGATGGTAATATAATGACAGATGGATGGATGGTAATATAATGATAGATGGATGGTAATATAATGATGGATGGATGGTAATATAATGATGGATGGATGGTAATATAATGACAGATGGATGGTAATATAATGAGATGGATGTAATATAATGATGGAATAATATAATGATAGATGGATGGTAATATAATGATAGATGGATGGTAATATAATGACAGATGGATGGATGGTAATATAATGACAGATGGATGGTAATATAATGATAGATGGATGGTAATATAATGACAGATGGATGGTAATATAATGATAGATGGATGGATGGTAATATAATGATAGATGGATGGATGGTAATATAATTATAGATGGATGGATGGTAATATAATTATAGATGGATGGATGGTAATATAATGATAGATGGATGGATGGTAATATAATGATGGATGGATGGTAATATAATGATAGATGGATGGTAATATAATGATGGATGGATGGATGGTAATATAATGATAGATGGATGGTGGTAATATAATGATAGATGGATGGTAATATAATGATGGATGGATGGTAATATAATGATAGATGGATGGTAATATAATGATAGATGGATGGATGGTAATATAATTATAGATGGATGGATGGTAATATAATGATAGATGGATGGATGGTAATATAATTATAGATGGATGGATGGTAATATAATGACAGATGGATGGATGGTAATATAATGACAGATGGATGGTAATATAATGATAGATGGATGGTAATATAATGATAGATGGATGGTAATATAATGATAGATGGATGGATGGTAATATAATGACAGATGGATGGTAATATAATGACAGATGGATGGATGGTAATATAATGATAGATGGATGGTAATATAATGACAGATGGATGGATGGTAATATAATGACAGATGGATGGTAATATAATGATAGATGGATGGTAATATAATGATAGATGGATGGTAATATAATGATAGATGGATGGTAATATAATGATGGATGGATGGTAATATAATGACAGATGGATGGATGGTAATATAATGACAGATGGATGGTAATATAATGATAGATGGATGGATGGTAATATATTGATAGATGGATGGTAATATAATGATGGATGGATGGTAATATAATGATAGATGGATGGATGGTAATATAATTATAGATGGATGGATGGTAATATAATTATAGATGGATGGATGGTAATATAATGATAGATGGATGGATGGTAATATAATTATAGATGGATGGATGGTGATATAATGACAGATGGATGGATGGTAATATAATGACAGATGGATGGTAATATAATGATAGATGGATGGTAATATAATGATAGATGGATGGTAATATAATGATAGATGGATGGATGGTAATATAATGACAGATGGATGGTAATATAATGACAGATGGATGGATGGTAATATAATGATAGATGGATGGTAATATAATGACAGATGGATGGATGGTAATATAATGACAGATGGATGGTAATATAATGATAGATGGATGGTAATATAATGATAGATGGATGGTAATATAATGATAGATGGATGGTAATATAATGATGGATGGATGGTAATATAATGACAGATGGATGGTAATATAATGATAGATGGATGGATGGTAATATATTGATAGATGGATGGTAATATAATGATGGATGGATGGTAATATAATGATAGATGGATGGTAATATAATGATAGATGGATGGTAATATAATGACAGATGGATGGATGGTAATATAATGACAGATGGATGGTAATATAATGATAGATGGATGGTAATATAATGACAGATGGATGGTAATATAATGATAGATGGATGGATGGTAATATAATGATAGATGGATGGATGGTAATATAATTATAGATGGATGGATGGTAATATAATTATAGATGGATGGATGGTAATATAATGATAGATGGATGGATGGTAATATAATGATGGATGGATGGTAATATAATGATAGATGGATGGTAATATAATGATGGATGGATGGATGGTAATATAATTATAGATGGATGGATGGTAATATAATGATAGATGGATGGTAATATAATGATGGATGGATGGTAATATAATGATAGATGGATGGATGGTAATATAATTATAGATGGATGGATGGTAATATAATTATAGATGGATGGATGGTAATATAATGATAGATGGATGGATGGTAATATAATTATAGATGGATGGATGGTAATATAATGACAGATGGATGGATGGTAATATAATGACAGATGGATGGTAATATAATGATAGATGGATGGTAATATAATGATAGATGGATGGATGGTAATATAATGACAGATGGATGGTAATATAATGACAGATGGATGGATGGTAATATAATGATAGATGGATGGTAATATAATGACAGATGGATGGATGGTAATATAATGACAGATGGATGGATGGTAATATAATGATAGATGGATGGTAATATAATGATGGATGGATGGTAATATAATGATGGATGGATGGTAATATAATGACAGATGGATGGTAATATAATGATGGATGGATGGTAATATAATGATGGATGGATGGTAATATAATGATAGATGGATGGTAATATAATGATAGATGGATGGTAATATAATGACAGATGGATGGATGGTAATATAATGACAGATGGATGGTAATATAATGATAGATGGATGGTAATATAATGACAGATGGATGGTAATATAATGATAGATGGATGGATGGTAATATAATGATAGATGGATGGATGGTAATATAATAGATGGATGGATGGTAATATAATTATAGATGGATGGATGGTAATATAATGATAGATGGATGGATGGTAATATAATGATGGATGGATGGTAATATAATGATAGATGGATGGTAATATAATGATAGATGGATGGATGGTAATATATTATAGATGGATGGATGGTAATATAATGATAGATGGATGGTAATATAATGATGGATGGATGGTAATATAATGATAGATGGATGGATGGTAATATATTATAGATGGATGGATGGTAATATAATTATAGATGGATGGATGGTAATATAATGATAGATGGATGGATGGTAATATAATGATAGATGGATGGATGGTAATATAGATGGATGGATGGTAATATAATGACAGATGGATGGTAATATAATGATAGATGGATGGTAATATAATGATAGATGGATGGTAATATAATGATAGATGGATGGATGGTAATATAATGACAGATGGATGGTAATATAATGACAGATGGATGGATGGTAATATAATGATAGATGGATGGTAATATAATGACAGATGGATGGATGGTAATATAATGACAGATGGATGGTAATATAATGATAGATGGATGGTAATATAATGATAGATGGATGGTAATATAATGATGGATGGATGGTAATATAATGACAGATGGATGGATGGTAATATAATGACAGATGGATGGTAATATAATGATAGATGGATGGTAATATATTGATAGATGGATGGTAATATAATGATAGATGGATGGTAATATATTGATAGATGGATGGTAATATATTGATAGATGGATGGTAATATAATGATAGATGGATGGTAATATAATGACAGATGGATGGATGGGAATATAATGACAGATGGATGGTAATATAATGATAGATGGATGGTAATATAATGATAGATGGATGGTAATATAATGATAGATGGATGGTAATATAATGATAGATGGATGGTAATATAATGATAGATGAATGGTAATATAATGATAGAAGGATGGTAATATAATGATAGATGGATGGCTGGTAATATAATGATAGATGGATGGAAATATAATGATAGATGGATGGTAATATAATGATAGATAGATGGTAATATAATGACAGATGGATGGTAATATAATGATAGATGGATGGATGGTAATATAGTGATAGATGGATGGATGGTAATATAATGACAGATGGATGGTAATATATTGATAGATGGATGGTAATATAATGACAGATGGATGGTAATATAATGATAGATGGATGGATGGTAATATAATGATAGATGGATGGTAATATAATGATAGATGGATGGTAATATAATGATAGATGGATGGTAATATAATGATAGATGGATGGTAATATAATGATAGATGGATGGTAATATAATGATAGATGGATGGTAATATAATGATATGGATGATATAATGACAGATGGATGGTAATATAATGATAGATGGATGGTAATATAATGATAGATGGATGGTAATATAATGATAGATGGAATATAATGATGGTAATATAGATGGATGGTAATATAATGATAGAAGGATGGTAATATAATGATAGATGGATGGCTGGTAATATAATGATAGATGGATGGAAATATAATGATAGATGGATGGTAATATAATGATAGATAGATGGTAATATAATGACAGATGGATGGTAATATAATGATAGATGGATGGATGGTAATATAGTGATAGATGGATGGATGGTAATATAATGACAGATGGATGGTAATATAATGATAGATGGATGGATGGTAATATAATGACAGATGGATGGTAATATAATGATAGATGGATGGTAATATAATGATAGATGGATGGATGGTAATATAATGATAGATGGATGGTAATATAATGATAGATGGATGGATGGTAATATACTGATAGATGGATGGTAATATAATGATAGATGGATGGATGGTAATATAATGATAGATGGATGGTAATATAATGATGGATGGATGGTAATATAATGATAGATGGATGGATGGTAATATAATGACAGATTGATGGTAATATAATGATGGATGGATGGATGGTAATATAATGATAGATGGATGGTAATATAATGATGGATGGATGGTAATATAATGATAGATGGATGGTAATATAATGATAGATGGATGGATGGTAATATAATGATAGATGGATGGTAATATAATGACAGATGGATGGTAATATAATGATAGATGGATGGTAATATAATGATAGATGGATGGTAATATAATGATAGATGGATGGTAATATAATGATAGATGGATGGTAATATAATGATAGATGGATGGTAATATAATGATGGATGGATGGTAATATAATAGATGGATGGATGGTAATATAATGATAGATGGATGGTAATATAATGATAGATGGATGGTAATATAATATAATGATGGTAATATAATGATAGATGGATGGTAATATAATGATAGATGGATGGTAATATAATGATGGATGGATGGTAATATAATGACAGATGGATGGATGGTAATATAATGACAGATGGATGGTAATATAATGATAGATGGATGGATGGTAATATAATGATAGATGGATGGTAATATAATGATAGATGGATGGTAATATAATGATAGATGGATGGTAAATAATAATGATGGATGGATGGTAATATAAATGGATGGATGATAGATGGATGGTAATATAATGATAGATGGATGGATATAATATAAGATAGATGGATGGATAATATAATGACAGATGGATGGATGGTAATATAATGACAGATGGATGGTAATATAATGATAGATGGATGGTAATATAATGATAGATGGATGGTAATATAATGATAGATGGATGGTAATATAATGACAGATGGATGGTAATATAATGACAGATGGATGGATGGTAATATAATGATAGATGGATGGTAATATAATGATAGATGGATGGATGGTAATATAATGATAGATGGATGGTAATATAATGATAGATGGATGGTAATATAATGATAGATGGATGGTAATATAATGATGGATGGATATATAATGACAGATGGATGGTAATATAATGATAGATGGATGGATGGTAATATAATGATAGATGGATGGTAATATAATGATGGATGGATGGTAATATAATGATAGATGGATGGTAATATAATGATAGATGGATGGTAATATAATGATAGATGGATGGATGGTAATATAATGATAGATGGATGGTAATATAATGATAGATGGATGGTAATATAATGACAGATGGATGGTAATATAATGATAGAGATGGATGGTAATATAATGATGATGGATGGATGGTAATATAATTATAGATGGATGGATGGTAATATAATGATAGATGGATGTTAATATAATGATAGATGGATGGTAATATAATGATGGATGGATGGTAATATAATGATAGATGGATGGTAATATAATGATATGGATGGATGGTAATATAATGATAGATGGATGGATGGTAATATAATGATAGATGGATGGTAATATAATGATGGATGGATGGTAATATAATGATAGATGGATGGATGGTAATATAATGATAGATGGATGGTAATATAATGATAGATGGATGGATGGTAATATAATGATAGAGATGGATGGTAATATATATGATGGATGGATGGTAATATAATGATAGATGGATGGATGGTAATATAATGACAGATGGATGGTAATATAATGATAGATGGATGGTAATATAATGATAGATGGATGGATGGTAATATAATGACAGATGGATGGTAATATAATGATAGATGGATGGATGGTAATATAATGATAGATGGATGGTAATATAATGATGGATGGATGGTAATATAATGATAGATGGATGGATGGTAATATAATGATAGATGGATGGTAATATAATGATGGATGGATGGTAATATAATGATAGATGGATGGTAATAATATGGATGGTAATATAATGATGGATGGATGGTAATATAATGATGGATGGATGGTAATATAATGATAGATGGATGGTAATATAATGACAGATGGATGGTAATATAATGATAGATGGATGGATGGTAATATAATGACAGATGGATGGTAATATAATGATAGATGGATGGTAATATAATGATAGATGGATGGTAATATAATGATAGATGGATGGTAATATAATGATAGATGGATGGTAATATAATGATAGATGGATGGTAATATAATGATAGATGGATGGATGGTAATATAATGATAGATGGATGGTAATATAATGATGGAGATGGATGGATGGTAATATAATGATGGATGGATGGATGGTAATATAATGATAGATGGATGGATGGTAATATAGATGGATGGTAATATAATGATGGATGGATGGTAATATAATGATAGATGGATGGATGGTAATATAATTATAGATGGATGGATGGTAATATAATTATAGATGGATGGATGGTAATATAATGATGGATGGATGGTAATATAATTATAGATGGATGGATGGTGATATAATGACAGATGGATGGATGGTAATATAATGATAGATGGATGGTAATATAATTATAATGGATGGATGGTAATATAATGATAGATGGATGGATGGTAATATAATGATGGATGGATGGTAATATAATTATAGATGGATGGATGGTGATATAATGACAGATGGATGGATGGTAATATAATGATAGATGGATGGTAATATAATGATGGATGGTAATATAATGACAGATGGATGGTAATATAATGATAGATGGATGGTAATATAATGACAGATGGATGGATGGTAATATAATGATAGATGGATGGTAATATAATGATAGATGGATGGTAATATAATGATAGATGGATGGTAATATAATGATAGATGGATGGTAATATAATGATAGATGGATGGTAATATAATGATAGATGGATGGTAATATAATGATAGATGGATGGTAATATAATGATAGATGGATGGTAATATAATGATAGATGGATGGTAATATAATGATAGATGGATGGTAATATAATGATAGATGGATGGTAATATAATGATAGATGGATGGTAATATAATGATGGATGGATGGTAATATAATGATAGATGGATGGTAATATAATGATAGATGGATGGTAATATAATGATAGATGGATGGTAATATAATGATAGATGGATGGATGGTAATATAATGATAGATGGATGGTAATATAATGACAGATGGATGGTAATATAATGACAGATGGATGGTAATATAATTACAGTATTAGTAACGTACGTTCCGTCTGAGCTGTTGGAGTTGGTGCTGCCGTCGGTGGACTCCTTGCTACCCTGTCGCGTGACTCGATTTCTCATCTCCACAGCGATGCCCGTCTCCGTGCTCCGTCTGATCGTACTGCGTAACTTCTTCGCTCGTTCTTCTGGAGATAAGATGTCAGAGGTCAGGGGTTAGAGGTTAAAGTTTAGGTGTTTAAAGGACCACTCAAGACCGTTCAGAAGACTTCTTTTATCTAGTATCGAAGTAGTGTATCTGACAACAATGAGTCAAGATTTCAAGGTGCCCTATGCAGAAATCGCTCCGCCATTTCATGTTTTCTAAAATACGAATAGTTAACATCATATTTCTGTTTATGTGACAAAACAAAGCATAGAGAACGCTGTGAAATATATTTTCAATTACCAAAAATATTGTATTTTTAGCTGTTTGAGGGTGGTGTACAAAACTTAAAGTAAAAAATGCTAAATCTAAAATTAAGAACAGGAACCATAGAAATATCGCACATATAACAGGCCTGTCCTCTACACTAAAACATTCACACTAGTTTCCTATCAGTTCCACCTGAGGCCTGTCCTCTAATCTCAAGCATTCACACTAGTTTCTCACACTCTCTAATTCTCTTTCTCACCAAATCTCTCTGTCTTTACTCTCTATCTCCATCTCTCTCTCTTTACTCTCTATCTCCATCTCTCTCTCTTTATCTCTCTCTCCCTCTATCTCACACCATAGTAAATCAGCAATGGAAAGGATGGATGAATGAAGAAGGGAACATCTCCCCGGCTAGCTCTCTGCTGCATCTCCCCGGCTAGCTCTCTGCTGCATCTCCCCGGCTACCTCTCTGCTGCATCTCCCCAGCTAGCTCTCTGCTGCATCTCCCCGGCTAGCTCTCTGCTGCATCTCCCCGGCTAGCTTCTCTACTGCATCTCCCGGGCTAGCTCTCTGCTGCATCTCCCCGGCTAGCTCTCTACTGCATCTCCCGGGCTAGCTCTCTGCTGCATCTCCCCGGCTAGCTCTCTGCTGCATCTCCCCGGCTAGCTCTCTGCTGCATCTCCCCGGCTAGCTCTCTGCTGCATCTCCCCAGCTAGCTCTCTGCTGCATCTAACCGGCTAGCTCTCTGCTGCATCTCCCCAGCTAGCTCTCTGCTGCATCTAACCGGCTAGCTCTCTGCTGCATCTCCCCAGCTAGCTCTCTGCTGCATCTCCCGGGCTAGCTCTCTGCTGCATCTCCCCGTCTAGCTCTCTGCTGCATCTCCCCAGCTAGCTCTCTGCTGCATCTCCCCGGCTAGCTCTCTGCTGCATCTCCCCGGCTAGCTCTCTGCTGCATCTCCCCGGCTAGCTCTCTGCTGCATCTCCCCAGCTAGCTCTCTGCTGAAAAGAATACACTAATCTCCTCACATGCACACAAACACACACGCAGACAAACACAGCGATCGATGTGGGGATAGTTATCATGGAGTTAGTATGTGGGAGGTCTAGGGAGGAAACAGTGGACCCTGGTGATTTAGAGTATGGGGAGCTAGGGGGGAGACAGTGGACCCTGTGAGATTCAGAGTATGGAGAGCTAGGGGGGGAGACTGTTGACCCTGGTGATTTAGAGTATGGGGAGCTAGGGGGGAGACAGTGGACCCTGGTGATTTAGAGTATGGGGAGCTAGGGGGGAGACAGTGGACCCTGGTGATTTAGAGTATGGGGAGCTAGAGGGGAGACAGTGGACCCTGGTGATTTAGAGTATGGGGAGCTAGGGGGAGACAGTGGACCCTGGTGATTTAGAGTATGGGGAGCTAGGGGGGAGACTGTTGACCCTGGTGATTTAGAGTATGGGGAGCTAGGGGGAGACAGTGGACCCTGGTGATTTAGAGTATGGGGAGCTAGAGGGGAGACTGTTGACCCTGGTGATTTAGAGTATGGGGAGCTAGAGGGGAGACTGTTGACCCTGGTGATTTAGAGTATGGGGAGCTAGAGGGGAGACTGTTGACCCTGGTGATTTAGAGTATGGGGAGCTAGGGGGAGACAGTGGACCCTGGTGATTTAGAGTATGGGGAGCTAGAGGGGAGACAGTGGACCCTGGTGATTTAGAGTATGGGGAGCTAGGGGGAGACAGTGGACCCTGGTGATTTAGAGTATGGGGAGCTAGGGGGGAGACTGTTGACCCTGGTGATTTAGAGTATGGGGAGCTAGGGGGAGACAGTGGACCCTGGTGATTTAGAGTATGGGGAGCTAGAGGGGAGACAGTGGACCCTGGTGATTTAGAGTATGGGGAGCTAGGGGGAGACAGTGGACCCTGGTGATTTAGAGTATGGGGAGCTAGAGGGGAGACAGTGGACCCTGGTGATTTAGAGTATGGGGAGCTAGGGGGAGACAGTGGACCCTGGTGATTTAGAGTATGGGGAGCTAGGGGGGAGACTGTTGACCCTGGTGATTTAGAGTATGGGGAGCTAGGGGGAGACAGTGGACCCTGGTGATTTAGAGTATGGGGAGCTAGGGGGAGACTGTTGACCCTGGTGATTTAGAGTATGGGGAGCTAGAGGGGAGACTGTTGACCCTGGTGATTTAGAGTATGGGGAGCTAGAGGGGAGACTGTTGACCCTGGTGATTTAGAGTATGGGGAGCTAGGGGGAGACTGTTGACCCTGGTGATTTAGAGTATGGGGAGCTAGGGGGAGACAGTGGACCCTGGTGATTTAGAGTATGGGGAGCTAGGGGGGAGACTGTTGACCCTGGTGATTTAGAGTATGGGGAGCTAGGGGGAGACAGTGGACCCTGGTGATTTAGAGTATGGGGAGCTAGAGGGGAGACAGTGGACCCTGGTGATTTAGAGTATGGGGAGCTAGGGGGGAGACTGTTGACCCTGGTGATTTAGAGTATGGGGAGCTAAATATATATATATATTTTTTTAAATATATTTTTCTTTATTATATTTCCCTAACCCTACCACCCCTCCCCTAATTGCAGTAAACTAATGGACAACAACACTTAGGCTTCTACTTCCAGTTTATACATACTATATACATGTTACGGACACAGTATATTTTACATTAGTTATCTATTGTTTGTTTTTAGTCCCACCCTTCAGCTCCCCTCAACCCCTCCCATCTATCTCTGAACATCATCCAGTCCCACCCTTCAGTCCCCCTCAACCCCTCCCGTCTGTCTCTGAACACCATCCAGTCCCACCCTTCAGCTCCACTCAACCCCTCCCATCTATCTCTGACCACCATCCAGTCCCACCCTTCAGCTCCACTCAACCCCTCCCATCTATCTCTGAACACCATCCAGTCTGATCCTTCAGCTCCCCTCAACCCCTCCCGTCTGTCTCTGAACACCATCCAGTCCCACCCTTCAGCTCCCCTCAACCCCTCCCATCTATCTCTGAACACCATCCAGTCCCATCCTTTAGCTCCCCTCAACCCCTCCCATCTATCTCTGAACACCATCCAGTCTGATCCTTCAGCTCCCTCAACCCCTCCCATCTATCTCTGAACACCATCCAGTCCCACCCTTCAGCTCCACTCAACCCCTCCCATCTATCTCTGAACACCATCCAGTCCCACCCTTCAGCTCCATTCAACCCCTCCCATCTATCTCTTAACACCATCCAGTCCCACCCATCAGCTCCACTCAACCCCTCCCATCTATCTCTGAACACCATCATGTCCCACCCTTCAGCTCCACTCAACCCCTCCCATCTATCTCTGAACACCATCCAGTCCCACCCTTCAGCTCCACTCAACCCCTCCCATCTATCTCTGAACACCATCCAGTCCCTTCAGCTCCATTCAACCCCTCCCATCTATCTCTTAACACCATCCAGTCCCACCCTTCAGCTCCTCTCAACCCCTCCCATCTATCTCTGAACACCATCCAGTTTCTATTTGCCATATATTTTTCAACATTGCTGTTTCACTAAAGTTCCGAACCTTTTTATTCTCATAGAATTAAAGATAAACCGTTTTGAGTCCAGCGTTGTTTTGCGTGTCAATTCATAAACCATGTGCCATGGAATCAGTACATCGAAAATCTCTTCCCAACTATTTTGCAATCTATATGGCACAGCTGTCAATTTGTTGGTCCTGAAATGAAACTGGTATACTTTTTTATTTATCACAATTTTCTTTAGCCAATGATGGTCTCTAATGCAGACAAGTTCCTTATGTTCTTCCACCTCCACTACCACCTCCACATCCCCTTCCACTACCACTTCCCCTTCCCCTTCCAATACCACCTCCCATTCCCCTTCCACTACCACCTCCCCTTCCCCTTCCACTACCACATCCCCTTCCCCTACCACCTCCACTTCCCCTTCCCCTTCCACTACCACTTCCCCTTCCCCTTCCACTACCACCTCCACATCCCCTTCCACTACCACCTCCCTTCCCCTTCCACTACCACCTCCACTTCCCCTTCCCCTTCCACTACCACCTCCCCTTCCCCTACCACCTCCCCTTCCCCTTCCACTACCACCTCCCCTTCCCCTTCCACTACCACCTCCCCTTCTCCTTCCACTACCATCTCCACTTCCCCTTCCACTACCACCTCCCCTTCCCCTTCCACTACCACCTCCCCTTCCCCTTCCACTACCACCTCCCCTTCCACTACCACCCACTTCCCCTTCCACTACCACCTCCCCTTCCACTACCACCTCCCTTCCTTTCCACTACCACCTCCCCTTCCACTACCACCTCCCCTTCCCCTTCCACTACCACCTCCCCTTCCCCTTCCACTACCACCTCCACTTCCCCTTCCACTACCACCTCCCCTTCCCCTTCCACTACCACCTCCCCTTCCCCTTCCACTACCACCTCCCCTTCCCCTTCCACTACCACCTCCCCTTCCACTACCACCTCCCCTTCCCCTTCCACTACCACTTCCCCTTCCCCTTCCACTACCACCTCCCTTCCCCTTCCACTACCACCTCCCATTCCCCTTCCACTACCACCTCCCCTTCCCCTTCCCCTTCCACTACGACCTCCACATCCCCTTCCACTACCACCTCCACATCCCCTTCCCCTTCCACTACCACCTCCCCTTCCCCTTCCACTACCACCTCCACCTCCCCTTCCACTACCACCTCCCATCCCCTTCCACCGCCCCTTCCCCATCCCCTTCCACTACCACCTCCACATCCCCATCCCCTTCACTACCATCTCCACTTCCCCTTCCACCTCCACTTCCTCTTCCACCTCCACCTCCCCTTCCACGTCCCGTTCCCCTTCCCCTTCCACCTCCACTTCCACTACCACCTCCCATTCCCCTTCCACTACCACCTCCCCTTCCCCTTCCACTACCACCTCCCCTTCCCCTTCCACTACCACCTCCTTCCCCTTCCACTACCACCTCCCCCTTCCACTACCACCTCCACTTCCCCTTCCACTACCACCTCCCATTCCCCTTCCCCTTCCACTTCCCCTTCCCCTACCACCTCCCATTCCCCTTCCACTACCACCTCCCCTTCCCCTTCCACTACGACCTCCACATCCCCATCCCCTTCCACTACCATCTCCACTTCCCCTTCCACCTCCACTTCCTCTTCCACTACCACCTCCACCTCCCCTTCCACGTCCCCTTCCCCTTCCACCTCCACTACCACCTCCCATTCCCCTTCCACTACCACCTCCCCTTCCACCTCCCCTTCCCCTTCCCCTTCCACCTCCCCTTCCCCTTCCACCTCCCTTCCACTACCACCTCCCTTCCCCTTCCATCTCCACTTCCCCTTCCACTACCACCTCCCCTTCCACTACCACCTCCCCTTCCCCTTCCCTACCACCACCCCTTCCCCTTCCCCTTCCACTACCACCTCCACTTCCCCTTCCACTACCACCTCCCCTTCCCTTCCCTTCCACTACCACCTCCACTTCCCCTTCCACTACCACCTCCCATTCCCCTTCCCCTTCCACTACCACCTCCCATTCCCCTTCCACTACCACCTCCCCTTCCCCTTCCACCTCCACCTCCCCTTCCCCTTCCACTACCACCTCCACATCCCCTTCCACTACCACCTCCCTTCCTTCCACTACCACCTCCCACTACCACCTCCCCTTCCCCTTCCCCTTCCACTAACTCCTCCACATCCCCTTCCACTACCACCTCCACATCCCCTTCCCCTTCCACTACCACCTCCCCTTCCCCTTCCCCTTCCACCTCCCCTTCCCCTTCCCCTTCCACTACCACCTCCACTTCCCCTTCCACTACCACCTCCACATCCCCTTCCACTACCACCTCCCCTTCCCTTCCACTACCACCTCCCCATCCCCTTCCACTACCATCTCCACTTCCCCTTCCACCTCCACTTCCCCTTCCACTACCACCTCCACCTCCACTTCCCCTTCCACCCCCTTCCCCTTCCACCTCCCCTTCCACCTCCCTTCCCCTTCCACTACCACCTCCCGTTCCCCTTCCACTACCACCTCCACTTCCCCTTCCACCTCCTTCCCCTTCCACCTCCCCTCCCCTTCCCCTTCCACCTCCCCTTCCCCTTCCACCTCCACTTCCCCTTCCACTACCACCTCCCTTCCCCTTCCACCTCCACTTCCCCTTCCACTACCACCTCCCATTCCCCTTCCACTACCACCTCCCCTTCCCCTTCCACTACCACCTCCCTCCCCTTCCACTTCTCCTTCCCCTTCCACCTCCACTTCTACTTCCCCTTCCACTACCACCTCCACTTCCCCTTCCACTACTCTCTCCCCTTCCCCTTCCACTTCTCCTTCTCCTTCCCCTTCCACCTCCACTTCTCCTTCCCCTTCCCTACCACCTCACTTCCCCTTCCACCTCCCCTTCTACTTCCACCTCCACTTCTCCTTCCCCTTCCACTACCACCTTCCCTTCCCCTTCCACTTCCACTTCCCTACCACCTCCACTTCCCCTTCCACTACCACTTCCCCTTCCACTACCACCTCCCTTCCCCTTCCACTACCACCTCCCCTTCCCTACCACCTCCCATTCCCCTTCCACTACCACCTCACTACCACCTCCACTTCCCCTCCACTTCCCCTTCCACTACCACCTCCCATTCCCCTTCCACTACCACCTCACCTTTCCCTTCCACTACCACCTCCCCTTCCCCTTCCACTACCACCTCCCCTTCCCTACCACCTCCCTTCCCCTTCCACTACCACATCCCATTCCCCTTCCACTACCACCTCCCCTCCCCTTCCACTACCACCTCCCCTTCCCCTTCACTACCACCTCCCATTCCCCTTCCACTACCACCTCCCCTTCCCCTTCCACTACCACCTCCTTCCCACTACCACCTCCCCTTCCACTACCACCTCCACTTCCCCTTCCACTACCACCTCCACTTCCACTACCACTTCCCCTTCCACTACCACCTCCCATTCCCCTTCCACTACCCCCTCCCCTTCCCCATCCACTTCCCCTTCCACTACCACCTCCCCTTCCCCTTCCCCTTCCACTACCACCTCCCCTTCCCCATCCAATTCCCCTACCACTACCACCTCCCCTTCCCCTACCACCTCCCTTCCCCTTCCACCTCCACCTCCCCTTCCCCCTTCCCCTTCCACTACCACCTCCACATCCCCTTCCACTACCACCTCCCCATCCCCTTCCCCTTCCACTACCACCTCCCCTTCCCCTTCCACTACCACCTCCCTTCCCCTTCACTACCACCTCCACATCCCCTTCCACTACCACCTCCCCTTCCCCTTCCACTACCACCTCCACATCCCCTTCCACTACCATCTCCACTTCCCCTTCCCCTTCCACTACCACTTCCCCTTCCCACTACCACCTCCACTTCCCTTCCACCTCCCCTTCCCCTTCCACCTCCCCTTCCCCTTCCACTACCACTTCCCCTTCCCCATCCACTTCCCCTTCCACTACCACCTCCCCTTCCCCTACCACCTCCCCTTTCCCTTCCACCTCCACCTCCCCTTCCCCTTCCCCTTCCACTACCACCTCCACATCCCCTTCCACTACCACCTCCACATCCCCTTCCACTACCACCTCCCCTTCCCCTTCCACTACCACCTCCACCTCTCCTTCCCCTTCCACTACCACCTCCACATCCCCTTCCACTACCACCTCCCCTTCCCCGTCCACTACCACCTCCCATCCCCTTCCCCATCCCCTTCCACTACCATCTCCACTTCCCCTTCCCCTTCCACCTCCACTTCCCCTTCCACTACCACCTCCACTTCCCCTTCCACCTCCCCTTCCCCCTCCCTTCCCCTTCCACCTCCACTTCCCCTTCCACTACCACCTCCCATTCCCCCTTCCACTACCACCTCCACTTCCCCTTCCACCTCCCCTTCCCCCTCCCCTTCCCCTTCCACCTCCACTTCCCCTTCCACTACCACCTCCCCTTCCCCTTCCACCTCCACTTCCCCTTCCACTACCACCTCCCCTTCCCCTTCCACCTCCACTTCCCCTTCCACTACCACCTCCCATTCCCCTTCCACTACCACCTCCCCTTCCACTACCACCTCCCCTTCCCCTTCCACTACCACCTCCCCTCCCCTTCCACTTCTCCTTCCCCTTCCACCTCCACTTCTACTTCCCCTTCCACTACCACCTCCACTTCCCCTTCCACTACTCTCTCCCCTTCCCCTTCCACTTCTCCTTCTCCTTCCCCTTCCACCTCCCTTCTCCTTCCCCTTCCACTACCACCACTTCCCCTTCCACCTCCCCTTCTACTTCCACCTCCACTTCTCCTTCCCCTTCCACTACCACCTTCCCTTCCCCTTCCACTTCCACTTCCACTACCACCTCCACTTCCCCTTCCACTACCACTTCCCCTTCCACTACCACCTCCCCTTCCCCTTCCACTACCACCTCCCCTTCACTACCACCTCCCATTCCCCTTCCACTACCACCTCCACTACCACCTCCACTTCCCCTTCCACTTCCCCTTCCACTACCACCTCCCATTCCCCTTCCACTACCACCTCACCTTTCCCTTCCACTACCACCTCCCCTTCCCCTTCCACTACCACCTCCCCTTCCCTTCCACTACCACCTCCACTTCCCCTTCACTACCACCTCCCCTCCCCTTCCACTACCACCTCCCCTTCCCCTTCCACTACCACCTCCCATTCCCCTTCCACTACCACCTCCCCTTCCCCTTCCACTACCACCTCCCCTTCCACTACCACCTCCTTCCACTACCACCTCCACTTCCCCTTCCACTACCACCTCCACTTCCACTACCACTTCCCCTTCCACTACCACCTCCATTCCCCTTCCACTACCCCTCCCCTTCCCCATCCACTTCCCCTTCCACTACCACCTCCCCTTCCCCTTCCCCTTCCACTACCACCTCCCTTCCCCATCCAATTCCCCTTCCACTACCACCTCCCCTTCCCCCTACCACCTCCTTCCCCTTCCACCTCCACCTCCCCTTCCCCTTCCCCTTCCACTACCACCTCCACATCCCCTTCCACTACCACCTCCACATCCCCTTCCCCTTCCACTACCACCTCCCTTCCCCTTCCACTACCACCTCCCCTTCCCCTTCCACTACCACCTCCACATCCCCTTCCACTACCACCTCCCCTTCCCCTTCCACTACCACCTCCACATCCCCTTCCACTACCATCTCCACTTCCCCTTCCTTCACTACCACTTCCCCTTCCTACCACCTCCACTTCCCCTTCCACCTCCCCTTCCCCTTCCACCTCCCCTTCCCCTTCCACTACCACTTCCCCTTCCCCATCCACTTCCCCTTCCACTACCACCTCCCCTTCCCCTTCCACCTCCCCTTCCCCTTCCACTACCACTTCCCCTTCCCCATCCACTTCCCCTTCCACTACCACCTCCCCTTCCCCTACCACCTCCCTTTCCCTTCCACCTCCACCTCCCCTTCCCCTTCCCCTTCCTACCACCTCCATCCCCTTCACTACCACCTCCACATCCCCTTCCACTACCACCTCCCTTCCCCTTCCACTACCACCTCCACCTCTCCTTCCCCTTCCACTACCACCTCCACATCCCCTTCCACTACCACCTCCCTTCCCCGTCCACTACCACCTCCACATCCCCTTCCCCATCCCCTTCCACTACCATCTCCACTTCCCCTTCCCCTTCCACCTCCACTTCCCCTTCCACTACCACCTCCACTTCCCCTTCCACCTCCCCTTCCCCCTCCCCTTCCCCTTCCACCTCCACTTCCCCTTCCACTACCACCTCCCATTCCCCTTCCACTACCACCTCCACTTCCCCTTCCACCTCCCCTTCCCCTTCCACCTCCCTTCCCCTTCCACCTCCACTTCCCCTTCCACTACCACCTCCCCTTCCCCTTCCACCTCCACTTCCCCTTCCACTACCACCTCCCATTCCCCTTCCACTACCACCTCACCTTCCCCTTCCACTACCACCTCCCTTCCCCTTCCACTACCACCTCCCCTCCCCTTCCACTACCACCTCCCCTTCCCCTTCCACTACCACCTCCCATTCCCCTTCCACTAACACCTCCCCTTCCCCTTCCACTACCACCTCCCCTTCCACTACCACCTCCCCTTCCACTACCACCTCCACTTCCCCTTCCACTACCACCTCCACTTCCACTACCACTTCCCCTTCCACTACCACCTCCCATTCCCCTTCCACTACCCCCCCCTTCCCCATCCACTTCCCCTTCCACTACCACCTCCCCTTCCCCTTCCCCTTCCACTACCACCTCCCTTCCCCATCCAATTCCCCTTCCACTACCACCTCCCCTTCCCCTACCACCTCCCCTTCCCCTTCCACCTCCACCTCCTTCCCCTTCCCCTTCCACTACCACCTCCACATCCCTTCACTACCACCTCCCCTTCCCCTTCCCCTTCCACTACCACCTCCCTTCCCCTTCCACTACCACCTCCCCTTCCCCTTCCACTACCACCTCCACATCCCCTTCCACTACCACCTCCTTCCCCTTCCACTACCACCTCCCATCCCCTTCCCCATCCCCTTCCACTACCATCTCCACTTCCCCTTCCCCTTCCACCTCCACTTCCCCTTCCTACCACCTCCACTTCCCCTTCCACCTCCCTTCCCCTTCCACCCCCTTCCCCTTCCACTACCACCTCCCCTTCCCCATCCACTTCCCCTTCCACTACCACCTCCCCTTCCCCCTACCACCTCCCCTTTCCCTTCCACCTCCACCTCCCTTCCCCTTCCCCTTCCACTACCACCTCCACATCCCCTTCCACTACCACCTCCACATCCCCTTCCACTACCACCTCCCTTCCCCTTCCACTACCACCTCCACCTCTCCTTCCCTTCACTACCACCTCCACATCCCCTTCCACTACCACCTCCCCTTCCCCGTCCACTACCACCTCCCTTCCCCATCCCCTTCACTACCATCTCCACTTCCCCTTCCCCTTCCACCTCCACTTCCCCTTCCACTACCACCTCCACTTCCCCTTCCACCTCCCCTTCCCCCTCCCTTCCCCTTCCACCTCCACTTCCCCTTCCACTACCACCTCCCATTCCCCTTCCACTACCACCTCCACTTCCCCTTCCACCTCCCCTTCCCCTTCCACCTCCCCTTCCCCTTCCCCATCCACTTCCCCTTCCACTACCACCTCCCCTTCCCCTACCACCTCCCCTTTCCCTTCCACCTCCACCTCCCCTTCCCCTTCCCCTTCCACTACCACCTCCACATCCCCTTCCACTACCACCTCCACATCCCCTTCCACTACCACCTCCCCTTCCCCTTCCACTACCACCTCCACCTCTCCTTCCCCTTCCACTACCACCTCCACATCCCCTTCCACTACCACCTCCCCTTCCCCGTCCACTACCACCTCCACATCCCCTTCCCCATCCCTTCCACTACCATCTCCACTTCCCTTCCCCTTCCACCTCCACTTCCCCTTCCACCACCTCCACTTCCCCTTCCACCTCCCCTTCCCCCTCCCCTTCCCCTTCCACCTCCACTTCCCCTTCCACTACCACCTCCCATTCCCCTTCCACTACCACCTCCACTTCCCCTTCCACCTCCTTCCCCTTCCACCTCCTTCCCCTTCCACCTCCACTTCCCCTTCCACTACCACCTCCTTCCCCTTCCCTCCACTTCCCCTTCCACTACCACCTCCCATTCCCCTTCCACTACCACCTCACCTTCCCCTTCCACTACCACCTCCCCTTCCCCTTCCACTACCACCTCCCTCCCCTTCCACTACCACCTCCCCTTCCCCTTCCACTACCACCTCCCATTCCCCTTCCACTAACACCTCCCCTTCCCCTTCCCTACCACCTCCCCTTCCACTACCACCTCCCTTCCACTACCACCTCCACTTCCCCTTCCTACACCTCCACTTCCACTACCACTTCCCTTCCACTACCACCTCCCATTCCCCTTCCACTACCCCCCCCTTCCCCATCCACTTCCCCTTCCACTACCACCTCCCCCCTTCCCCCTTCCACTACCACCTCCCCTTCCCCATCCAATTCCCCTTCCACTACCACCTCCCCTTCCCCTACCACCTCCCTTCCCCTTCCACCTCCACCTCCCCTTCCCCTTCCCCTTCCACTACCACCTCCACATCCCCTTCCACTACCACCTCCACATCCCTTCCCCTTCCACTACCACCTCCCCTTCCCCTTCCACTACCACCTCCCCTTCCCCTTCCACTACCACCTCCCATCCCCTTCCACTACCACCTCCCCTTCCCCTTCCACTACCACCTCCACATCCCCTTCCCCATCCCCTTCCACTACCATCTCCACTTCCCCTTCCCCTTCCACCTCCACTTCCCCTTCCACTACCACCTCCACTTCCCCTTCCACCTCCCCTTCCCCTTCCACCTCCCCTTCCCCTTCCACTACCACCTCCCCTTCCCCATCCACTTCCCCTTCCACTACCACCTCCTTCCCCTACCACCTCCCCTTTCCTTCCACCTCCACCTCCCCTTCCCCTTCCCCTTCCACTACCACCTCCACATCCCCTTCCACTACCACCTCCACATCCCCTTCCACTACCACCTCCTTCCCCTTCCACTACCACCTCCACCTCTCCTTCCCCTTCCACTACCACCTCCACATCCCCTTCCACTACCACCTCCCCTTCCCCGTCCACTACCACCTCCCCCTTCCCCATCCCCTTCCACTACCATCTCCACTTCCCCTTCCCCTTCCACCTCCACTTCCCCTTCCACTACCACCTCCACTTCCCCTTCCACCTCCCCTTCCCCCTCCCCTTCCCCTTCCACCTCCACTTCCCCTTCCACTACCACCTCCCATTCCCCTTCCACTACCACCTCCACTTCCCCTTCCACCTCCCCTTCCCCTTCCACCTCCCCTTCCCCTTCCACCTCCACTTCCCCTTCCACTACCACCTCCCCTTCCCCTTCCACCTCCACTTCCCCTTCCACTACCACCTCCCATTCCCCTTCCACTACCACCTCCCCTTCCACTACCACCTCCCCTTCCCCTTCCACTACCACCTCCCCTTGACCCTTCCACTTCTCCTTCCCCTTCCACCTCCACTTCTCCTTCCCCTTCCACTACCACCTCCACTTCCCCTTCCACTACCACCTCCCCTTCCCCTTCCACTTCTCCTTCCCCTTCCACCTCCACTTCTCCTTCCCCTTCCACTACCACCTCCCATTCCCCTTCACTACCACCTCCACTACCACCTCCACTTCCCCTTCCACTTCCCCTTCCACTACCACCTCCCATTCCCCTTCCACTACCACCTCACCTTCCCCTTCCACTACCACCTCCCTTCCCCTTCCACCTCCACTTCCCCTTCCACTACCACCTCCCATTCCCCTTCCACTACCACCTCCCCTTCCACTACCACCTCCCCTTCCCCTTCCACTACCACCTCCCCTTGACCCTTCCACTTCTCCTTCCCCTTCCACCTCCACTTCTCCTTCCCCTTCCACTACCACCTCCACTTCCCCTTCCACTACCACCTCCCTTCCCCTTCCACTTCTCCTTCCCCTTCCACCTCCACTTCTCCTTCCCCTTCCACTACCACCTCCCATTCCCCTTCCACTACCACCTCCACTACCACCTCCACTTCCCCTTCCACTTCCCCTTCCACTACCACCTCCCATTCCCCTTCCACTACCACCTCCCTTCCCCTTCCACTACCACCTCCCCTTCCCCTTCCACTACCACCTCCCTTCCCCTTCCACTACCACATCCCATTCCCCTTCCACTACCACCTCCCCTCCCCTTCCACTACCACCTCCCATTCCCCTTCCACTACCACCTCCATTCCCCTTCCACTACCACCTCCCCTTCCCCTTCCACTACCACCTCCCCTTCCACTACCACCTCCCTTCCACTACCACCTCCACTTCCCCTTCCACTACCACCCCCACTTCCCCTTCCACTACCACTTCCCTTCCACTACCACCTCCCATTCCCCTTCCACTACCACCTCCCTTCCCCATCCACTTCCCCTTCCACTACCACCTCCCCTTCCCCTTCCCCTTCCACTACCACCTCCCCTTCCCCATCCACTTCCCTTCCACTACCACCTCCCCTTCCCCTACCACCTCCCTTCCCCTTCCACCTCCACCTCCTTCCCCTTCCCCTTCACTACCACCTCCACATCCCCTTCCACTACCACCTCCACATCCCCTTCCCCTTCCACTACCACCTCCCCTTCCCTTCCACTACCACCTCCACCTCCCCTTCCCCTTCCACTACCACCTCCACATCCCCTTCCACTACCACCTCCCCTTCCCCTTCCACTACCACCTCCATCCCCTTCCCCATCCCCTTCCACTACCATCTCCACTTCCCCTTCCACCTCCACTTCCCCTTCCACTACCACCTCCACTTCCCTTCCACCTCCCATTCCCCTTCCACCTCCACTTCCCCTTCCACTACCACCTCCCATTCCCCTTCCACTACCACCTCCACTTCCCCTTCCACCTCCCCTTCCACCTCCCTCCCCTTCCCCTTCCACCTCCACTTCCCCTTCCACTACCACCTCCCCTTCCCCTTCCACCTCCACTTCCCCTTCCACTACCACCTCCCATTCCTTCCACTACCACCTCCCCTTCCACTACCACCTCCCCTTCCCCTTCCACTACCACCTCCCCTTGACCCTTCCACTTCTCCTTCCCCTTCCACCTCCACTTCTCCTTCCCCTTCCACTACCACCTCCACTTCCCCTTCCACTACCACCTCCCCTTCCCCTTCCACTTCTCCTTCCCCTTCCACCTCCACTTCTCCTTCCCCTTCCACCACCTCCCATTCCCCTTCCACTACCACCTCCACTACCACCTCCACTTCCCCTTCCACCCCCTTCCACTACCACCTCCATTCCCCTTCCACTACCACCTCACCTTCCCCTTCCACTACCACCTCCCCTTCCCCTTCCACTACCACCACCCCTTCCCCTTCCACTACCACATCCCCTTCCCCTTCCACTACCACCTCCCCTCCCCTTCCACTACCTCCCCTTCCCCTTCCACTACCACCTCCCATTCCTTCACTACCACCTCCCCTTCCCACTACCACCTCCTTCCACTACCACCTCCCCTTCCACTACCAACTCCACTTCCCCTTCCACCTCCACTTCCCTTCCACTACCACTTCCCCTTCCACTACCACCTCCCATTCCCCTTCCACTACCACCTCCACTTGCCCTTCCACTACCACCTCCCCTTCCCCATCCACTTCCCCCTTCCACTACCACCTCCCCTTCCCCTTCCACTACCACCTCCCCTTCCCCATCCACTTCCCCTTCCACTACCACCTCCCTTCCACTACCACCTCCTTCCCCTTCCACCTCCCCTTCCCTTCCACTACCACCTCCACATCCCCTTCCACTACCACCTCCCTTCCCCTTCCACTACCACCTCCCCCTTCCCCTTCCACTACCACCTCCACATCCCCTTCCACTACCACCTCCCCTTCCCCTTCCACTACCACCTCCACATCCCTTCCCCATCCCCTTCCACTACCATCTCCACTTCCCCTTCCCCTTCCACCTCCACTTCCCCTTCCACTACCACCTCCACCTCCCCTTCCCCTTCCACCTCCTTCCCCTTCTACCTCCCCTTCCCCTTCCTCCTCCACTTCCCCTTCCACTACCACCTCCCATTCCCCTTCCACTACCACCTCCCTTCCCCTTCCCCTTCCACTACCACCTCCACTTCCCTTCCACTACCACCTCCCCTTCACTACCACCTCCCCTTCCCCTTCCACTACCACCTCCCCTTCCCCTTCCACTTCTCCTTCCCCTTCCACCTCCACTTCTCCTTCCCCTTCCACTACCACCTCCACTTCCCCTTCCACTACCACCTCCCCTTCCCCTTCCACTTCTCCTTCTCCTTCCCCTTCCACCTCCACTTCTCCTTCCCCTTCCACTACCACCTCCACTTCCCCTTCCACTACCACCTCCCCTTCCACTTCTCCTTCCCCTTCACTACCACTCCCCTTCCACTACCACTTCCCCTTCCACTACCACCTCCACTTCCCCTTCCACTACCACTTCCCTTCCACCTCCCCTTCTCCTTCCCTTCCACCTCCACTTCTCCTTCCCCTTCCACTACCACCTCCCTTCCCCTTCCACTTCCACTACCACCTCCCCTTCCCCTTCCACTACCACTTCCCCTTCACTACCACCTCCCTTCCCCTTCCACTACCACCTCCACTTCCCCTTCCCCTTCCACTACCACCTCCACTTCCCCTTCACTACCACCTCCACTTCCCCTTCCACTACCACCTCCCCGTCCCCTTCCACTTCCCCTTCACTACCACCTCCACTTCCCCTTCCCCTTCCACTACCACCTCCCCTTCCCCTTCCACTACCACCTCCACTTCCCCTTCCCCTTCACTACCACCTCCCATTCCCCTTCCACTACCACCTCCACTTCCCCTTCACTACCACCTCCACTTCCCCTTCCACCTCCACCTCCCCTTCCACTTCCCCTTCACTACCACCTCCACTTCCCCTTCCACTTCCCCTTCCACTTCCCCTTCCACTACCACCTCCACTTCCCCTTCCACTACCACCTCCCCTTCCTTCCTACCACCTCCTTCCACTACCACCTCCCCTTCCCCTTCACTACCACCTCCCATTCCCCTTCCACTACCACCTCCACTTCTCCTTCCCCTTCCACCTCCCCTTCCACTACCACCTCCACTTCCCTTCCCCTTCCACTAGCACCTCCACTTCCCTTCCACTTCCCCTTCCACTACCACCTCCCCTTCCCCTTCCACCTCCACTACCACCTCCCATTCCCCTTCCACTACCACCTCCACTACCACCTCCACTTCCCCTTCCACTTCCCCTTCACTACCACCTCCCATTCCCTTCCACTACCACCTCACCTTCCCCTTCCACTACCACCTCCCCTTCCTCTTCCACTACCACCTCCCCTTCCACTACCACCTCCCCTTCCCCTTCCACTACCACATCCCATTCCCCTTCCACTACCACCTCCCCCCCTTCCTACCACCTTCCCTTCCCTTCCACTACCACCTCCCCTTCCACTACCACCTCCCTTCCCCCTTCCACTACCACCTCCCCTTCCACTACCACCTCCACTTCCCCTTCCACTACCACCTCCACTTCCCCTCCACTACCACTTCCCCTTCCACTACCACCTCCCATTCCCCTTCCACTACCACCTCCACTTCCCTTCCACTACCACCTCCCCTTCCCCTTCCACTACCACCTCCCCTTCCCCTTCCACTACCACCTCCCTTCCCCATCCACTTACCCTTCCACTACCACCTCCCCTTCCCCTTCCACTACCACCTCCCCTTCCCCATCCACTTCCCCTACCACCTCCACTTCCCCTTCCACTACCACCTCCCCTTCCCCTTCCACTTCTCCTTCCCCTTCCACTACCACCTCCACTTCCCCGTTTTCTGGTACAGACTTCTACAGGTCCCAGGTCTGTTATATCAGTGTTGCATCACTATAGACTCTAACAGTTCCACTGGTGATTCTACAGGTCCCAGGTCTGTTATATCAGTGTTACATCACTATAGACCCAAACAGTTCCACTGGTGATTCTACAGGTGCCAGGTCTGTTATATCAGTGTTGCATCACTATAGACCCAAACAGTTCCACTGGTGATTCTACAGGTCCCAGGTCTGTTAAATCAGTGTTGCATCATTATAGATGGTCTAAGTATCACACCCAGGCCATCATCATCATCACCATGGTGATGAGCAGATACCAGCCCTTAACAACATCCAATGACGAGAGAAAGGGGGGAGGAGACAGAGAAAAACAGAGACAGACAGAAACAGAGACAGACAGAAAGACAGAGAGAGAGAGAGAGACAGAGATAGAGACTGAGACCAAGACAGAGACATAGAGAAAGAAAGAGAGAGAGAGAGATAGATAGAGACAGATATAGACCGAGACAGAGAAAGAGAGACAGAGACAGACAGAGAGAGAGAGAGAGACACAGAAAGAGACAGAGACAAACAGAGAGAGACAGAGAAGAGACAGGGAGACAGAGACAGAGATACAGAGAGAGAGAGACAGAGAGAGAGACGGTTTGGAGGAAACAGAAAGAAGAAAGGAAAAATAAGAGAGTGAAGTTAACGATCAAGCGAGAGAAAGACAGATGGAAAGGAGGGAGGGCAGGAAAGGAGAGGAGACAGCAGGGGACCAGCTGTTTAGAGAGAGGAGGGAGGGCAGGAGAGGAGAGGAGACAGCAGGGGACCAGCTGTTTAGAGAGAGGAGGGAGGGCAGGAGAGGAGAGGAGACAGCAGGAGACCAGCTGTATAGAGAGAGGAGGGAGGGCAGGAGAGGAGAGGAGACAGCAGGACATGATCAGCTGTATAGAGAGAGGAGGGAGGGCAGGAAAGGAGAGGAGACAGCAGGAGACCAGCTCTATAGAGAGAGGAGGGAGGGCAGGAAAGGAGAGGAGACAGCAGGAGACCAGCTGTATAGAGAGAGGAGGGAGGGCAGGAAAGGAGAGGAGATAGCAGGAGACCAGCTATATAGAGAGAGGAGGGAGAGCAGGAAAGGAGAGGAGACAGCAGGAGACCAGCTGTATAGAGAGAGGAGGGAGGGCAGGAGAGGAGACAGCAGGACATTATCAGCTGTATAGAGAGAGGAGGGAGGGCAGGAGAGGAGGCAGCAGGACATGATCAGCTGTATAGAGAGAGGAGGGAGGGCAGGAGGAGACAGCAGGACATGATCAGCTGTATAGAGAGAGGAGGGAGGGCAGGAGAGGAGGCAGCAGGACATTATCAGCTGTATAGAGAGAGGAGGGAGGGCAGGAGGAGACAGCAGGACATTATCAGCTGTATAGAGAGAGGAGGGAGGGCAGGAGGAGACAGCAGGACATGATCAGCTGTATAGAGAGAGGAGGGAGGGCAGGAGGAGACAGCAGGACATGATCAGCTGTATAGAGAGAGGAGGGAGGGCAGGAGGAGACAGCAGGACATTATCAGCTGTATAGAGAGAGGAGGGAGGGCAGGAGGAGACAGCAGGACATTATCAGCTGTATAGAGAGAGGAGGGAGGGCAGGAGAGGAGAGAGGGCAGGAGAGGAGAGGAGACAGCTGTATATCTATTATAAGCCTGTAGCCAGGAATATCTCTCTCCAGCAACATGCTCAGACAAACTCCAAGCCCCCCCCGCTGCCATGACAACCCTTGGTTGGTCACCAGAGACAGCAGGGAGCCATAACTACTTCTACTAGTACTACATCTACTAGTACTGCTTCTACTAGTACTACAAGTACTTCTACAAGTACTACCTCTACTAGTACTACTTCTACTACAACTAGTTCTATTAGTACTTATTCAACTTCTACAAGTATTACTTCTACTACAACTACTTGTACAAGTACTACAACTACTTCTACAAGTAATACTTCTACTACAACTACTTCTAGTAGTACTACTTCTACAACTACTTCTAGTAGTACTACTTCTACTACAACTACTTCTACAAGTACAACTTCTACAAGTAATACTTCTACTACAACTACTTCTACAAGTACTACTTCTACTGCAACTACTTCTACTAGTATTACTTCTACTAGTACTACATCTACTAGTACTACATCTACTAGTACTACTTATACTTCAACTACAACAACTTCTACTAGTAGTACATCTACTAGTACTACTTCTGCTACAACTACTTCCACTACAACAACTTCTACTAGTACTAAATCAACTAGTACTACTTCTACTAGGACTACATCAACTATAACTACTTTTACTTCAACTACTTCTACTACGACAACTTCTACTACTTCTACTAGTACTGCTTCTACTAGTACTACAACTACTTCTACTAGTACTACAACTACTTCTACTAGTACTACATCTACTAGTACTGCTTCTACTAGTACTACTTCTACAAGTATTACTTCTACTAGTACTGCTTCTACTAGTACTACAAGTACTTCTACAAGTACTACCTCTACTAGTACTACTTCTACTACAACTAGTTCTATTAGTACTTATTCTACTTCTACAAGTATTACTTCTACTACAACTACTTGTACAAGTACTACAACTACTTCTACAAGTAATACTTCTACTACAACTACTTCTAGTAGTACTACTTCTACTACAACTACTTCTAGTAGTACTACTTCTACTACAACTACTTCTACAAGTACAACTTCTACAAGTAATACTTCTACTACAACTACTTCTACAAGTACTACTTCTACTGCAACTACTTCTACTAGTATTACTTCTACTAGTACTACATCTACTAGTACTACATCTACTAGTACTACTTATACTTCAACTACAACAACTTCTACTAGTAGTACATCTACTAGTACTACTTCTGCTACAACTACTTCCACTACAACAACTTCTACTAGTACTAAATCAACTAGTACTACTTCTACTAGTACTACATCAACTATAACTACTTTTACTTCAACTACTTCTACTACGACAACTTCTACTACTTCTACTAGTACTGCTTCTACTAGTACTACAACTACTTCTACTAGTACTACAACTACTTCTACATCTACTAGTACTGCTTCTACTAGTACTACTTCTACAAGTATTACTTCTACTAGTACTGCTTCTACTAGTACTACAAGTACTTCTACAAGTACTACCTCTACTAGTACTACTTCTACTACAACTAGTTCTATTAGTACTTATTCTACTTCTACAAGTATTACTTCTACTACAAATACTTGTACAAGTACTACAACTACTTCTACAAGTAATACTTCTACTACAACTACTTCTAGTAGTACTACTTCTACTACAACTACTTCTACAAGTACAACTTCTACAAGTAATACTTCTACTACAACTACTTCTACAAGTACTACTTCTACTGCAACTACTTCTACTAGTATTACTTCTACTAGTACTACATCTACTAGTACTACATCTACTAGTACTACTTCTACTTCAACTACTTCTACTACAACAACTTCTACTAGTAGTACATCTACTAGTACTACTTCTGCTACAACTACTTCCACTACAACAACTTCTACTAGTACTAAATCAACTAGTACTACTTCTACTAGTACTACATCAACTATAACTACTTTTACTTCAACTACTTCTACTACGACAACTTCTACTAGTACTACTTCTACTACTTCTACTAGTACTGCTTCTACTAGTACTACAACTACTTCTACTAGTACTACAACTACTTCTACTAGTACTACCTTTACTAGTACTACTTCTACTAGTTCTACAACTACTTCTACTAGTACTACTTCTACTACAACTACTTCAACTAGTACAACCTCTACTAGTACTATTTTTACTAGTAATACTTCTAATAGTACTACTTCTTCTACAACTACTTCTCCTACAACTACTTCTACTAGTACTATGTCTACTAGTACTACAACTACTTCACTACAACTAATTCTACTTCAACTAATTATACTAGTACTACATCTACTAGTACTACAACTAATTCTACTAGTACTACGTTTACTAGAACTACTTCTACCTCAACTACTTCTACTAGTACTACGTCTTGTAGTACTACTACTACTACTACAACTAATTCTACTAATACTATGTCTACTAGTACTACAACTTCTTCTATTAGTACTACATCTACTAGTGCAACTTCTACTACAACTACTTCTACTAGTACTACGTCTACTAGTACTACCTCTACTACAACTACTTCACCACAACTAATTATTCTAGTACTACTTCTACTTCAACTAATTATACTAGTACTACGTCTACTAGTACTACTTCTACTACAAATAATTCTACTAGTACTATGTTTACTAGTACTACTTATACCTCAACTACTTCTACTAGTACTATGTCTACTAGTACTACAACTACTTCTATTAGTACTACATCTACTAGTGCAACTTCTACTACAACTACTTCTACTAGTACCATGTCTAGTAGTACTACTACTACTGCAACTAATTGTACTAATACTATGTCTACTAGTACTACTTCTACCACAACTAATTCTACTAGTACTACGTCTAGTAGTACTACAACTACTTCTACTAGTACTACTTATACTACAACTACTTCTACTAGTACTACTTCTACTACAACTACTTCTACTAGTACTATATATACTAGTACTTCGTCTACTAGTACTAAATCAACTAGTACTACTTCTACTACAACTAATTCTACTAGTACTACTTCTACTTCAGCGAATTATACTAGTACTACGTCTACTAGTACTACTTCTACCACAACTAATTCTACTAGTACTACTTCTACCTCAACTACTTCTACTAGTACTACGTCTACTACTACTACAACTAATTCTACTAGTACTACTTCTACTAGTACTTTGTCTACTAGTACTACTTCTACCAGTATTACTTCTACTACAACTAATTCTACTAGTACTACTTCTATTACAACTACTTCTACTAGTACTACTTCCACTACAACTACTTCTACTAGTACTACTTCTACTACAACTACTTCTACTAGTACTATATATACTAGTACTACTTCTACTAGTACTACGTCAACTACAACTACAACTACTTCTACTACAACTAATTATACTAGTACTACTTCTACTAGTACTACCTCTACTAGTACTACTTCTACTACAACTACATCTACCAGTACTTAGGGCCACCATGTTCCATGAAATCCACACAGAGAGAGTGCCAGAAGGGGAAGGGTTTTGAAGAGGATGATTCCTGTGGTGATCTGCAGTGATTCCTGTGGTGATCTGCAGTGATTACTGTGTTGATCTGCAGTGATTCCTGTGGTGATCTGCAGTGATTACTGTGGTGATCTGCAGTGATTCCTGTGGTGATCTGCAGTGATTACTGTGTTGATCTGCAGTGATTCCTGTGGTGATCTGCGATGATTCCTGTGGTGATCTGCAGTGATTACTGTGGTGATCTGCAGTGATTCCTGTGTTGATCTGCAGTGATTCCTGTGGTGATCTGCTGTGATTCCTGTGGTGATCTTCAGTGATTACTGTGGTGATCTGCAGTGATTCCTGTGGTGATCTTCAGTGATTCCTGTAGTGATCTGCAGTGATTCCTGTGTTGATCTGCAGTGATTCCTGTGGTGATCTGCAGTGATTCCTGTGGTGATCTGCAGTGATTCCTGTGGTGATCTGCAGTGACTCCTGTGGTGATCTGCAGTGATTCCTGTGGTGATCTGCAGTGATTCCTGTGGTGATCTGCAGTGATTCCTGTGGTGATATGCAGTGATTCCTGTGTTGATCTGCAGTGATTCCTGTGGTGATTCCTGTGTTGATCTGCAGTGATTACTGTGGTGATTCCTGTGGTGATCTGCAGTGATTCCTGTGGTGATCTGCAGTGATTCCTGTGGTGATTCCTGTGGTGATCTGCAGTGATTCCTGTGTTGATCTGCAGTGATTCCTGTGGTGATTCCTGTGGTGATCTGCAGTGATTCCTGTGGTGATCTGCAGTGATTCCTGTGTTGATCTGCAGTGATTACTGTGGTGATTCCTGTGGTGATCTGCAGTGATTCCTGTGGTGATTCCTGTGGTGATCTGCAGTGATTCCTGTGTTGATCTGCAGTGATTCCTGTGTTGATCTGCAGTGATTCCTGTGGTGATCTGCAGTGATTCCTGTGTTGATCTGCAGTGATTCCTGTGGTGATCTGCAGTGATTCCTGTGGTGATTCCTGTGGTGATCTGCAGTGATTCCTGTGTTGATCTGCAGTGATTACTGTGGTGATCTGCAGTGATTCCTGTGGTGATTACTGTGGTGATCTGCAGTGATTCATGTGTTGATCTGCAGTGATTCCTGTGGTGATCTGCAGTGATTCCTGTGGTGATTACTGTGGTGATCTGCAGTGATTCCTGTGTTGATCTGCAGTGATTACTGTGGTGATCTGCAGTGATTCCTGTGGTGATCTGCAGTGAACTCTTCCTTCCTCTCAAATCCCCCGCCTCGTCTGAGAGTTTTTTGCCATCGGTTTCCATGGCAATGCCGTCTGCATTGCACCAAGTTCCACTACCGAGGCGCTCACCAGCCTTCCTGTCCCAATCTCTTCCGTCCCCTTTCTCTCTCTATACAGTATCAGTGTATCTCTCTCTCTCTATACAGTATCTATCTCTCTATATACAGTATCTATCTCTCTATATACAGTATCTCTCTCTCCCCATCTCTCTCTATACAGTATCTATCTATCTCTATACAGTATCTATCTATCTCTATTAAGTATCTCTCTCTCTCTATACAGTATCTATCTCTCTCTATACAGTATGAGTGTATCTATCTCTCTCTATACAGTATCTATCTCTCGCTATACAGTATCTATCTCTCTCTATACAGTATCTCTCTCTCTCTATACAGTATGAGTGTATCTCTCTCTCTATACAGTATCTCTCTCTCTCTTTCTCTCTCTCTCTCCCTCTCTATACAGTATCTCTCTCTCTATACAGTATCTATCTCTCTCTATACAGTATCTCTCTCTCTCTCTCCCTCTCTATACAGTATCTCTCTCTCTATACAGTATCTATCTCTCTCTATACAGTATCTCTCTCTCTCTCCCTATATATACAGTATCTATCTCTCTCTCTCTATACAGTATCTCTCTCTCTATATACATTATCTATCTCTCTCTATACAGTATCTATCTCTCTCTCTATACAGTATCAGTGTATGTATCTATCTCTCTATACAGTATCTCTCTCTCTCTATACATTATTTCTCTCTCTCTCTATACAGTATCTATCTCTCTCTATACAGTATATATATATATATATATATATATATATATACATATATATATATATATATATATATATATATCTATACAGTATATATCTCTCTCTATACAGTATATCTCTCTTTCTATACAGTATCAGTATCTCTCTCTATACAGTATCAATATATCTATCTCTCCATACAGTATCTATCTCTCTCTATACAGTATCAGTATATATTTCTCTCTCTATACAGTATCAGTATATCTATCTCTCTATACAGTATCTCTCTCTATACAGTATCAGTGTATCTCTCTCTCTATACAGTATATATTTCTCTCTCTATACAGTATCAGTATATATTTCTCTCTCTATACAGTATCAGTATATCTATCTCTCTATACAGTATCTCTCTCTATACAGTATCAGTGTATCTCTCTCTATAGAGTATCTATTTCTCTCTCTATACAGTATCAGTATATCTATATCTCTCTATACAGTATCAGTATATCTATATCTCTCTCTATACAGTATATATCTCTCTCTATCTCTCTCTATACAGTATCTATCTCTCTCTATACAGTATCTATCTCTCTCTATCTCTCTCTATACCGTATCTATCTCTCTCTATACAGTATCTATCTCTCTCTATCTCTCTCTATACAGTATCTATCTCTCTCTATCTCTCTCTATACAGTATCTATCTCTCTCTATACAGTATCTATCTCTCTCTATACAGTATCAGTATATCTATCTCTCTCTATACAGTATCTATCTCTCTCTATACAGTATCTATCTCTCTCGATACAGTATCTATCTCTCTCTATATACAGTATCAGTATATATCTCTCTCTCTATACAGTATCTATCTCTCTCTATCTCTCTCTATACAGTATCTATCTCTCTCTATCTCTCTCTATACAGTATATATATCTCTCTATACAGTATCAGTGTATCTCTCTCTATACAGATCTATCTATCTCGATCTCTCTCTATACAGTATCTCTCTCTCTCTATACAGTATCTCTCTCTCTCTATACAGTATCTCTCTCTCTCTATACAGTATATATCTCTCTCTATACAGTATATATCTCTCTCTATACAGTATCAGTGCATCTCTCTCTATACAGTATCTATCTCTCTATATACAGTATCCATCTCTCTCTATACAGTATCAGTGTATCTCTCTCTATACAGTATCTATCTCTCTCTATCTCTCTCTATAAAGTATCTCTCTCTCTCTATACAGTATCATTGTATCTCTCTCTATACGGTATCTATCTCTCTATATACAGTATCTATCTCTCTCTATACAGTATCTCTCTCTCTATACAGTATCAGTGTATCTCTCTCTATACAGTATCTCTCTCTCTCTATCTCTCTCTATAAAGTATCTCTCTCTCTCTATACAGTATCAGTGTCTCTCTCTCTATAAAGTATCTCTCTCTCTCTATACAGTATCAGTGTATCTCTCTCTATACGGTATCTATCTCTCTATATACAGTATCCATCTCTCTCTATACAGTATCAGTGTATCTCTCTCTATACAGTATCTCTCTCTCTCTATCTCTCTCTATAAAGTATCTCTCTCTCTCTATACAGTATCAGTGTCTCTCTCTCTATAAAGTATCTCTCTCTCTCTATACAGTATCAGTGTATCTCTCTCTATACGGTATCTATCTCTCTATATACAGTATCCATCTCTCTCTATACATTATCAGTGTATCTCTCTCTCTCTCTATACAGCATCAGTCTCTCTCTCTCTCTCTCAATGGGCATTATTGGCATGGGAAACACATGTTTACATTGCAAAGCAATAGATATGGACGTTCAGCAAACTTGGATATGTTTTAGAATTCTTTATGCGTCTGAGGGAAATATGTGGGGTAGGGTAGGAGGGTAGGAGTCTGTACAGAGTCAATGTGGAGGCTATATACAGGGTGTTACGGTACAGAGTCAATGTGGAGGCTATATACAGGGTGTTATGGTACAGAGTCAATGTGGAGGCTATATATAGGGTGTTATGGTACAGAGTCAATGTGGAGGCTATATACAGGGGGTACCGGTACAGAGTCAATGTGGAGGCTATATACAGGGTGTTACGGTACAGAGTCAATGTGGAGGCTATATACAGGGTGTTATGGTACAGAGTCAATGTGGAGGCTATATACAGGGTATTACGGTACAGAGTCAATGTAGAGGCTATATACAGGGGGTACCGGTACAGAGTCAATGTGGAGGCTATATACAGGGGGTTCCGGTACAGAGTCAATGTGGAGGCTATATACAGGAGGTACCGGTACAGAGTCAATGTGGAAACTATATACAGGGGGTACCGGTACAGAGTCAATGTGGAGGCTATATACAGGGGGTACCGGTACAGAGTCAATGTGGAGGCTATATACAGGGGGTACCGGTACAGAGTCAATGTGGAGGCTATATACAGGGTATTACGGTACAGAGTCAATGTGGAGGCTATATACAGGGTATTACGGTACAGAGTCAATGTAGGGGCTATACAGGGGTACCGGTACAGAGTCAATGTGGAGGCTATATACAGGGGGTTCCGGTACAGAGTCAATGTGGAGGTTATATACAGGAGGTACCGGTACAGAGTCAATGTGGAGACTATATACAGGGGGTACCGGTACAGAGTCAATGTGGAGACTATATACAGGGGGTACCGGTACAGAGTCAATGTGGAGGCTATATACAGGGGGGTACCGGTACAGAGTCAATGTGGAGGCTATATACAGGGGGTACCGGTACAGAGTCAATGTGGAGGCTATATACAGGGTATTACGGTACAGAGTCAATGTGGAGGCTATATACAGGGTATTACGGTACAGAGTCAATGTAGGGGCTATATACAGGGGGTACCGGTACAGAGTCAATGTGGAGGCTATATACAGGGGGTACTGGTACAGAGTCAATGTGGAGGCTATATACAGGGGGTACCGGTACAGAGTCAATGTGGAGACTATATACAGGGGGTACCGGTACAGAGTCAATGTGGAGGCTATATACAGGGGGTACCGGTACAGAGTCAATGTGGAGGCTATATACAGGGGGTACCGGTACAGAGTCAATGTGGAGGCTATATACAGGGGGTACCGGTACTGAGTCAATGTGGAGGCTATATACAGGGGGTACCGGTACAGAGTCAATGTGGAGGCTATATACAGGGGGTACCGGTACAGAGTCAATGTGGAGGGTATATACAGGGTGTTATGGTACAGAGTCAATGTGGAGGGTATATACAGGGGGTACCGGTACAGAGTCAATGTGGAGGGTATATACAGGGGGTACCGGTACAGAGTCAATGTGGAGGCTATATACAGGGGGTACCGGTACAGAGTCAATGTGGAGGGTATATACAGGGGTACCGGTACAGAGTCAATGTGGAGGCTATATACAGGGTATACAGAGTCAATGTGGAGGCTATATACAGGGTATTACGGTACAGAGTCAATGTGGAGGCTATATACAGGGTATTACGGTACAGAGTCAATGTGGAGGCTATATACAGGGTATTACGTTACAGAGTCAATGTGGAGGCTATATACAGGGGTACCGGTACAGAGTCAATGTGGAGGCTATATACAGGGGTACCGGTACAGAGTCAATGTGGAGGCTATATACAGGGGTACCGGTACAGAGTCAATGTGGAGGGTATATACAGGGGGTACGGTACAGAGTCAATGTGGAGGGTATATACAGGGTGTTACGGTACAGAGTCAATGTGGAGGCTATATACAGGGGGTATCTCGGTACAGAGTCAATGTGGAGGGTATATACAGGGGGTACGGTACAGAGTCATTGTGGAGGCTATATACAGGGGGTACCGGTACAGAGTCAATGTGGAGGGTATATACAGGGGTACCGGTACAGAGTCAATGTGGAGGGTATATACAGGGGTACCGGTACAGAGTCAATGTGGAGGGTATATACAGGGGTACCGGTACAGAGTCAATGTGGAGACTATATACAGGGGGTACCGGTACAGAGTCAATGTGGAGACTATATACAGGGGGTACCGGTACAGAGTCAATGTGGAGACTATATACAGGGGTACCGGTACAGAGTCAATGTGGAGGGTATATACAGGGGTACCGGTACAGAGTCAATGTGGAGGCTATATACAGGGGGTACCGGTACAGAGTCAATGTGGAGGCTATATACAGGGGTACAGAGTCAATGTGGAGGCTATATACAGGGGGTACAGAGTCAATGTGGAGGCTATATACAGGGTACAGAGTCAATGTGGAGGCTATATACAGGGGGTACAGAGTCAATGTGGAGGCTATATACAGGGGGTACAGAGTCAATGTGGAGGCTATATACAGGGTGTACCGGTACAGAGTCAATGTGGAGGCTATATACAGGGGGTACAGAGTCAATGTGGAGACTATATACAGGGGGTACAGAGTCAATGTGGAGACTATATACAGGGGGTACAGAGTCAATGTGGAGGCTATATACAGGGTGTTATGGTACAGAGTCAATGTGGAGGCTATATACAGGGGGGTACCAGTACAGAGTCAATGTGGAGGCTATATACAGGGGGTACCGGTACAGAGTCAATGTGGAGGCTATATACAGGGGGTACAGGTACAGAGTCAATGTGGAGGCTATATACAGGGGGTACCGGTACAGAGTCAATATAGAGGCTATATACAGGGGGGTACCAGTACAGAGTCAATGTGGAGGCTATATACAGGGGGTACCGGTACAGAGTCAATGTGGAGGCTATATACAGGGGGTACCGGTACAGAGTCAATGTGGAGGCTATATACAGGGGGTACCGGTACAGAGTCAATGTGGAGGCTATATACAGGGGTACAGGTACAGAGTCAATGTGGAGGCTATATACAGGGGGTACAGGTACAGAGTCAATGTGGAGGCTATATACAGGGGGTACCAGTACAGAGTCAATGTGGAGGCTATATACAGGGGGTACCGGTACAGAGTCAATGTGGAGGCTATATACAGGGGTACAGGTACAGAGTCAATGTGGAGGCTATATACAGGGGGTACCAGTACAGAGTCAATGTGGAGGCTATATACAGGGGGTACAGAGTCAATGTGGAGGCTATATACAGGGGTACTGGGTACAGAGTCAATGTGGAGGCTATATACAGGGGTACCAGTACAGAGTCAATGTGGAGGCTATATACAGGGGTACCGGTACAGAGTCAATGTGGAGGCTATATACAGGGGTACAGGTACAGAGTCAATGTGGAGGCTATATACAGGGGTACCAGTACAGAGTCAATGTGGAGGCTATATACAGGGGTACAGAGTCAATGTGGAGGCTATATACAGGGGTACTGGGTACAGAGTCAATGTGGAGGCTATATACAGGGGTACCGGTACAGAGTCAATGTAGAGGCTATATACAGGGGGTACCAGTACAGAGTCAATGTGGAGGCTATATACAGGGGTTCCGGTACAGAGTCAATGTGGAGGCTATATACAGGGGTACCGGTACAGAGTCAATGTGGAGGCTATATACAGGGGTACCGGTACAGAGTCAATGTGGAGGCTATATACAGTCAATGTGGGGGTACAGGTACAGAGTCAATGTGGAGGCTATATACAGGGGTACAGGTACAGAGTCAATGTGGAGGCTATATACAGGGGGTACCAGTACAGAGTCAATGTGGAGGCTATATACAGGGGGTACCGGTACAGAGTCAATGTGGAGGCTATATACAGGGGTACAGGTACAGAGTCAATGTGGAGGCTATATACAGGGGGTACCAGTACAGAGTCAATGTGGAGGCTATATACAGGGGTACAGAGTCAATGTGGAGGCTATATACAGGGGTACTGGGTACAGAGTCAATGTGGAGGCTATATACAGGGGGTACAGAGTCAATGTGGAGGCTATATACAGGGGGTACAGAGTCAATGTGGAGGCTATATACAGGGGGTACCGGTACAGAGTCAATGTGGAGGCTATATACAGGGGTACAGAGTCAATGTGGAGGGTATATACAGGGGTACAGAGTCAATGTGGAGGCTATATACAGGGGGTACCGGTACAGAGTCAATGTGGAGGCTATATACAGGGGGTACAGAGTCAATGTGGAGGCTATATACAGGGGGTACAGAGTCAATGTGGAGGGTATATACAGGGGGTACAGAGTCAATGTGGAGACTATATACAGGGGGTACAGAGTCAATGTGGAGGCTATATACAGGGTGTTACGGTACAGAGTCAATGTGGAGGCTATATACAGGGTGTTACGGTACAGAGTCAATGTGGAGGCTATATACAGGGTGTTACGGTACAGAGTCAATGTGGAGACTATATACAGGGGGTACAGAGTCAATGTGGAGGCTATATACAGGGTGTTACGGTACAGAGTCAATGTGGAGACTATATACAGGGGGTACCGGTACAGAGTCAGTGTGGAGGCTATATACAGGGGGTACCGGTACAGAGTCAATGTGGAGACTATATACAGGGGGTACAGGTACAGAGTCAATGTGGAGACTATATACAGGGGGTACTGGTACAGAGTCAGTGTGGAGGCTATATACAGGGGGTACCGGTACAGAGTCAATGTGGAGACTATATACAGGGGGTACAGAGTCAATGTGGAGGCTATATACAGGGTGTACCGGTACAACCATAAATGGCAATGGGTTCCAGAAGTATTTTTTAGCCAGATCCTAATTGGTATGTCGAATTGGATGTTCCTTTTGATGGCATAGAAATGCCCTTCTTGCCTTGTCTCTCAGATCGTTCACAGCTTTGTGGAAGTTTCCTGTGGCACTGATATTTAGGCCGAGGTTTTGTATAATTTTTTGTGTGCTCTAGGGCAACGGTGTCTAGATGGAATTTGTATGCGTTGTCCTGGCAACTGGACCTTTTTTGGAACACCCTTATTTTTGTCTTACTGAGATTGACTGTCAGGGCCCAGGTCTGTCAGGGCCCAGGTCTGACAGGGCCCAGGTCTGACAGGGCCCAGGTCAGTCAGGGCCCAGGTCTGTCAGGGCCCAGGTCTGTCAGGGCCCAGGTCTGACAGGGCACAGGTCTGACAGGGCCCAGGTCAGTCAGGGCCCAGGTCTGGCAGGGCCCAGGTCTGTCAGGGCCCAGGTCTGACAGAATCTGTGCAGAAGATCTAGGTGCTGCTGTAGGCCAATTTTGTGGATTGGTGTGATCAGTCCTTGGTTCCAAATATTGGGGAATGTAACAGAGTAACTACAGCCAATTGGAATTTGTTGTCCGTATATTTTATCATTTCATTGAGGAAACCATCAACACCACAGGTCTTTGGGGTTGGAGGGTTTGTATTTTGTCCTGTAGTTCATTCAATGTAGTTGGAGAATCCAGTGGGTTCTGGTCGTCTTTAACAGTTGATTCTAAGATTTATGTATATGCTGTTGCTGTTTGTTCTGTGTTATAGAGCCAAAAAGATTGGAGAAGTGGTTTATCCACACATCTCTGTTTTGGATAGATACTGTAATTCTTCATGTTGTTGTTTGTTTAGTGTTTTCTAATTTTCCCAGAAGTGGGTAGATTCTATGTATTCTTCAATTACATTGAGCTGATTTCTGACATGCTGTTCCTTCTTTTTCCGTAGTGTATTTCTGTATTGTTTTAGTGATTCACCATAGTGAAGGCGTAGACTCAGGTTTTCTGGGTCTCTATGTTTTTGTTTTGGACAGGTTTCTCAATTTCTTTCATAGTTTTTTGCATTCTTCATCAAACCATTTGTCATTGTTGTTCATTTTCTTAGGTTTTCTGCTTCACCTTATTTTTGATTTTTAGATTTGATAGGGAAGCTGAGAGGTCAAATATATTGTTTAGGTTTTCTACTGCCAAGTTTACACCTTCACTATTACAGTGGAACGTTTTGTCCAGGAAGTTGTCTAAAAGGGGATGAATGTGTTGTTGCCTAATTGTTTTTTGGTAGGTTTCCACATTACATTCCTTCCATCTATAGCATTTCTTAATATTGCTCAGTTCCTTTGGCTTTGATGCCTCATGATTTAGTATTGCTCTGTTCAAGTAGACTGTGATTTTGCTGTGGTCTGATAGGGGTGTCAGTGGGCTGACTGTGAACGCTCTGAGAGACTCTGGGTTGAGGTCAGTGATAAAGTAGTCTACAGTACTACTGCCAAGAGTTCAGCTATAGGTGTACCTACCATAGGAGTCCCCTCGAAGCCTACCATTGACTATGTACAGACCCAGCGTGCAACAGAGCTATAGGTGTACCTACCATAGGAGTCCCCTCGAAACCTACCATTGACTATGTACATACCCAGGATGTAACAGAGCTATAGGTGTACCTACCATAGGAGTCCCCTCGAAGCCTACCATTAACTATGTACATACCCAGGATGTAACAGAGCTATAGGTGTACCTACCATAGGAGTCCCCTGGAAGCCTACCATTGACTATGTACAGACCCAGTGTCCGACAGAGCTATAGGTGTACCTACCTTTCCTTTCCTCTCCTCTCCTCACCTCTCTCCTTTCCTCTTCTCTCCATCCCTGTCTCCTTTCCGCTCCTCTCATCCCTCTCTCCTCTCCATCCCTCTCCCCTTTCCTCTCCTCTCTCCTCTCCTCTCCTCTCTCCTCTCCATCCCTCTCTCCTTTCCTTTCCTCTCCTCTCCATCCCTCTCTCCGTTCCTCTCCTCTCCATCCCTCTCTCCTTTCCTTTCCTCTCCTCTCCATCCCTCTCTCCTCTCCTCTCCATCCCTCTCTCCTTTCCGTTCCTCTCCTCTCCATCCCTCTCTCCTCTCCTCTCCATCCTCCTCTCCTCTCTCCTCTCCATCCCTCTCTCCTTTCCTTTCCTCTTCTCTCCATCCCTGTCTCCTTTCCGCTCCTCTAATCCCTCTCTCCTCTCCATCCCTCTCCCCTCTCCTTCTCTCCTCTCCTCCTCTCCTCTCTCCTCCTCTCCTTTCCTCTCCATCCCTCTCTCCTTTCCTTTCCTCTCCATCCCTCTCTCCGTTCCTCTCCTCTCCTCTCCATCCCTCTCTCCTCTCCTCTCCTCTCCTCTCCTCTCCCTCTCCTCTCTCCCCTCCTCTCTCCTCCTCCTCCTCTCCATCCCTCTCTCCTTTCCGTTCCTCTCCTCTCCATCCCTCTCTCCTCTCCATCCTCCTCTCCTCTCCTCTCCTCTCTCCTCCTCTCCTCTCCATCCCTCTCTCCTTTCCTTTCCTCTCCACTCCATCCCTCTCTCCTCTCCTCTCCTCTCTCATCCTCTCCTCTCTCCTCCTCTCCTCTCTTCTCCTCTCTCCTCCTCTCCATCCCTCTCTCCTTTCCGTTCCTCTCCTCTCCATCCCTCTCACCATTACTTTATAGTACATTAGTTTCCTCTCCTCCTCTTATCCATCCTCCTCTCCTCCTTTCCCCCTGTCTCTTACTCTCTACCTCTTTTTCTCTCCACCTCTCTCCATTAGTCAGACCATCTCAGTATATAACTGATATTATTATATGTTATAGTATATTATTATATATTATAGTATATTATTATATATCACAGCATATTATTATATATTATAGTGTATTATTATATAGCATGGTATATTATTATATATTATAGTATATTATTATATATCATAGTATATTATATATCATAGTATATTATATATCATAGTATTTTATTATATATTATAGTGTATTGTTATGACCCATCTGTAATAAGGACTTGGCTGTGTACTATATAGGGAATAGGGCTCTGGTCTAAAGTAGTGTACTACATAGGGAATAGGGCTCTGGTCTAAAGTAGTGTACTACATAGGGAATAGGGCTCTGGTCTAAAGAAGTGCACTATATAGGGAATAGGGCTCTGGTCTAAAGTAGTGCACTATATAGGGAATAGGGCTCTGGTCTAAAGTAGTGCACTATTTAGGGAATAGGGCTCTTGTCTAAAGTCGTGCACTATATAGGGAATAGGGCTCTGGTCTATAGTAGTCCCACTATATAGGGAATAGGGCTCTGGTCTATAATAGTACCACTATATAGGGAATAGGGCTCTGGTCTAAAGTAGTGCACTATATAGGGAATAGGGCTCTGGTCTAAAGTAGTGCACTATTTAGGGAATAGGGCTCTTGTCTAAAGTCGTGCACTATATAGGGAATAGGGCTCTGGTCTATAGTAGTCCCACTATATAGGGAATAGGGCTCTGGTCTATAATAGTACCACTATATAGGGAATAGGGCTCTGGTCTAAAGTAGTGCACTATATAGGGAATAGGGCTCTGGTCTATAATAGTACCACTATATAGGGAATAGGGCTCTGGTCTATAATAGTACCACTACATAGGGAATAGGGCTCTGGTCTATAATAGTACCACTATATAGGGAATAGGGCTCTGGTCTATAATAGTACCACTATATAGGGAATAGGGATCTGGTCTATAATAGTTCCACTATATAGGGAATAGGGCTCTGGTCTATAATAGTACCACTATATAGGGAATAGGGCTCTGGTCTATAATAGTACCACTATATAGGGAATAGGGCTCTGGTCTATAATAGTACCACTATATAGGGAATAGGGCTCTGGTCTATAATAGTACCACTATATAGGGAATAGGGCTCTGGTCTATAATAGTACCACTATATAGGGAATAGGGCTCTGGTCTATAATAGTACCACTATATAGGGAATAGGGCTCTGGTCTATAATAGTACCACTATATAGGGAATAGGGATCTGGTCTATAATAGTTCCACTATATAGGGAATAGGGCTCTGGTCTATAATAGTTCCACTATATAGGGAATAGGGCTCTGGTCTATAATAGTTCCACTATATAGGGAATAGGGCTCTGGTCTATAATAGTACCACTATATAGGGAATAGGGCTCTGGTCTATAATAGTACCACTATTTAGGGAATAGGGCTCTTGTCTAAAGTCGTGCACTATATAGGGAATAGGGCTCTGGTCTATAGTAGTACCACTATATAGGGAATAGGGCTCTGGTCTATAATAGTACCACTATATAGGGAATAGGGCTCTGGTCTATAATAGTACCACTATATAGGGAATAGGGCTCTGGTCTATAGTAGTACCACTATATAGGGAATAGGGATCTGGTCTATAATAGTTCCACTATATAGGGAATAGGGCTCTGGTCTATAATAGTACCACTATATAGGGAATAGGGCTCTTGTCTATAGTAGTACCACTATATAGGGAATAGGGCTCTTGTCTAAAGTCATGCACTATATAGGTTATAGGGAGCCAGAGGGCTCTGGTCTAAACCCCCCGCAAACGCATCACCGGGGGAAAACTACCTGCCCTCCAGGATACCTACAGCACCCGCTGTCACAGGAAGGCTAAAAAGATCATCAAGGACAACAACCACCCGAGCCACTGCCTGTTCACCCCGCTATCATCCAGAGACTGCAAAACAGCTTCTATCTCAAGGCCATCAGACTGTTATATATCCATCACTTGCCGACTACCAACCGGTTACTCAACCCTGCACCTTAGAGGCTGCTGCCCCATATACAAAGACATGGAATCACTGGTCACTTTAATAATGGAACACTAGTCACCTTCATAATGTTTACATACTGCTTTACTCATCTCATATGTAAATACTGTATTCTATTCTACTGTATTTTAGTCTATGCTTTACTCATCTCATATGTAAATACTGTATTCTATTCTACTGTATTTTAGTCTATGCTTTACTCATCTCATATGTATATACTGTATTCTATTCTACTGTATTTTAGTCTATGCTTTACTCATCTCATATGTAAATACTGTATTCTATTCTACTGTATTTTAGTCTATGCTTTACTCATCTCATATGTATATACTGTATTCTATTCTACTGTATTTTAGTCTATGCTTTACTCATCTCATATGTAAATACTGTATTCTATTCTACTGTATTTTAGTCTATGCTTTACTCATCTCATATGTAAATACTGTATTCTATTCTACTGTATTTTAGTCTATGCTTTACTCATCTCATATGTATATACTGTATTCTATTCTACTGTATTTTAGTCTATGCTTTACTCATCTCATATGTATATACTGTATTCTATTCTACTGTATTTTAGTCTATGCTTTACTCATCTCATATGTATATACTGTATTCTATTCTACTGTATTTTAGTCTATGCTTTACTCATCTCATATGTATATACTGTATTCTATTCTACTGTATTTTAGTCTATGCTTTACTCATCTCATATGTATATACTGTATTCTATTCTACTGTATTTTAGTCTATGCTTTACTCATCTCATATGTAAATACTGTATTCTATTCTACTGTATTTTAGTCTATGCTTTACTCATCTCATATGTATATACTGTATTCTATTCTACTGTATTTTAGTCTATGCTTTACTCATCTCATATGTATATACTGTATTCTATTCTACTGTATTTTAGTCTATGCTTTACTCATCTCATATGTAAATACTGTATTCTATTCTACTGTATTTTAGTCTATGCTTTACTCATCTCATATGTATATACTGTATTCTATTCTACTGTATTTTAGTCTATGCTTTACTCATCTCATATGTAAATACTGTATTCTATTCTACTGTATTTTAGTCTATGCTTTACTCATCTCATATGTATATACTGTATTCTATTCTACTGTATTTTAGTCTATGCTTTACTCATCTCATATGTATATACTGTATTCTATTCTACTGTATTTTAGTCTATGCTTTACTCATCTCATATGTAAATACTGTATTCTATTCTACTGTATTTTAGTCTATGCTTTACTCATCTCATATGTATATACTGTATTCTATTCTACTGTATTTTAGTCTATGCTTTACTCATCTCATATGTATATACTGTATTCTATTCTACTGTATTTTAGTCTATGCTTTACTCATCTCATATGTAAATACTGTATTCTATTCTACTGTATTTTAGTCTATGCTTTACTCATCTCATATGTAAATACTGTATTCTATTCTACTGTATTTTAGTCTATGCTTTACTCATCTCATATGTATATACTGTATTCTATTCTACTGTATTTTAGTCTATGCTTTACTCATCTCATATGTAAATACTGTATTCTATTCTACTGTATTTTAGTCTATGCTTTACTCATCTCATATGTAAATACTGTATTCTATTCTACTGTATTTTAGTCTATGCTTTACTCATCTCATATGTAAATACTGTATTCTATTCTACTGTATTTTAGTCTATGCTTTACTCATCTCATATGTATATACTGTATTCTATTCTACTGTATTTTAGTCTATGCTTTACTCATCTCATATGTATATACTGTATTTTTATATTCTATCTCATATGTATATACTGTATTATATTCTACTGTATTTTAGTCTATGCTTTACTCATCTCATATGTAAATACTGTATTATATTCTACTGTATTTTAGTCTATGCTTTACTCATCTCATATGTAAATACTGTATTATATTCTACTGTATTTTAGTATATGCTTTACTCATCTCATATGTATATACTGTATTCTATTCTACTGTATTTTAGTCTATGCTTTACTCATCTCATATCTATATACTGTATTCTATTCTACTGTATTTTAGTCTATGCTTTACTCATCTCATATGTATATACTGTATTCTATTCTACTGTATTTTAGTCTATGCTTTACTCATCTCATATGTATATACTGTATTCTATTCTACTGTATTTTAGTCTATGCTTTACTCATCTCATATGTATATACTGTATTCTATTCTACTGTATTTTAGTCTATGCTTTACTCATCTCATATGTATATACTGTATTCTATTCTACTGTATTTTAGTCTATGCTTTACTCATCTCATATGTAAATACTGTATTCTATTCTACTGTATTTTAGTCTATGCTTTACTCATCTCATATGTATATACTGTATTCTATTCTACTGTATTTTAGTCTATGCTTTACTCATCTCATATGTATATACTGTATTCTATTCTACTGTATTTTAGTCTATGCTTTACTCATCTCATATGTATATACTGTATTCTATTCTACTGTATTTTAGTCTATGCTTTACTCATCTCATATGTATATACTGTATTCTATTCTACTGTATTTTAGTCTATGCTTTACTCATCTCATATGTATATACTGTATTCTATTCTACTGTATTTTAGTCTATGCTTTACTCATCTCATATGTATATACTGTATTCTATTCTACTGTATTTTAGTCTATGCTTTACTCATCTCATATGTATATACTGTATTCTATTCTACTGTATTTTAGTCTATGCTTTACTCATCTCATATGTAAATACTGTATTCTATTCTACTGTATTTTAGTCTATGCTTTACTCATCTCATATGTATATACTGTATTCTATTCTACTGTATTTTAGTCTATGCTTTACTCATCTCATATGTAAATACTGTATTCTATTCTACTGTATTTTAGTCTATGCTTTACTCATCTCATATGTATATACTGTATTCTATTCTACTGTATTTTAGTCTATGCTTTACTCATCTTATATGTAAATACTGTATTCTATTCTACTGTATTTACTAACTAGTCACTTTAATAATGTTTACACGAGCTAAGCCCAAGGGACTACTAGGGGGGCACTTGAACATTCGTAGTGTCATTCCAAAAAGTGATCAAATTCAACATCTACTCACAGACTCCAACCTTGACTTTCTCTGCCTCTCAGAGACACGGCTCCATAAACACTCTCCATGTGCTGCTTTGATTGTGCCTGGCTACAATGTCTTCAGGAGAGACAGGATTGAAGGAAGAGAAGGGGGTGTGATGATTTACATTAAAGAACATATCCGATGTAAACAAATTGAGTGGTCATGTGATAATGAAGTAGAATGTATCGGCCTGAACGTTACACTGTCTCCCCAAATGTCTTTTACCCTTATTGGAATGTATAGGCCACCTTCCACCAAAAGTGTGTTTTTTGATCAGTTTAATACCATGCTTAGGGAATGTGATTTTGGGAAAGAGGTCATCTTAATGGGAGATTTTAACATGAATTATGAAGACAAGTGTTGTAGGAAAACCCTCAAACGGATCACTAATACCTTTGACCTTACACAGCTAGTTAAAGGGCCAACCAGGGTGACTTGTTGCTCTAAAACACAGATTGATTTGGTGTTCAGTAATAAACCAGAGAGAGTGACTAAATCCTTCAATATGGTTACTGGGCTGTCTGATCATAATCTGACACTTATAGCCAGAAAGCTGTCTAAGAGCAGATTTAACCTCTCTACTGTTAGAAAGTCGGATCAACTCAGAATACCTAAGAGTGAATTAAACTATTTTGAAAAAGCAATTAAGGGAATAAACTGGAATGGTCTCTTGTCCTATACAGACGTGGAAGCTGATAGTCAGGTTTTTCTATCCACAATCCAGACTACAATAAATGGCTTCCTAAAGAAAATCTAATCCAAACCTGGCCAAAAGAGCACTCTTCCTTGGCTAAATGGAGAAATCTGGAAATTGATGAAAGAACGAGATTATGCTCTAAAAATAGCCCTAAAATCTAAATTAGAGCATGACAGACGTAGGTTTACCATGTTGAGAAATAAGGTGATGAAAGAAATCAGACAGGCCAAGGCAAACTTTTTTATTGACATAATTGGTGAAGCAAAGGGAAATTCTAAATTGATATGGGAGAATCTAAAAAAGTTAACAGGGAAAGACCATAGTAACACTGCAAAAAGACTAGAAATCATGGTGAATAACAATCTAACACAGGATGCAGTTGAAATAGCAACAGCCTTCAATTCCTACTTTATTGACTCTGTCAGGTTACTGACACAGAACCCCTCCACTGGTTTCTCGGGCTCAGTGCTAGTGAATGACACTCAATCTGTCTTCATCATAAGGGAGGTTTCTGAGTCAAAGGTGAACAAGGTGATTAGCTCACTAAAGAACTCTAAAGCCAAAGATGTGTTTGGGATGGACTCTACCTTTCTTAAAAACTACAAAGAGTCACTCATTAACCCCAATAGATAAGGTCACCAACACATCTATTGGTCTTGGTGTGTTTCCAAGGGTATGGAAGTCGGCCATAATAACGGCCATCTTTAAATCAGGCGACCGTGCTGACGTGAGTAACTACAGGCCCATTAGTATACTACCTGTGGTGTCAAAGGTTGTTGAAAAGTGTGTAGCAGAACAACTGATTGCCCACCTCAACAACAGCCCCTTCACATTACACTCCATGCAGTTTGGCTTCAGAGCGAAACACTCCACAGAAACGGCCAACTGCTTTCTTCTGGAAAATGTGAAGTCCAAGATGGACAAAGGGGGTGCTGTTGGGGCTGTGTTTCTGGACCTAAGGAAGGCTTTTGATACTGTTAACCATGAGATTCTCATCACAAAATTGTCCAAGTTCAACTTTTCCCCTGATGCCTTGAGATGGATGAAATCATACCTTGAAGGCAGAACTCAGTGTGTCAGAGTGAGCAATGAGCTGTCGCCCACTCGTAGCTATGATGTGGGCGTGCCCCAAGGGTCAATACTGGGGCCCCTCCTGTTCAGCCTGTACATTAATGATCTGCCTTCTGTCTGTACTGGGTCTGAAGTTAAAATGTATGCAGATGATACAGTGATATATGTGCATGCAAAGAGCAAACAACAAGCTGCACAAGAACTCACTAATGTAATGGTCCAGGTTACAAAGTGGCTCAGTGACTCGTGTTTGCATCTCAATGTGAAAAAAACTGTTTGCATGTTCTTCACAAAGAGGGCAACAGATGCTACTGAGCCAGATGTCTATGTGTTAGGGGAGAAGCTCCAGCTGGTATCCGATTTTAAGTACCTTGGCATCATACTTGATTCCAACCTCTCTTTTAAAAAGGATGTGAAAAAGGTCATTCAAATAACTAAATTCAATCTAGCTAATTTCCGATTTATACGAAATTGTTTGACTACAGAGGTAGCAAAACTGTACTTCAAATCTATGATACTCCCCCACTTAACATACTGCTTGACTAGTTGGGCCCAAGCTTGCTGTACAACATTAAAACCTATTCAGTCTGTCTACAAACAGGCTCTCAAAGTGCTTGATAGGAAGCCCAATAGCCATCATCATTGTCACATCCTTAGAAAGCATGAGCTCTTGAGTTGGGAAAATCTTGTGCAATACACCGACGCATGTCTTGTATTCAAGATCTTTAATGGCCTGGCTCCCCCTCCACTCAATATTTTTGTTAAAACAGAAAACCCAGACATGTGGCAGCAGATACACAAGGTCTGCCATGAGAGGTGACTGTATAGTTCCCCTAAGGAAAAGCACCTTTAGTAAATCTGCATTCTCTGTGAGAGCTTCCCATGTCTGGAATACACTGCCATCAGACACACATAACTGCACCACATATCACACTTTCACAAAATGCTTGAAGACCTGGCTAAAGGTCAATCAGATTTGTGAACATGGTCCCTAGCTGTGTGTTGCCGCTTTCCATGTTGTCTGTTGTCTGTAGCTTGTGAGGTGTGGAAACACTTTGTTGCTTTTATGAATTTTGTCTTGCTGCTTTTTGTTCTGTTGCTCTGTCTGTATGCTATGTCTTGCTTGTCCTATGTTGCTATGTCTTGCTTGTTCTATGGTGCTATTGTCTATATTGTAATTGTTTTTAATAACCTGCCCAGGGACTGCGGTTGAAAATTAGCCGGCTGGCTAAAACCGGCACTTTTACTGAAACGTTGATTAATGTGCACTGTCCCTGTAAAAATAAAATAAACTAAACTAAACTACTGCTTTACTCATCTCATATGTATATACTGTATTCTATTCTACTGTATTTTAGTCAAGAGAGACAGAGGAGGGGGGAGAGACATAGGAGGGGGGAGAGAGACAGAGGAGGAGAGACATAGGAGGGGGAGAGAGACAGAGGAGGGGAGAGAGAGAGGAGGGGGAGAGACAGGGGAGGGGGAGAGACAGAGGAGGGAGAGACAGAGGAGGGAGAGAGAGACAGAGGAGGGGAGAGAGACAGGAGGGGAGAGAGACAGAGGAGGGGGAGAGAGACAGAGGGGAGAAAGAGACAGAGGAGGGGGAGAGAGGGGGGAGAGAGACAGAGGAGGGGGAGAGACAGAGGGGGAGAGAGAGACAGAGGAGGGGGAGAGAGACAGAGGAGGGGGGAGAGACAGAGGAGGGGGTGAGAGACAGAGGAGGGGGAGAGAGACAGAGGAGGGGGAGAGAGACAGAGGAGGGGGAGAGAGACAGAGGAGGGGGAGAGAGACAGGAGGGGAGAAAGAGAGACAGAGGAAGGAGAGAGACAGAGGAGGGGGGGAGAGAGACAGAGGAGGGGGGGAGAGACAGAGGAGGAGGAGAGAGACAGAGGAGGGGAGAGACAGAGGAGGGGGAGAGAGACAGGGGAGGGAGGGGGAGAGACAGAGAGAGAGGGGGAGAGAGACAGAGGAGGGGAGAGAGACAGGGAGAGGAGAGGAGGGGGAGAGACAGAGGAGGGAGAGAGACAGAGGAGGGGAGAGAGACAGAGGAGGGGGAGAGAGACAGAGGACAGAGGGGGGGGAGAGACAGAGGAGGGAGAGAGACAGAGGGGGAGAGAGACAGGAAGGGGAAGACAGAGGAGGGAGAGAGACAGAGGAGGGGAGAGAGACAGAGGAGGGAGAGACAGAGGGGGGAGAGAGACAGAGGAGGGGGAGAGACAGAGGAGGGGGAGAGAGACAGAAGGAGGGGAGAGAGACAGAGGAGGGGGTGAGAGACAGAGGAGGGGGGAGGAGGAGGAGAGAGACAGAGGAGAGAGACAGAGGAGGGGGAGAGAGACAGAGGAGGGGAGAGACAGAGGAGGGGGGAGAGAGACAGAGGAGGGAGAGAGACAGAGGAGAGAGACAGAGGAGGAGGAGAGGAGGGGGAGAGAGACAGGGGAGAGACAGGGGGAGAGAGACAGAGGAGGGAGAGAGAGACAGAGGAGGAGAGACATAGGAGGGGGAGAGAGACAGAGAGGAGTGAGAGACAGAGGAGGGGAGAGAGACAGAGGAGGGGAGAGAGAGACAGAAAAGGGGGAGAGAGAGAGGGGGAGAGAGACAGGAGGGGAGAGAGACAGAGGAGGGGAGAGACAGAGGAGGGGGAGAGAGACAGAGGGAAGGACAGGGAGGGGGAGAGACAGAGGAGGGGGGACAGAGGAGGGAGAGAGACAGAGAGGGGGAGAGACAGGGAGGGAGAGAGACAGAGGAGGGGGAGGAGAGACAGAGGAGGGACAGAGACAGAGGGGAGAGAGACAGAGAGAGACAGAGGGGGGAGAGAGACAGAGGAGGGGGGAGAGAGACAGAGGAGGGAGAGAGACAGAGGAGGGAGACAGAGGAGGGGAGAGAGACAGAAGAGGGGAGAGAGACAGAGGGGAGAGAGACAGAGGAGGGAGAGAGACAGAGGAGGAGGAGACGGAGGGAGGGGGAGAGAGACAGAGGAAGGGGAGAGACAGAGGAGGGGGAGAGAGACAGAGGAGGGAAAGAGACGGAGGAGGGCGAGAGACAGGGGGAGAGAGAGAGGAGGGGAGAGAGACAGAGGAGGGGGAGAGACAGAGGAGGGGAGAGAGACAGAAGAGAGGAGAGACAGAGGAGGGGGAGAGAGACAGAGGAGGGAGAGAGACAGAGGAGGGGAGGAGACAGAGGAGGGGGGAGAGACAGAGGAGGGGAGAGACAGAGGAGGGGAGAGAGAGACAGAGGAGGGGGAGAGAGACAGAGGGGAGAGAGACAGAGGAGGGGGAGAGAGACAGAGGGAGAGAGACAGAGGAGGGGGAGAGACATAGGAGGAGAGAGACAGAGGAGGAGAGAGAGAGACAGAGGAGGGAGAGACAGAGGAGGGGAGAGAGACAGAGGAGGGGAGAGAGACAGACAGAGGAGAGAGACATAGACAGAGGGGGAGAGACAGAGGAGGGAGAGAGAGGGGAGAGACAGAGGGAGGGGGAGAGACAGAGGGGGAGAAAGAGACGGAGGAGGGGGAGAGACAGAGGGGGAGAGAGACAGAGGAGGGAGAGAGAGACAGAGGAGGGAGAGAGAGACAGAGGAGGGGTGAGAGACAAGAGGGGGAGAGAGACAGAGGAGGGGGAGAGAGACAGAGGAGGGGGAGAGAGACAGAGGAGGAGAGAGACAGAGGAAGAGAGACAGAGGAGGGGAGAGAGACAGAGAGGGGGAGAGACAGAGGAGGGGAGAGAGAGACAGAGGAGGGGAGAGAGACAGAGGAGGGGAGAGAGACAGAGGAGGGGGAGAGAGACAGAGGAGGAGAGAGAGACAGAGGAGGGGGAGAGACATAGAGGACAGAGAGACAGAGGAGGGAGAGAGAGACAGAGGAGGGGAGAGAGACAGAGACAGGGGAGAGAGACAGAGGGGGGAGAGAGACAGAGGAGGGGGAGAGAGACAGAGGAGGGGAGAGAGAGAGACAGGGGGAGAGACAGAGACAGAGGAGGGAGAGACAGACAGAGGAAAGACAGGGGAGAGAGGAGGAGGGAGAGAGACAGAGGAGGGAGAGAGACAGAGGAGGGGGAGAGAGACAGAGGAAGGGGAGAGAGACAGAGGAGGGAGAGAGAGAGAGAGAGAGACAGAGGAGGGGAGAGACAGAGGGAGGGGGAGAGAGACAGAGGAGGAGGGGGAGAGAGACAGAGGAGGAGAGAGACAGAGGAGGGGGAGAGAGACAGAGGAGGGAGAGAGACAGAGGAGGGGGAGAGGGAGAGAGACAGAGAGGAGGGGGAGAGAGACAGAGGAGGAGGGGGAGAGAGACAGAGAGAGACAGGGGGGGAGAGACAGAGGGAGGGAGAGAGACAGAGGAGGAGAGAGACAGAGGAGGGGGAGAGACAGAGACAGAGGGGAGAGAGACAGAGAGGAGAGGGGAGGGAGAGAGACAGAGAGGGAGAGGGGAGAGAGAGACAGAGGAGGGAGAGAGACAGAGGAGGGGGGGAGAGAGACAGAGGAGGGGACAGACAGAGGGAGAGAGAGACAGAGGAGGGAGAGAGACAGAGAGGGAGGAGAGACAGAGAGAGAGAGACAGAGGGGAGAGAGACAGAGGAGGGGGGGAGAGAGACAGAGGAGGGGTGAGAGACAGAGGAGGGGAGAGAGACAGAGGAGGGGGAGAGAGACAGAGGGGGGAGAGAGACAGAGGAGGGGGAGAGAGACAGAGGAGAGGAGGGGAGAGAGACAGAGGAGGGGGAGAGAGACAGAGGGGAGAGAGACAGAGAGAGACAGAGGGGGGAGAGAGACAGAGGAGGGGGAGAGAGACAGAGGAGGAGAGAGAGACAGAGGAGGGGGAGAGAGACAGAGGAGGGGGAGAGAGACAGAGGAGGGGGAGAGACAGAGAGAGAGAGACAGAGGAGGGAGAGACAGGAGGAGAGACAGAGGGAGAGAGACAGAGGAGGGGGAGAGAGACAGAGGAGGGGGAGAGAGACAGAGGAGGGGGGGAGAGAGAGAGAGAGAGAGGGGGGGAGAGACAGAGGAGGGAGAGAGAGACAGAGGGAGAGACAGAGGAGGGGAGAGAGAGAGAGAGAGAGGGGGGAGAGAGACAGAGGAGGGGGAGAGAGACAGAGAGAGACAGAGGAGAGAGAGACAGAGGAGGGAGAGAGAGACAGAGGAGAGGAGGGAGAGAGACAGAGGAGGGGGAGAGAGACAGAAGAGGGAGGGGGAGAGAGAGAGAGAGAGAGGAGAGAGACAGAGGAGGGGAGAGAGACAGAGGAGAGAGGGGAGAGAGACAGAGGAGGAGAGAGACAGAGGAGGGGGAGAGACAGAGAGGGGGAGAGAGACAGAGGAGGGAGAGAGACAGAGGAGGGAGAGAGACAGAGGAGGGGAGAGAGAGACAGGAGGGGGAGAGACAGGAGAGAGACAGAGGAGGAGGAGAGAGACAGAGGAGGGGAGAGAGACAGAGGAGAGAGACAGACAGAGAGAGGAGAGAGACAGAGGGGGAGAGAGACAGAGGAGGGGGAGAGAGACAGAGAGGGAGAGACAGAGGGAGAGAGAGGAGGGGGGAGAGACAGAGGAGAGAGACAGAGGAGGGGGAGAGACAGAGAGAGAGAGACAGAGGGGAGAGGGGAGAGAGAGACAGAGGGGAGAGAGACAGAGGGAGAGGAGGAGGGAGAGAGAGAGAGACAGAGAGAGACAGAGGAGGGGGAGAGAGACAGAGAGAGAGACAGAGGAGAGAGAGACAGAGGAGGGGAGAGAGACAGAGGAGGGGGAGAGAGACAGAGGAGGGGGAGGGGAGAGACAGAGAGAGAGAGGGGAGAGAGACAGAGGAGGGGGAGAGAGACAGAGGAGACAGAGGGAGAGAGACAGAGAGAGAGGGAGAGAGACAGAGGAGGGGAGAGAGACAGAGAGAGGGGGAGAGAGACAGAGGAGGAGAGAGACAGAGGAGAGAGACAGGGGGAGAGAGACAGAGACAGAGAGGGGAGAGACAGGAGTGGGGGAGAGAGACAGAGGAGGGAGAGAGAGACAGAGGAGGGGGGAGAGAGACAGAGGAGGGGAGAGAGACAGAGGAGGGGAGAGAGACAGAGGAGGGGGAGAGAGAGACAGAGGAGGGGGGAGAGACAGAGAGAGACAGAGGGGGAGAGAGACAGAGGAGGGGGAGAGACAGAGGACAGAGGGAGAGAGAGACAGAGGAGGGGAGAGAGACAGAGGAGGGGGGAGAGAGAGAGACAGAGGAGGGAGTGAGAGACAGAGGAGGGGAGAGAGACAGAGGAGGGGGGGAGAGAGAGAGACAGAGAGACAGAGGGGGAGAGAGACAGAGAGAGGGGGAGAGAGACAGAGAAGGGGGAGAGACAGAGGAGGGGGAGAGAGACAGAGAGAGAGACAGAGGGAGAGACAGAGGAGGGGGAGAGAGACAGAGGAGGAGAGACAGAGAGAGAGAGAGAGGAGAGGAGAGAGACAGAGGAGGGAGAGAGACAGAGAGGGGAGAGAGACAGAGAGGGGGAGAGAGACAGAGGAGGGAGAGACAGAGACAGAGGAGAGGGGAGAGAGACAGAGGAGGGGGAGAGAGACAGAGGAGGGGAGAGAGACAGAGGGGGAGAGAGACAGAGGAGGGGGGAGAGACAGAGGAGGGAGAGAGAGACAGAGGAGGGGGAGAGAGACAGAGGAGGAGAGAGACAGAGGAGGGGTGAGAGAGACAGAGGAGGGGAGAGAGACAGAGGAGGGGGAGAGAGACAGAGGAGGGGAGAGAGAGACAGAGGAGGGGGAGAGAGACAGGGGAGACAGGAGGGGAGAGAGAGACAGAGGACAGAGAGAGGGAGAGAGACAGAGAGAGAGACAGAGGAGAGAGAGACAGAGGAGGGGGAGAGAGACAGAGACAGAGGAGGGGGAGAGAGACAGAGGAGGGGGAGAGAGACAGAGGAGAGGGAGAGAGAGAGAGGAGAGAGAGACAGAGGAGAGAGAGAGAGAGAGAGAGAGAGAGGGAGAGACAGAGACAGAAGAGGGAGAGAGACAGAGGAGGGGAGAGAGACAGACAGAGAGAGAGAGAGGAGAGAGACAGAGGAGGGGGAGAGAGACAGAGGAGGGGAGAGAGACAGAGGAGGGGAGAGAGACAGAGGGAGGGGGAGAGAGACAGAGAGGGGAGAGAGACAGGGGAGAGAGACAGAGGGGGAGAGAGACAGAGGAGGGGGGAGAGAGACAGAGGAGGGGGAGAGACAGAGGAGGGGAGAGAGACAGAGGAGAGGGAGAGAGAGACAGAGAGAGACAGAGGAGGGAGAGAGAGAGGAGGGGGAGAGAGACAGAGGAGGGGAGAGAGACAGAGGAGGGAGAGAGACAGAGGAGGGGGAGAGACAGAGGAGGGGGAGAGACAGAGAGGGGAGGAAAGAGACAGAGGAGAGAGACAGAGGGAGAGAGAGAGACAGAGGGGGAGAGAGACAGAGGAGAGAGAGACAGAGGAGAGAGACAGAGAGGGGAGGACAGAGGAGAGAGAGACAGAGAGAGAGAGAGACAGAGGAGGGAGAGAGAGAGAGAGAGAGACAGGAGAGAGAGAGGAGGGGAGAGAGACAGAGAGACAGAGGAGGGGGAGAGACAGAGGAGGGGAGAGAGAGACAGAGGGGGAGAGAGACAGAGGAGGGAGAGAGACAGAGGAGGGGAGAGAGACAGAGGAGGGGAGAGAGACAGAGGAGGGAGGGAGAGAGACAGAGACAGAGGGGGAGAGAGACAGAGAGACAGAGGGGGGAGAGACAGAGGAGGGAGAGAGACAGAGAGAGACAGAGGAGAGAGAGGAGAGAGACAGAGGAGGGAGAGAGAGACAGAGGGGGAGAGACAGAGACAGAGGGAGAGGAGACAGAGAGACAGAGAGAGGGGAGAGAGACAGAGGAGGGGAGAGAGAGGGGGAGAGACAGAGGGAGAGACAGAGGGGGAGAGAGAGAGGAGGGGGGAGACAGAGGAGAGAGACAGGAGGGGGAGAGAGACAGAGGGAGAGAGACAGAGGAGGGGAGAGACAGAGGGAGAGAGAGACAGAGAGGGGGAGACAGAGAGGAGGGGGGGGGAGAGAGACAGAGAGAGGGGGAGAGAGACAGAGGAGGGAGAGAGGAGAGAGAGAGACAGAGGAGGGGAGAGAGACAGAGGAGGGGAGAGAGACAGAGAGGAGACAGGGGAGAGACAGAGACAGAGAGGGGAGAGAGACAGAGGAGGGGAGAGAGACAGAGGAGAGAGAGACAGAGACAGAAGAGGGGAGAGAGACAGAGGAGACAGGGAGGGGGAGAGAGACAGAGAGGGGAGAGAGACAGAGGAGGGGGAGAGACAGAGGGGGAGAGAGACAGGGGGAGAGAGACAGAGGAGGGAGAGAGAGACAGAGGGGGAGAGAGACAGAGGAGGGAGAGAGAGACAGAGGAGAGAGAGACAGAGGAGGGGGAGAGAGACAGAGAGGGGAGAGAGACAGAGGAGAGAGAGACAGAGAGGGGGGAGAGAGAGACAGAGAGAGGGAGAGAGACAGAGGAGGGAGAGAGAGACAGAGGAGGGGGAGAGACAGAGGGGGGGAGAGAGACAGAGAGACAGAGGAGAGAGAGAGAGAGACAGAGAGGGGAGAGAGAGACAGAGAGAGAGGGGAGAGAGAGACAGAGAGGACAGAGGGGGGAGAGAGACAGAGAGGAGACAGAGGGGGGAGAGAGACAGAGGAGGGGGAGAGAGACAGAGGAGGGGAGAGAGACAGAGGAGGAGGGAGAGAGACAGAGGAGGGGAGAGAGACAGAGGAGGGGAGAGAGACAGAGAGGAGAGAGACAGAGGAGGAGAGAGACAGAGGAGGGAGAGACAGAGACAGAGGAGACAGGGGGAGAGAGACAGAGGGGGGGGAGAGAGACAGAGGAGGGAGGGAGAGAGAGAGAGAGAGAGAGACAGGAGAGAGACATAGAGGGGGAGAGAGACAGAGGAGGGGGAGAGAGACAGAGAGAGAGAGAGACAGGAGGGGGAGAGAGACAGAGGAGGGGGGAGAGAGACAGACAGAGGAGGGGGAGAGACAGAGGAGGGGAGAGAGACAGAGGAGGGGGAGAGAGACAGAGGAGGGGAGAGAGACAGAGGAGGGGAGAGAGACAGAGGAGGGAGAGAGACAGACAGAGGGGGAGAGACAGAGGAGAGGGGAGAGAGACAGAGGAGGGGAGTGAGAGACAGAGGATGGGGGAGAGAGACAGAGGAGGGAGAGAGAGAGACAGAAGAGGGGGAGAGAGACAGAGGAGACAGAGAGAGACAGAGGGGGAGAGAGACAGAGGAAGGGGGAGAGACAGAGGAGGGGGAGAGAGACAGAGGAGGGGAGAGAGACAGAGGAGGGGGGAGAGACAGAGGAGGGGGAGAGAGACAGAGGAGGGGAGAGAGACAGAGGAGGGGAGAGAGACAGAGGAGGGGGAGAGAGACAGAGACAGAGGGGGAGAGAGAGACAGAGGAGGGGGGAGAGACAGAGGAGGGAGAGAGAGACAGAAGAGGGGAGAGAGACAGAGGAGGGGAGAGAGACAGAGGAGGGGAGAGAGACAGAGGAGGGGAGAGAGACAGAGGAGAGGGGGAGAGACAGAGGAGGGGGAGAGAGACAGAGGAGGGGGAGAGAGACAGAGGAGGGGGAGAGAGACAGAGGAGGGGGAGAGACAGAGGAGGGGGAGAGAGACAGAAGAGGGGAGAGAGACAGAGGAGGGGGAGAGAGACAGAGGAGAGAGACAGAGGAGGGGGGGAGAGACAGAGGAGGGGGAGAGACAGAGGAGGAGGGAGAGAGACAGAGGAGGGGGAGAGAGACAGAGGAGGGGGGAGAGACAGAGGAGGGGAGAGAGAGACAGAAGAGGGAGAGAGACAGAGGAGGGGGAGAGAGACAGAGGAAGGGGGAGAGACAGAGGAGGGGGGAGAGAGACAGAGGAGGGGAGAAAGAGAGAGACAGAGAGGGAGAGAGACAGAGGAGGGGGAGAGACAGAGGAGGGGGAGAGACAGAGGAGGGGGAGACAGACAGAGGGAGGGGCGGACAGAGACAGAGGGGGGGAGAGAGACAGAGGAGGGGGAGAGAGACAGAGGAGGGGGAGGAGACAGAGGAGGGGGAGAGAGAGAGACAGAGGAGGGGGAGAGAGAGACAGAGGGGGAGAGAGAGACAGAGGAGGGGAGAGAGACAGAGGAGGGGAGAGAGACAGAGAAGGGGAGAGAGACAGAGAGAGGGGAGAGAGAGACAGAGAGGGGAGAGAGAGACAGAGGAGGGGGAGAGAGACAGAGGAGGGGGAGAGAGAGACAGAGGAGGGGGAGAGAGAGAGGGGGGGGAGAGAGACAGAGAAGGAGAGAGACAGAGAGAGGGGGAGACAGAGGAGGGGGAGAGAGAGACAGAGAGGGGTAGAGAGACAGAGGAGGGGGAGACAGAGGAGGGGGAGAGAGACAGAGAGGGGAGAGAGACAGAGGAGGGGGAGAGAGACAGAGGAGGGGAAGAGAGACAGAGGAGAGAGAGACAGAGGAGGGGGAGAGACAGAGGAGGGGGAGAGAGACAGAGGAGGGGAGAGAGACAGAGGAGGGGAAGAGAGACAGAGGAGACAGAGGAGGGGGGAGAGAGACAGGGGAGGGGGAGAGACAGAGGAGGGGGAGAGACAGAGGAGGGGAGACAGACAGAGGAGGGCGGACAGAGACAGAGGAGGGGGAGAGAGACAGAGGAGGGGGAGAGAGACAGAGGAGGGGGGAGAGAGAGACAGAGGAGAGGGAGAGAGAGACAGAGGAGGGGGAGAGAGACAGAGGAGGGGGAGAGAGACAGAGAAGGGGAGAGAGACAGAGGAGGGGGAGAGAGACAGAGGAGGGAGAGAGAGACAGAGGAGGGGGTAGAGAGACAGAGGAGGGGTAGAGAGACAGAGGAGGGGGAGACAGAGGAGGGGGAGTGAGACAGAGGAGGGGGAGAGAGACAGAGGGAGGGGGAGAGAGAGACAGAGGAGAGGGAGGAGAGACAGAGGAGGGGAGAGAGACAGAGGAGGGGGAGATAGACAGAGAAGGGGAGAGAGACAGAGAGGGGGGGAGAGACAGACAGGAGGGAGAGAGAGAGACAGAGGAGGGGGTAGAGAGACAGAGGAGGGGGGAGACAGAGGAGGGGGAGAGAGACAGAGGAGGGGAGAGAGACAGAGGAGGGGAGAGAGAGACAGAGGAGGGGGAGAGAGACAGGAGGGGAGAGAGAGACAGAGGAGGGGGAGAGACAGAGGAGGGGGAGAGACAGAGGAGGGGGAGAGAGACAGAGGAGGGGAGAGACAGAGGAAGGGGAGAGACAGAGGAGGGGGAGAGACAGAGGAGGGGGAGAGACAGAGGAAGGGGGGAGAGACAGAGGAGGGGGGAGAGAGACAGAGGAGGGGAGAGAGACAGAGGAGGGGTGAGAGAGACAGAGGAGGGGGAGACAGAGGAGGGGGCGAGAGACAGAGGAGGGGGAGAGAGACAGAGGAGGGGGAGAGACAGAGGAGGGGGAGAGACAGAGGAGGGGGGAGAGACAGAGGAGGGGGGGTACAATAAATGGCCATAACAGGTTAACAATATAATTCTATTGATATGGTTATGACACCATTATGCCTTATATTTATATTTTATATACTTATATTTGACTCGTGCCCTGAGCTTTCCTGGAAAGAATATTGAACCTAGCTCTTACTCCGCTAGGTCAAGTTGGGTTATCAGAAAACTCTCAGATGAAAAAGAGTGAAAAGAAAAAGACTAGTTATCACTTCTCTGGGGTTATCAGAAATCTGGGACAGTTATCAGGGAGATACTCAAGTGTTTAACTACTATATCTCTTGACACAATGATGAAAATAATCATGGCCTCTAAACCTTCAAGCTGCATACTGGACCCTATTCCAACTAAACTACTGAAAGAGCTGCTTCCTGTGCTTGGCCCTCCTATGTTGAACATAATAAACGGCTCTCTATCCACCGGATGTGTACCAAACTCACTAAAAGTGGCAGTAATAAAGCCTCTCTTGAAAAAGCCAAACCTTGACCCAGAAAATATAAAAAACTATATTGAATCTCCCATTCCTCTCAATAAAAAATTTTTAAAAAGCTGTTGCGCAGCAACTCACTGCCTTTCTGAAGACAAACAATATATACGAAGGTGAAGGTGGTAAATTACCTTTTAATGTCATCAGACTGAGGCTCTGCATCTGTCCTCGTGCTCCTAGACCTTAGTGCTGCTTTTGATACCATCGATCACCACATTCTTTTGGAGAGATTGGAAACCCAAATTGGTCTACACGGACAGGTTCTGGCCTGGTTTAGATCTTATCTGTCGGAAAGATATCAGTGTGTCCCTGTGGATGGTTCTGTTTTAGGACCACTATTGTTTTCACTATATATTTTACCTCTTGGGGATGTTATTCGAAAACATAATGTAAACTTTCACTGCTATGCGGATGACACACAGCTGTGCATTTCAATGAAACACGATGAAGCCCCAAAATTGCCCTTGCTAGAAGCCTGTGTTTCAGACATAAGGAAGTGGATGGCTGCAAACTTTCTACTTTTAAACTCGGACAAAACAGAGACGCTTGTTCTAGGTCCCAAGAAACAAAGAGATCTTCTGTTGAATCTGACAATTAATCTTAATGGTTGTACAGTCGTCTCAAATAAAACTGTGAAGGACATCGGCGTTACTCTGGACCCTGATCTCTCTTTTGACGAACATATCAAGACTGTTTCAAGGACATATTTTTTCCATCTATGTAACATTTCAAAAATCAGAAATGTTCTGTCCAAAAATGATGCAGAAAAATGTATCCATGCTTTTGTCACTTCAAGGTTAGACTACTGCAATGCTCTACTTTCCGGCTACCCGGATAAAGCACTAAACTTCAGTTAGTGCTAAATACGGCTGCTAGAATCCTGACTAGAACCCCAAAATTTGATCATATTACTCCAGTGCTAGTCTCCTACACTGGCTTCCTGTTAAGGAAAGGGCTGACATCAAGGTTTTACTGCTAACCTACAAAGCATTACATGGGCTTGCTCCTACCTATCTCTCTGATTTGGTCCTGCCGTACATACCTACACGTACGCTACGGTCACAAGACGCAGGCCTCCTAATTGTCCCTAGAATTTCTAAGCAAACAGCTGGAGGCAGGGCTTTCTCCTATAGAGCTCAATTTTTATGGAATGGTCTGCCTACCCATGTGAGAGACGCAGACTCGGTCTCGACCTTTACGTCTCTATTGAAGACTCATCTCTTCAGTGGGTCATATGATTGAGTGTAGTCTGGCCCAGGAGTGTGAAGGTGAACGGAAAGGCACTGGAGCAACGGACCTCCCTTGCTGTCTCTGCCTGGCCGGTTCCCCTCTCTCCTCTGGGATTATCTGCCTCTAACCCTATTACAGGGGCTGAGTCACTGGCTTACTGGTGCTCTTTCATGCCGTCCCTAGGAGGGGTGCGTCACTTCAGTGGGTTGAGTCACTGATGTGATCTTCCTGTCTGGGTTGCCGCTCCCAGTTGGGTTGTGCCGTGGCAGAGATCTTTGTGGGCTATACTCGGCCTTGTCTCGGGATGGTAAGTTGGTGGTTGAAGATATCCTTTTAGTGGTGTGGGGGCTGTGCTTTGGCAAAGTGGGTGGGGTTATAGCCTGCCTGTTTGGCCCTGTCCGAGGGTATCATCGGATGGGGCCACAGTGTCTCCTGACCCCTCCTGTCTCAGCCTCCAGTATTTATGCTGCAGTAGTTTATGTGTCGGGGGGGCTAGGGTCAGTTTGTTATATCTGGAGTACTTCTCCTGTCCTATTCGGTGTCGTGTGTGAATTTAAGTATGCTCTCTCTAATTCTTTCTTTCTTTCCTTCTTTCTCTCTCTCGGAGGACCTGAGCCCTAGGACCATGCCTCAGGACTACCTGGCATGATGACTCCTTGCTGTCCCCAGTCCACCTGGCTGTGCTGCTGCTCGAGTTTCAACTGTTCTGCCTGCTGCTATGGAACCCTGACCTGTTCACCGGATGTGCTACCTGTCCCAGACCTGCTGTTTTCAACTCTCTAGAGACAGCAGGAGCGGTAGAGATACTCTTAATGATCGTCTATGAAAAGCCAACTGACATTTACTCCTGAGGTGCTGACCTGTTACACCCTCGACAACCACTGTGATTATTATTATTTGACCATGCTGGTCATTTACGAACATTTGAACATCTTGGCCATGTTCTGTTATAATCTCCACCTGGCACAGCCAGAAGAGGACTGGCCACCCCACATAGCCTGGTTCCTCTCTAGGTTTATTTCTAGGTTTTGGCCTTTCTAGGGAGTTTTTCCTAGCTACCGTGCTTCTACACCTGCATTGCTTGCTGTTTGGGGTTTAAGGCTGGGTTTCTGTACAGCACTTTGAGATATCAGCTGATGTAAGAAGAGCTATTTAAATACATTTGATTTGATTCTCTGGGGTTATCAGAAAACACTCTTGGCCCTAGCGATGCCGAGCAGTTCAGATACATCCTGTGCTGTAGAACCCGTCTCATGCTGAGTGTATTTTGGTCTTTCAGAGTGTCGGTGCAGCAGCTAAAATTAATTATTTACATAACCAGCGATAGTCTACAATGCTGTGAGAGGATGAGTGCCTATGGACTCTGGTCTAAAGTAGTGCACTATATAGGGAATAGGGTGTCATAGAACTCTGGTCTAAAGTAGTGCACTATATAGGGAATAGGGTGTCATAGGGCTCTGGTCAAAAGTAGTGCACTATATAGGGAATAGGGTGTCATAGGACTCTGGTCAAAAGTAGTGTACTATTTAGGGTGCCATAGGGCTCTGGTCTAGAGTTAGTGTACTATTTAGGGTGCCATAGGGCTCTGGTCTAGAGTAGTGTACTATTTAGGGTGACATAGTGCTTTGGTCTAAAGTAGTGCAGTATATAGGGAATAGGGCTCTGGTCTAAAGTAGTGCACTATATAGGGAATAGGGCTCTGGTCTAAAGTAGTGGAGTATATAGGGAATAGGGCTCTGGTCTAAAGTAGTGCAGTATATAGGGAATAGGGCTCTGGTCTAAAGTAGTGCAGTATATAGGGAATAGGGCTCTGGTCTAAAGTAGTGCTCTATATAGGGAATAGGGCCCTGGTCTAAAGTAGTGCACTATATAGGGAATAGGGTTTCATTTAGGATACATCAAGAGTTTCTGTTCTAAACACAGTTTGTTGGATTCAGGCTGGCTGAGTAATACTACAATCCCCAGTGGACACGGACACACACACACACACACACACACACACCAATGCTGGTAACTCATAACCCCATAGTCTATATCCGTGGACAGTGGGTTTAGGTTTAGCCGGGCGGGTTGAATAAAGAGAAAACAATCCATAAATGTATCATTCTTGTGCTATTTATATCTATACGCTATACTGAGGTGTTTTCTTAAAATATTATGGTGTTTCTGGCATTAAGTGCAGAAAAAGTTCACTTTGATCCTAGGAAGCAAAATGGACAATGTCTGAGTTTAATTCAATAAGAGAAAAGCTGCGAAACAGAGAGTTGAAAATAAAGAGAAGGCTAGAAAAGGTCTGGGAAAGAATTGGTGTAGTGGCAAAAGAGCCCTCATGAAAAAAAACAGAAGAGATTTTTTGTAATTATATTTATATTATATTTATGCATAAAAACCTGATTCAGGAAGCTTGGCGCACGTCACAGGAGAGGCATTTTTCTAAAAGCGTTTTTTTGGCGCAAACGTGAACTTTCTTATGCCTTAACCTCTAATGACTCCCCATCCCGCATGAGGGAGCGTAATCATCGACTGACACGATTTAGCATAACGCAACGGACATAAATATTCCTAGAAAATATTCCTATTCATGAAAATCACAAGTGAAATATATTGAGACACAGCTTAGCCTTTTGTTAATCACCCTGTCATCTCAGATTTTCAAAATAATACAGTCAAAGCTAGACAAGCATTTGTGTAAGTTTATCGATAGCCTAGCATACATTTTGTCCAGCTAGCAGCAGGTAACTTGGTCACGGAAATCAGAAAAGCAATCCAATTAAATAGTTTACCTTTGATGAGCTTCAGATGTTTTCACTCACAAGACTCCCAGTTAGATAGCAAATGTTCCTTTTTTCAAAAAATATTATTTTTGTAGGCGAAATAGCTCCGTTTGTTCTTCACATTTGGCTGAGAAATCGCCCGGAAATTGCAGTCACGAAAATGCCGGAAAATATTCCAAACTAGCTCCATAATATCGACAGAAACATGGCAAACATTGTTTATAATCAATCCTCAAGGTGTTTTTCAAATATCTATTCGATAATATATCCACCGGGACAATTGGCTTTTCAGTAGGACCGATTGGAATAATGGCTATTTTACGCGAGAATCACTCTGGGAGCCATCAGGTGACCAGTTGCGCAATGTAGCTGCTTACGGGTATTCTTCAACATAAATGCGTAAAACTACGTGACAATGCTGTAGACACCTTCGGGAATACGGAGAAAAAGTAATCTGGTTGATAGCCCATTCACTGCTCAATAGGGACGCATTGGAACGCAGCGCTTTCAAAACATGAGGCACTTCCGGATTGGATTTTTCTCAGGCTTTCGCCTGCAATATCAGTTCTGTTATACTCACAGACAATAGTTTTACAGTTTTGGAAACTTTAGAGTGTTTTCTATTCTAAGCTGTCAATTCTATGCATATTCTAGCATCTTGTCCTGGCAAAATATCCCATTTACTACGGGAATGATATTTTTCCAAAAATGAAAATACTGCACCCTAGTCACATTAGTTGATAACAAACTTGTATGAAATCTGTAAACACAAATAAAAGGGTTAAATTATGAGCTTAGTTGGTTTAGTCACAGAAAAAGCTAAATAACCTTCCCACTAACCATGATTGGCTGAGATAATGAGTGGGCTGGACATGCCGAGAGATGAGTTTGGATTGGTCTGCCATGTAGCACTCTTCTGTCTATAACATGAGCTGGTCAGTATGTGTAGATAATCCTTGCTACCGCAGCTTTTTTGAAAGATATAATGTTAGCCATAAAGAACTGCTGCTATTACTCTCAACAACATAGCCTGAATATAGCAGGCGCTATCAAAGATCAGTGGGAAGAAGTGGTGATGTACTACTTTCTGCACATGGTCAGTGTGAACCTGAGTGTCTTGACACAACGGACCAAACAAGCTGTAACTACAAAGAAAACGGAAACGACACAGCCGGACGTGCTTATTTAAAGTGGTTCCAGTCTGCTGTGAAGCGTTCGTCCATAAGAGTCTAGCTACATTATCAGATAATATATGTTTTAAATTTAGTCAGAAAGTTGTTTTCATTGCAAGTTAAAGCTTACTGTTAGCTAGCTGGCTCGTTAGATAACATGACGTGTCTGATCAGTGTGAATATATTATTTCTATGTCAGAAATTCATTTGCATTGCTAGTTATAGCTTAATTTTAGCTAGCTGGCTAATATCAAACCTAGTTGGTTAACTACCTGCAGATTCATACGACAGCATTTCATGCATGGTGGCTAGCTATGACAATCCATTTGTACTGTATGGGTTGGGATTATGGTTTATTGTTTAGCTAGCTAGCTACATGTCTAAACAAAATAATCCACTTCACCAGATGATTACATGACCCATCAAATTAGCCAGGTGTGTATGGCGGTGATTATGGCCATATATTAATTATAAAATATTTTATCTGGACTTTTTAATTTTTTTCTCTCCTCACTTTACTAATCTCATTTCCATGAGTCCAAGCTCTAATTTCTGTTGCTCCCAATGTTGCCTTTAGTTCTAGCATTCTCAGCATTTTCAGTCGCATGTCGCATGTCTATCTATGCCTTTTTATCCTCCTCCACCGAAGCAGTAACAATCAACTCTGCTTTTGGATTCGTCAGATGCTGCCCTGATGTCATAATGCTTTGAGATTATGAGCACATTCGCCTTTGTATATTAATCAACGTCCGCAAGTAGAGGGTTTTCCACAAGCGCTTCCCACTTAAAGTCCATGGCTTTATTTAATTAGCTTGTGTTTTTATACCACTTTTCTTACAACCCCTCAGGGTGGATGTCATTGACAGAAACTCTACCACCAAAAAGTGTATAATCAACACTCAAATGTCGGGGCACGGCAGAGCTTCAGAGTAGGAGATTAGAGTGACTATCATAGGAACAATGTACCGGATGTGACCCCATTTTGTTACGTTCCCCAGAAAGAAAACCAAATCGTATCACTCAACCAAAAAGAGGGAACAAACATAGAATTTAGAATTCGATAACAACAACCAAATTCAAACAGGTCGGGTTTCAGGAGAAAGACACTCATGTCCACTGACTAGTAACAACTGGAACCTAAAACACACCCACTAAATTTGCCCACGAAGAGGCAAACAAAAGAAAAAACCTGGGAAACCAGGAAGCAAACCAAAAATGTGGACCAAAACAAAAACA